>NC_135376.1:27076666-27397500 GCF_049243985.1 Paroedura picta | reverse complement strand
TTACAAACTCAGCAATAAATGTACAACTTCACATAATACATACCGAATGTACGTAGTTGGAACATCCACCTCTCTTGTGATGGTTTCATATAACTGCTTATTTCTTGCAGAAAATTTAAAAAAAAGAAAATATTTACATACATGCGATATTCACTACAGAAGCACAGTGTGCAATTTTTATGATCAAGACACCACAGTTTGATTAAAATTAGCTAGATAATTAAGATTTCACAAAAGGCTTAAGAGAGCTATTACAAAACAAATTGAGTGTGCAAATCTTTACAGTACCTATATTTCCTGTCTGTAATAGAAAGGGGCACAAGTAATAATATTTACTAAGTATGGGGAAATAGGAAATAGTATCTCAACAGTACAGGATCCATTGGGTATTCTCATCAACCTAAATTCACAGTACTTAGGGTTAACATAGCCATGGTTATTATGAAGAGTTTTATTATTCACCAGCCTCTGCATACTGTCTGTGGTGATGCCACAGTTGAATTGAAATTCTGGTTGCTCAGCTTTAAAACCAGGCAGTAAGGAGAAAGGCAACTCATTTTCAGAGATGCTCTAGCACAGCAGTTCTTAACCTTTTCTTTGCCGTGACCCCAACTTCAGCAGTGGCTGGTGCAGTAGCAGCGTGCGCATGTGCACAACAATTGAGGCTGGCACTGCCGCCTCTGCCGCCCGCCCACTGCCACCACCTGCCTCCAGTTGCCACCGCCTGCCTCCACTCACTGCCACTGCGGCGGACAACCTGGCAACCACAGGGAAGGGGCCAGGCAACCCCAAATGGGGTCCCGACCCCAAGGTTGAGAACCACTGCTCTAGCAGCTGTTTTCAATACAGAAGTATGGTACAATGAGCAGCAAGGTTCTAAGTACATATAGAGATTCTAGATGAGTTGCATGCAGAACACTGAAAGATGCAAAGAAAAATGTCTTTTTGGGCATGAAAAAAGTAACTGAGATTAGGAAGGACATCACATCAAAGCCAGGCACAGTGAAGATAAGTATGGGGATGAGGGATTACAACAAGAATCCCTCTAGTTTCTGACATTCTGGTCTTCTATGAAGCAGACACTCTATGTATGTGTGTGTGCGTGCGCGTGCATGCCTGTCTGCCTGCCATGACCTCTATATGCATTTCAACTGCATGCTTTACTAATAACTGGACTTTTGTGTACAGGTGTTCAAGTACATACAACCGTACAGAAGCCCAGACAAGGCACTTTAGCATCTGGTATAATTTTCCTGCAACTCACAACTCCATAGGAACCAGAGATACTGGTGCTTAGTAAATAGCTTAACATGATGACAACATGGTTTCCTGGATTTCTGATACTAAAGTGTATGAGTAATAATGTGGGGGAAAGGAAAATCAGAGTTCAGCTACAATATGCATTTGTTTAGGAAGGCTAGTTCTATGCCATCTCTTCACCATTCTGCTTGAGGCAGTTTACAATTAAAATCACAATACTAAAACCAAGTCCTCAGACAGTAACAGCACTCGCAGGTAACCTAGAATCATAGAATCAAAGAATAATAGAGTTGGAAGGGACTTCCTGGGACACTCACAACCCTGTCGCTCATCCACTGTAACCTGCCACCTCCTTGAACCTTCACAGAATCAGCCTCTACATCTGATGGCTATTCAGCCTCTGTTTAAAAATTTCCAAAGATTTATTTATTTATTTAGATTTATATACCGCCCTCCCCGAAGGCTCAGATGTAGATGTAGAACCCGCCACCTCCCAAGGAAGCATGATACAATGGTAGCTGATACCACATCACATTATTGCTGGGCACAGTTAGCTCAGTACCTGAAAGCAATCGATTCCAACATAGCTCGAACAAGATGGCTTTTGGTGGTGGAGGATGTGATCCCCATAAAAGAACTACAAGCACAAGGATCGTTCACTGGGATCTAAAATAAAGGTATGAAGATATTCATAATGAAGGCATAAAGATATGCATGAAAATGGTATCTTAGAAAAGTATTTTGCCAGCCTCCAGGTGGGACCTGGGGATCATCTGGAATTACAGCTCATCTCCAGACTACAGAGAACCGTTCCCCTGGAGAAAATGGATGCCTTGGAGGGTGGACTCTATGGCATTTTACCCCTGTCCCTGTCCTTGCAGGCTCCATCCCCAAACCTCCAGGAGCTTCCTTACCTGGATCTGGCAACTCAATCTCTCATCTCCCACCAGTGATCAGAGAGGACCTGGCAACGCTATTGAACAGGTACTTTTGAAGAAGAAGAGCTGGGTCTTATATGCCGCTTTTCTCTACCAGAAGGAGTCTCAACACAGCTTATAACTGTGTTTCCTTTCCTCTCCCCACAACAGATATCCTGTGAGGTGGGTGAGGCTGAGAGAGCCCTGATATTACTGCTTGGTCAGAACAGCTTTATCAGTGCTGTGGTGAGCCCAAGGTCACCCAGCTGGCTGCATGATGGGGAGGAGCGGGGAATCAAACCCAGCTTGCCAGATTAGAAGTCTGCATTCCTAACCACTACACCAAGCTGGCTCTTTGAGAGTCTGACAAGAAGTGGCTCAAGCGTCAGCAGTTCTGAAAGCAAATTCCGTATTTGCCACAAGTCTCTAAAGTAACTGAGGACTTCAGTAAAACAATAACATAAAATCCCCCCCCAGTAAAACACTCCCCAAGAAAACATCCCAATTTGAATGGAAGTGTGCTAGAAATAATAATTTATTGATGCTAGTTACAGGTATGGTTTTAAATGGTTTTAAAATATTATTTATTTTAACCTATATCATTGTTACTGTTTAGTGTTGTTCATCATGAGGGTGATATATAAATCTAATAAATAAATATCTATCCCCATAAATGGTTGGGGGGCTTTTAGGATATACCATCTGACAATCCAAAACTATGCTTGTGTGAATTATACAAACACACACATTAGAATAAGGTCTAATCACTATGAAAAGAGTCAGAGATAACAAATCTGATTTCCAACAGACCAATGTACATTTTGCAAAGTTTAATAATAAAGGACATCAATTTTACCTGCAGTCCACTGAAAGATGGAACAAAGCAAACTCCTCCTGAATTGACCAGGCTATATGCCATACTGGATGTCTCTTCAGCATTGGTAAAAAGATCTGTTGGAAGCATACAAGAGACAGAGATTGATTTCTGCATCCTTATCCTTCCGTCAGCATTGCATCACTGGGATGGGAAAGAAGCTTCAAGGGGAAATACCAACGTGAGATTGCTGGACTTGAGTTAATTCACGAGGTCTGAACAATGGATCCCCAAGGTTGAATACGCACATAGGATTCTTATCTCGCTACAAATGCTACCCTTCTGGCCCCAAACATTTATCCTTTGCTCTAATCAAGCTGATTACAATATACATTGTACCTTTGCATCATTGCAAGCATTCTTTACCACACCCCTCCCACCTTCTGAATGTGATAAAAGTGTCAGTCAATGAAACCTAAAAAGATTTCTTTTCATCCACCAAAAATTAATTAATATTAAGACCATTTCCGCACGGAGGGACAGAATGCGAGTGGTTTCCTGCTTGCAAATGCAGGGTGATAAATCTCATATTTCCAGCCCTTCTCACAGGGAGCAGTTATCTCGTGGACTGAAACTTCCCCCCCTCCCGCCTCATTATTTTTTTTTTTGTTTAAAGGCTACATTGCTGTGCGGTAATGCCACAACACAGATGCATTTTTAAAAATAAAAATCTACACTGCCGCATTGCTATGGAGAAACACCAGAACAATACAGCATTCCCACCCCCTTTTTTGGGATTTGTATATATATTTTTTTACTTTATTTCAGTCTGGGTGGATTTTCTGAGACACTAAACATGGAGCCCAAAAAGACATTTTGTGTTAATGGTTGGCTTAAAAACAAGGTGTTTAGACCCTGTATGATCTGGAGAAGGCTGCCTGATCACCCTTCCCCTCCCTGTGTTTAAGGGCTGTGTTTTGTCTACCTGATCCCAAAAAGACCATGGACACTTTAAAGAAGATTTTATTTTATCTTTGACAATGTAGCTTCGCACACAGCACCATTAAAAAAAATACTCAGATTAGGAAATGGAGAGGGGAGGGCGGGTGCAAGCACAGGACAAAGCTGCCAAGACTATCACACATTTCTCCCTCCATACAGGCTTATCCCTCGTTGCTCACTGGTTGCTCATGATTGAGACGCACAATTTAGGAATGCATGTGATGTCAGGAGACAGGTCCCCTTCAGCCATTTCAAAGCCCTCTTCTAAGTCACAAAGACAGATGCAGGGTTGGCTTGTAGCTAGCAAGTCTTTTTATTCTGACAAAAGATGCACTCTCACAGCTTCCAGCTTTTCCCTTCTTCCCTAAACTACCACACCCGCCTGTGCACTTCTACCCTTTTATTTTCCCCCTTGCTCTTATACTGCTGTGCCCACTTCCCCTTCCTGTGTCCCCTCCCTTTGGGCATCACCCATTTCCACCCATTTCAGCCCAAGTGAGTATGCTGCTTTCTTCAGCAGGTCTCTGGCATTTTCTACTCTCTCATTAGCCCCTGGCTGTGGGATGTCAATTAGGGAGCTGTGTTCCTGTGTCTTCCCACCACCTCAACCTTCCCCTCCCCTGGGCTGGCTAAGGCTTCCCACTTCCCATGACCCAGTCGCTTCCTGATAAGTGCCCCTGCAGGTAAGTCAGGCTCCCCCCCCCCGCGCGTCTCCGTCTTTCGTTCCCTCCGCAGCTGCTACCTCACTGTGACTTCTCCTGGCTCCTCCATTGTCCCTCCCTTGGCATCCCCCTGCTTTGTCCTGTTCCTCGCCCCTCGGGTCCAACTGTGGGTCCGAGTGAGGTGGCTTGTCCCTGGTGTTCTCCACCGGCCTTGTGGGTGCCCCACCCATCTCTCCGAGGCCCCCGCACAGTGGTCTGCACATTGATTTCAGTGCCTTTAATCTGGGCGGGGCAGGGGCTCCTGCAGCATTTTGGGCTGCTGCTCCGTCCAAGCCTGTCCAATGTGCAATTTAGGGATGTGTGATTTTGGCGATTCCCGAAATTGCAAGTTAAAAATGGCCAAAACTCGACCCAGCTACTGGACAGCCTCAGGATGCAGCCAATATTTGAAGGCTGCCCAGGAACAGATTTCTTGCGCGAAAATAGTCTAAGTTCACGCTACACACTATTTTGTTCAGTTTATGTTTTGTAATAAAGAACACTCTTAATTAATATTTGTCTTAAGCTTTTAACACAACGTGATGTTTTAAGTGGCTTCAGCATCAAAACATAAAAAAACGTTGAAATTGAATTAATAAAGCAAAACTTGCATATCCTGTTATCTGGAAGCTTATGATGCAATTATAGATGGCATTTTACATCCAACATTATTGATAGCCTCATGAAGCTACTCACCTAAGTCCTGAGCCCATTTTATAGTATTCCCAGTATCCGAAGCATTGCCTTCTGCTAAGTAGGTCAGCTCTTTCCCAATCTTCCATCCAACCAATGGATATAAGCCTAAAAGTACAAACCTCAGTTGATAAATGACCTGAAGAAATGTTCTTCAGTGAAATGAAAATGTTATTTAATAAATTGTTTATCCGTTTGCAGAAAAAATCCCAGAACTAAAATGTTGGAATAGACAATGTCTGGTGTACAAAGAAGAAGAGAAGAAAACCCTGCAGGGGGCAACAAGAAGACTGTTAGTTAGGATGGTGAGGTCAGGCATGTAGTCAGCTCCCGTCTCTGTCTCAAGTATAGTAATTCCTTAATAAACCCTGCTAACTGTGGGAACTTAAACAACACCAAGATCTTGCAACACGTTACATGATTGCATTTGGCAATATGGATTGCTTAGCAAACAAGGCATTGTGACCTGGGGCTTGGAACTCTCTGCATCACTGAAGGTTTTGGGAAAGCAGCATTTTGAGGAAGGAGAAAGAGAGAAAGGGCTAGGGAGAGAGTGGAAAATAGGGGAGAGAAAATACAGAAATTATAGGAAGGGTATGTTGAAACAGGTGGATATGAGGAAAAAGTGGGAAGAGATGGGAGAGAGTGCAGCAGGAGTACAGAAGAAAAAGAGCTTAAGAGAGAGTGGGGTCTAGAGATAGGCAAAAACCTTTCCATTGCTTTGACAATCAACTGATAATGTAATGAGTTGCAGATGTACCCAATTAACTTGTTTTGGGAAATGGGTTTATGTCTGGATGAAGTCAGCATTCCATCTCCTGGTCTAGGACTTGGCCTTTCTTGTGTCTCCTGCCCTGGCATCAGTAATTCTACTGGCTTATTAATAAATTGGCAGATACTTCTGATTGGTTTATGTGTTTAGAGCCCCACATGGGGAAAAGCCATAAGAATCTTAATTTGTAACACCATTTTGTCAAACCTGTGTCAGACCCTCATCAAACCTTTGTGCAACTTTGTTGTACCTGCAACCTGGATGTGGTTTGACTCTGGACTTTTGAAACGCTGCTTCAGAACCTTACCATTCTTTGTGCTTCAGTAAGTATATTGTGTTAGCAAGAGAAATTTCACAATGTTATTTTTCGCTGCTTAGAATAATAATTTATCTATGTGCACCTTAAAGGTAAAGGTTTCCCCTGTGCAAGCACCGAGTCATGTCTGACCCTTGGGGTGACGCCCTCTAGCGTTTTCATGGCAGACTCAATACGGGGTGGTTTGCCAGTGCCTTCCCCAGTCATTACCGTTTACCCCCCAGCAAGCTGGGTACTCATTTTACCGACCTCGGAAGGATGGAAGGCTGAGCCAACCTTGAGCCGGCTGCTGGGATTGAACTCCCAGCCTCATGGGCAAAGCTTTCAGACGGCTGCCTTACCACTCTGCGCCACAAGAGGCTCTTGTGCACCTTAATAAATACAATATAATTTTAAAAACTTTTTGTCTAGTTCTTGAACAAGCCAAATCATAACACATGTCTTGCCTTGTTTTACTCTACAAAAATTCTGTATTGTAGTTTCTTGGCTCTGGGCTGAGTCAAGTCTCCTGTTAATTCCCTGACAGGCCTCAAGACTGCCTCTGGATCTTGAAAGCCTTGGGAACCATTCAGAGGTGGTGGGAGTCCTACCTAGCAGGGAGGCTGGACTATCTAAGTATCCAGTTGCAAAAGCATGTTGAAAGTCTATTATCCAATGTGTACAGAATGAGCCTTTAGGTAGTCTCCACCCAGGAAGCTTAACTCCCAACCCAATTGTAACAGGCTTATTTTTAGTTCCCAGACTAATTGGTAAATGTTTTCATACATTCTGATGTTTATCATTTGACCTTTATTACATAACAAGGGCAATATTTTAGAAATGAAAATGAGAAAAATCATTTCAATCCACCACTAACTCTGTATGTAAATATACAAGCTTACCTGTCCTAGATACATGAACTCTACTTCCAGTATTGATATCCCAGAATGAGCCAGTCCCCATGGTGACCTTAACATCACCTGGATTAAAACAGCACTCGCCAAACATGGCTGCCTGCTGGTCTGCCACCTATGATGTAAAAGGAGAATGGAAAACTCTCTGGTAAAGATCAGTGGTCTGGATGACATTAGAATATAAACTATGGACTATTTTCTTAGTTAACTTAGAATATCCACACAAAACCCTTCTTTCAGAAGAAATAGCACCAAGCTGCAAATAGTAAGGAATACTCCTGGAAGCAACATCGAGTGAGGTGTCTACAGTCAAGAGAATTTACAGGAACTGTACTGAAGGTCAGTTCCAGTTTTAGGGTGCCCCTAAGAGGACAGGAAGGCCTGGAGGATCATTGTCCATGGGGTCGCGATGGGTCGGACACGACTTCGCACATAACAATAACAACAAAGCAGAGTCTGCCTAGGGACCTCTTTCCTCACTCATGCCATTCACAGACCTATACCTCCTTCCCCTACCCCTTCATGTGCCCTTTCACTGCCAAGGTTCACAGATGGCTACAAACACAGATGTATGTAGCAATACACATGCTAGGTATATATGGCTAGAAACATGCATGATGGAGTACCTGCAAGCAGGCAGGTGGGGGAGGACATGCAAGGGAACAGCAGTGGGCCCTGAAACTGCAACACTGTTCCTGACAGAGCGTGACAACACCGACCCCTTGCATGAGTCAGAGTACAGCCTAGTAATGTGCCCTCTTCTGGCTCCAGCCTCCCATGTTGCATATCACACTGTTCTCAAAGGAACCCTCCACCTACAGTTTTAGGCAGCAGAGGAGCCTTCAGTGGTGAAGACTCATGCCAGTTGAAGCATTGTGGTATCCACTGCTATATCTGGGACTAAATTTGTAAGACTTTTCAGTGTCACTAGTTGATTAAATTTAATTGTGGAGGAAGCAGCTTTAATGATTTCTGTGAACAAAGTGCAGATTTCAAAACTGGACTTTGGCACTCTTGCCATATTTGTTGAGAAAATAGAACTGGTGGGCAAAGTTCCTGCTTAGGGTTGCCAGATCTTCCCTGACAACCGGTGGGGTTGGGGAGTAATGGCTGCCAACTCCAGGTTGGGAAACTCCTGACAAGAGCCTGAAGAGCACATGGACGTCTGTGGAGAGCAATGCTAAAGGCTGCACCTTCCTAAGCCTCCATTTTCTCGTGGGGAGCTGATCTCTGTAGTCCTGAAATGAGCTGTAATTCTAGGGAATCCTCAGCCCCCCCCCCCCCTGTAGTCTGGCATCCTTACTCCTGTCTATGTTGTTTGTTTCTGCAAAGTCAAACTACTTGGCCATTGGAATGGATCACTGTACTCTTCCCACTGTACTCTTCCCACTATGCATTTTTACCTACAATTGATCCCATATCTAAACAACTGAGTTGATTTTAATGTAACATTTTAACTATTACCTTAAACGACCTTGAAACAAAAATAAATGTGAGGTAGAACTATTTTAGATGCCTTTTAATGCTTACTGTTTCCCTCTTCTAATTTACAATTAAACTGATACATATCACTAAGGGAAAAATGCAATTTTTTCAAACTGTAGACAAACTGCAGTCTGCATTTCAACCTGTAGACAAAAAAGGAGCAACAACCTTGCTACAATTAATAGTTTAGAAGGTATACATTTTACATGATAGTAGGATACAGAGATTTCCTTTTGATTTAGGGGGGAAATGCTTATATATTAAGACATAAATCCAGAAAACATGAAAAGGCAAGTTTGAAATTGGTGGGAAAAACATATCAAACTGGGTTAAAAAAAAACACTTTTATACAAGGTCCAGAGCAGTAATGCAGGAATTAGTATTTGAATAAAAATCCAGCAACTAGGGCAGTACAAGGACTCAAGAAAAATGTACAGAATAAGCATGACACATTCCAGGGGACCAATGATCCTGAATAAAAATAGTTGTTATTCCGCCCTGGAATCAGAAGACCTCCAGGTTATTTTAGTCTGCCAGGATAGAACAAAAGTGAATTTACCTGCAGCTTGAAATTCCACTGTAACACGTGGACTAACACATTTCACTCTGTAGGGAATCTGATCGAAATATTTTTCTAAAAAGATGTGAGAAGAGAAAAAGTGTTCACTCACCAAAGCTGTTACTGTAATGGGCTCTCCAAATATTTCAGCATCAACCAATCCAAACACGTGGCTTTAAATAAAAGTTTAATGGTTATTTTTCTCAAGACAATAAACAAAGCTGCAGAAACTCAGTTTTAACCATGAACCTAAAAGTAAAGACTGCTGACAAAGCCACAACCAGTTCATTGCTGCTCCGTGAAGTTCCACTTTAGTCCATTCCGCACTGCGGGGGCTGCTCCTGGTTGCCGCTGGCAGACCTGGTCCACTATGTTGTGTCTTTGTGCAAGGACCCGGAGAGGCCTCCCCCAGCAGCAACGTCATATGGAAGCAGGGATTAGCCCCGGTGCCATATGATTGTGCTCCTGGCCTTTTCTACCTACGCGAAATCAGCCTCCGTGAGGTTTTCAAGGCAAGAAATTAGCAGAGATGGTTTGTAAGCACAGACTATGGGCAACCCAGATTAGCTCTGAAGTTCTGATAAGATTAAGGGCAGCTTCTACTTCTGAGAATATTAGTGATATTTTCCTACCCTCCTCCATTTTCAAATACTTGCCCCAATAAATACACAGATGTGAAAAATAGGCATATATATTTTGAATCAGACTTGAATCAGACTCTTACTATGTTGGTTTTTATAGAAATGTCAATGTTTGTGGGGTTTGTCAAAGAAAATTACACACATATTCACTAGACATCGGTCCTAGTCTTACCTTGTATCCATTACTGGAGGAAAAATTGATATTGGTATGGAAAATAACTTGCCAAGAACCACACTCCACTGCAGCTGAAATCACATGCATAAAAAGGAGTAAAAAGCAATACATAGTGATCCCCAGAACAGCTTTGTATAGTTAACTACTCATACCTTAAATGGGTCAAAAAATGCTGTGGAACTTGCATTTGAATAATCTGTAGCATACACTGCACCTGAATATTGAAAGGAACAAATAAGACCAGATACCCCAAAACACAAAAGAAAATTGCATTGATAATCCATAAACTCAACTTTGGAGAGCTATATATTACTTAGTATTTCTGTTCAAGAAACAATTCCCACTCCCCTCCCCACTAATATTCAGGCTATTTATTTACAGTAATCTCCTTAGAAGACAATTCTTAAACTTTGAGTAGAAAGATACTCATCAGATTAACATTCTGCTACAAGAGTGAATACCTTGATCCATCAACCATTTGCTTACTGTGTTGGATTCTTGAGATGACTGCCTCTTTGCCCATAGGGCTATGGTCTAAGGGCCAAACTAGACATGACAGTGTATTGCTTTAATCACACATCCTCCAATTATGAATGAAGTCATTGTGAAGAGCTGATTTTAAATCAGAAGTGGCCTCTGAACTCCTCCCTCCCTCAGTCTAGCTACAGCATTGATAGTGAGCCATGCTGGGGAAAAGCTGCCTTGCAGGGTGGACCGCAGGGAGGAAGGCTAAGAAAACAGGCTAGTTCAGCTTCCCTGCCCCACATACTCCTTTTGTTTTAGGCTCCACTTTGCATGCCAACAGGACAGATATGAATAAACCAACATAACTATGACCATAACATCTAGTTTGGCTCCAAGTCAGACTGACAGGACAGTAATATAAGAAGGCAGAAGTAGTTAGAAACTAAGAATGAATCTGTGAAGGAAATACAAGTAAGTGAGGCAAGCTTATAGTATTTTAAGAAAAATTCAGGAAGAATGGGCAGAGGCATAACATTGCAGCTTTCAGCTTTTTGAACTAAGATTTAAGCAAATTCGGTATGCAGTTTTTCTCTCTACTCTCTCTGTTTGTAACCATTCTCACCTTTAGTGAGTTTATACAATAGCCACGTGTCCACTGTCCCAAAACAGCAATTATCATCTTTTATAGCTTGTTCCACCTGAAAATAAACAGACCACATTTTATTGTGAGATGGTTAAGTATGTAACCGCATTAAAAAAAAAAAAAGCTGCCATTTCTATTTCAAACATCAAACTGATTCTTTACTTTAGCTAAAAGTTCTTCTGCAGGAGCTCACGGTCGGTTTACTGACCCATCATAATGGGGAGGGGGTAATGATGTTGTCAATTTCTGGATTCACAACCACAGGGAGGGGTGCAAAAGTAGTCAAGGCTTCTATTTCAACCACAAGGCTACCCTGAGTTTATCCAGCTAAAAATCACAACTACTACTTCTCAGACTATTTTAATTGCTCATACCTATAAACTTTTCTTGGCTCGGAGAAAGAATTCAGCAAGCTGCATGCTTAAATATACAACATAATTATTTCAGTAAGCTAAATAGGACAAAATGTAATATTTCAGTGCCAATTGCATGACCCATTTGACACATTTTAAAATTTATATTGGAGTAATAAACACTGAACCTTTTACACCTCTCAAGAAAGATTGTTAGTTTTAATTGCTGTCATACCACCTTTCTACAAACTGGGACCCAATGCAGCTTACAGTAAAAGTTACTCTACACTAATGTAATAATATAACAGCCCATACTAACAATCTTAATGATATGGTTCAGGTCAATCAAAGTCCTTGGAGGAAGGACTTTGATTGACTTGAACCATGTCATTAAGACTGTGAATGTGGGCTGTTGTACAAGCTCTTTCAGTGCCTCACACACAAAGAAGGGCAGGGCTAAGTAGCTGGTCTCTCTTAGCCTCCTCCAGCAGCAAAGGAACGCCAACCCAGCACCTAGCATAAAGAACGGCTGGACAACAGGCATGCTTACCTCAGGTATATGCTGTAAAACCCAAGCCAGCCTTAAAGAGATGTGCTGAGTTGTGAAAGTAAGTGTACTTGCCACCGAAAATAATTCAATCCGAGTGAAAAAGTGTAGCAGTGAAGAGAAGCCATGGACTGCCTGTTCCAAACAAAGATTATTTGTATAAATATCTGGCAATCTTCTGCAGTGCTTTGGTCAAAAAGATTGCTTAAATATTACCCGAATACATAATGTATGTGGTGAGAACAGTAGCACTTAAGGAAAATGTACAAGACACAGCATTCAAGACAGCCCTTGTTTTAACAAAAAATGTACACACAGCACACTACCTGGAATAGCAGAAACATGTAGAACATTCTTGGCACTAATTCCCTAAGAAAGCCAGTAACTGCCTGATTCTATGCATAATTACTTAGAAGTGAGTCTCACTGATTCACTGCAGATCCTGTTGATGTAAGCAAGCTTCCAAATAATTGTTACATGCAATGGCAATTTTCAGTTAAAACAAAAACGAGCCAAGTTTTCCATCAAAGACTAAATAAACAACACAAATATTTTATTGACAATTTCTGGGATTTGTTAAGCTTTACTTCTAGCTCGGTCTCAAGGAGGAACGGCCTAGAAGTTGAAATATAAATAAATAAACACAGAAGATCTGAGAGAATTGGAAGGCAAACTTTTCTTCCTCTGCCTTTGGCCAGCAATCATGATTGGTGAAGTTGATAAAATGAAAGGGAATGAAAAGAGATAAACAAAATATACCCCCCAAACACACAAACACAAAGAGAACTGACTAAACTCTGGCTCTAATTTCACTACTGAGTTTAACTGTTAATGGTCAACAGTAGCCTGTTCTCTTCCTCACACACCCCTTAAAGTAGTGTCTCTGTGAGTAGATAGAGTGCCTTTCTTCCCGAATATTATAGCTATGGCTTGTCATTTTATTATATACCTGAAATTAAGGACCAAAGCTTAGAAGGTAATTACATCAAAATTAACTCACTGATTTTCCAGAAAATGCTATCCAAAGTATCTTTCTTTTCACAGTTCCCTCCTAACCCATCCACACTTAGAATTAAAGAACAAAGTCCTTTCAACATATGATCACCCCAGGAATTTATCTGCAGTAATAGTACACAGCTGCAGATCTTCCATTCCAAGGGAGAAAAAAAAATCCACTCCTGATTCTTCACGAGTTGTTCAGCCTGGCTGTTAATTAACAAGCATCAGGAAGAGGAGAGCTGTTGGAAGTATATAGTTTTCTCCTGGTGTGGGAATTGCAACTAGAGTCCCAGGGAAGCATGTCATAGAGCAGGGGTAGTCAACCTGTGGTCCTCCAGATGTTCATGGACTACAATTCCCATAAGCCCCTGCCAGCAAACGCTGGCAGGGGCTCATGGGAATTGTAGTCCATGAACATCTGAAGGACCACAGGTTGACTACCTCTGCCGTAGAGAATGCTGAGGAAACAGCCTTCAATATGAACAAGACCCAAAAAAGGGGGAGGGGGAGAATATGGAGCACTGGAAGACAGACTGGAAATGCAATAGCCCCGTTTAATTAATCATACATTTGTATGTACAGAGTGCTGATTGCTGGCTACTTTGCAAAACATCCCAATTTTCCTCATGGTGCATTGTGTCCAGTGCATCTTTCACAGATCTCCTTACACCTGTCTTTTCTTAATATTAGTAAATGCACATGGATAACCTCACCTTCATTAAGAAAGATCTGTTCCAGGATTTTACAAGGTCAGCAGCCCTCCGATCTTGCCAGCTTATGAAATTATGAAAAGGTTTCCCTGTTTCCCTGAAAAAGCAAAACAGAGATGAATTTGTAAGCACTCAACAGACTTGTCACCAAGGATGTCATTATACATATATACATAAATCCATAGTACAGAGTTAGGGTTGGAGTAAGGCTCAGGCCAAGATGTTGGCTTGGCTAAGGTGTCACCATCAAGTTCGAGGCTAAATTTGTATTTTGATCCAGAGACCTACGTTCACATGCTACCCCAACCCTTCACAAATATAC
Organism: Paroedura picta; assembly: GCF_049243985.1. Taxonomy (NCBI): domain Eukaryota; kingdom Metazoa; phylum Chordata; class Lepidosauria; order Squamata; family Gekkonidae; genus Paroedura; species Paroedura picta. The sequence goes on along the minus strand of NC_135376.1, from coordinate 27,383,233 downwards.
GTTAAGAGCTAGGAAACCTAAATTATAAAACAATACATCTGTTTTCTCACTTCAGAATTTTGCAAAATAAATGTCCTAAGCACTAATTTCTCAAACAACTGTAGAAATGGACTGGGAAGTTTGGATGGGTCCTTTCTGACATAGAATGATACTGGCTAGATATCAGGAAAAAATTTTCACAGAGTAGTTCAGCAGTAGAATCAACTGCCTAAGGAGGTGGTGCGCTCCCCCTCACTGGCAGTCTTTAAGGAGAGGTTGGACAAATACTTCTCATGGATGCTTTAGGCTGATCTTGCACTGGCCCCTTCCAACTCTATGATTCCCCAATTTATTCCCTATGGAGTCTGAGTAACACAAATAAGTGAGTTAGTCTGGAACACGGGAGAGCTTTCTGTGGTGCACATTCACCAGTCAGCACAAATTTCAATTAAGTTGTTTATTCAAGATAAAAGAAAGAGGGTCAACAAATGCAGGTGAAGGAAAATGAAGTCCAATCTTCCTTTCTTATATATTTGAGAATGTAGGGAGGTTTTAATTCCACACCAGCACATCTGATATTAGGGATAATTTGTCTTCAATGTAAAACAACTACACATGTTTTGGAGACTAGACAAGCCATTTTGAACTCTCAGACCTAGTAGTCATATTAGTGCCTGTATACGTATATTTGTTAACTGAGATATTTCCCAGAAGCATGAGGAAAGTACACATGTAAAACCTCCTCCAGGGCTTGATCTGAGTTTTGGGGAAAGCAACAGATCCATTTGGTCCCCTGAAATTTTCTGACCTTTAAATTTGTGACCTTATACATCCACATATAGGATTATAGACTAGCAAATAAAGTCATTTACCTGGCTTAGGTTTGCCAAGTCAATGACTTCATGCAGGAGGCAGTCAATATTATGAAACAGCATTTTATCAGGTGGGTCATCTGCTAGCACAGAAATAAGTAGGAGCAACCTAGCCCTACAGGACTAATGCTACATGTACACACATGTACACACTTCATTAAGGAGCCATTATCACCAGCCTCTAACCCAGTGGTTCTCAACCTTCCTAATGTCGCGCCTCTTTAATTCCTCATGTTGTGGTGACCCCCACCCATAAAATTTCTGCCTGCAGGAGGAACGGCAACAGTGGCAGCACCCCCCCGCCCAAGCTGCTTGCCCTTCCGCAACCCCTGTGAAAGGGTTGTTCAACCCCCAAAGGGGTCCCGACCCCCAGGTTGAGAACCACTGCTGTAACCATAACTGCACTGAAAGCTTATCTTTTATAGTTGCAATTTCCATTTGGTTTTGATTTGAACAATGTTTTGTAACTTTGTATGCTACCTGAGGGGATTCCAAATAAGAGCCAAGAAAAGATGCTGGATGTCTTGAACAACACTGACATGGATTTATGTTTCTCTGTCTTTAGCTCTAATAATACCCGGTTTGTGTACAGATGATGCACTGGGTAAAACCCACACAAATTGGCCCTTAGTGGGGGATACTGAACAATAGGGATAGGGCAGTCCCTCACCAAGGGCCAACTGAGGCAAGCCTTCCCTGCCCCTCTCCTCATTTTCCTCCTTCCTGCCAGGAGATGAGCCTTGGTAGCTCTGCTCGCCAGCTGGGCCTTCACTCTCCTGAAGCTTTCAGCCCACCTGGGAGCAGGAAGAAAGCTAGGCCCACTCACTAGCCCTGCACCAGCAAGTGAAGAATCTGCTCTCCCGTGTCCTCCAGTTCACTGGGCTTTCTTCAGTGGCAGGGCTTCTCCATGGTAGGCGCCCATTGCATCCCTGAGGGCAACAGAGCTTTGCCTCTAGTTAGCTACAGATAATTGGTTATACTAGGCTTGAGTTCAATTTCACTGTTTCACAACAGTTGTGACTTTTTAATTAACATAATTTAGGGGGGGTTCATTTATAAATTAAAGATTTATCAATCATTATTATTTGGCAGCTCAATCAAACAGGTACCTTTTGAGCTACCATACAGTCAACCCTACTTCATGTTATACTGTTTAATGATATCTACATTTACAGACAAAATACAGCAGTAGGAGATGTGTGTCAGAAGCAGGGTGTCCTTTTCATACCTGTTCCATGTAAGGAAAGTTGCACGATGTGTTGCAAGTCCTAGTGCAGAAATCTGATTCATTTTAATTCCTGCAGCTAAAAGGGGGAGACAAAAAGAAAGAAAATGTCAGGCAAAGCAATCCTTATTCCTCTTCTCAAGGGTTAATGTACATCTTGTCTAATTGCTTCCATCTTGCAAGGTGTTACTAACTGGGCTGATGCAATCCACAGGCCTCTTATCTTCGAGTATGGAAAGGGCTAATTGGCTCTAAGTAGGAACTGGTGAGTTGCAGAATGGGAGGGGGGAATTAGAGCTGTGAGGTAATTTTCTAGATTCTAACCAGGATGTGTTCCGATTGGTTCACTGTCATTGTCTGACTCAGGCTGAAAACTATAATTGGCCTAAGAATTTGAAGACCAAAAGGTGGCTTGAATTTTGAGGGTCTACACCTATGAAGTGCTGCAGCAATGTAGAAAGATGCTTGAGCTAAGGCCTTTATTTGCATGTTGCATACAAGTAAGGTTATACTGTTTGATGCAACTAAATAGTATTTACTGTTTTATGTGCTATTTGATTTTAGAGAACTATGTTGCTTGCTAACACATTGATACACTGATATTTCTAAATTTCTAATAAACGTCACGTATCTGTAACAGCTTGTGCTTTTAATAATTGGGCAGGTAGGCAGGGACCAGGAGGTGACTTCATTTCCGGACAGCAGGCCCATCACCCGCCCCCAAAACCCCAGCCAGGGGAAATCTGGAGCAATCGTTTCCAGTCTGCCCCTGGCCAACATCGGGAGAGGAGGTAAGTGGGGCTCCCAGGGAAAGGGGGGGGCTCCTTGACAGAAAAGAAGAACAAAAAAAAAATAATGGAACAGTAAACAGCATGCATCACAGAACAAGTGTAATCCTTTATTCACTTTTAGTCACAAAGAGTTTGATGCATGTTAGTTCAGCAGAAAGGTACCAAGATAGGGTTCTTTCCCCACTCTATCTCCACTCCACTAAAATCGTTGTCCTCAAAGATTGCTGTTCATTTAAAAAATAAACTTTTACAATGAGAATAGTTTGTCTATAAATGTACTTAAAATTGCAAACTTGAGGGGTATTTTAGTAGTCTTTCAGTGAGACCAGAGGAAACCCAGAACTAATAGTAACCAAGTGCTGCAGAAATACCTTAACAATTGCTTTTTAAGTATCTTCATGAAGGTTATCGATATTGTGTCATTATCTTGCCTAACTCCAGCAATATGTGTAACTCCAGAAGTACAGGCCGGATTTCAAAGAGGCAGAGGTACTAGAGATTAAATTGCCAACATATGATGGATCATGGAGAAAGCTAGGGAGTTCCAGAAGAACATTTACTTCTGCTTAATTGACTATGCTAAAGCCTTTGATTGTGAGGAGCACAACAAATCCTGGCAAGTTCTTAAAGAGATGGGAATACCAGAGCATCTTATCTGTCTCTTGAGAAACCTATATGCAGGTCAAGAAGCAACAGTGAGAACCGGGCATGGAATCACTGATTGGTTCAAAATTGAGAAAGGATTTTGGCAAGGCTGTATACTGTCACTTTGCCTATTTAACTTGTATGCGGAGCACATCATGAGAAAGGCAGGGTTAGATGAGTCACAAATTGGGATCTAGATTGCAGGGAGAAATATCAACAACCTCAGATATGCAGATGATACCACTCTAATGGCAGAACACGAAGAAATATCAACAACCTCAGATATGCAGATGATACCACTCTAATGGCAGAACACGAAGAGGAACTAAAGAGCCTTTTGATTGGGTGAAAGAGGAGAGTGCAAAAGTTGGCTTGCAACTCAACATCAAAAAAATGAAGATCATGGCACCCGGCCCTCTCAATTCCTGGCAAACAGATGGAGAAGAAATGGAGGTAGTGACAGGTTTTATTTTCCTGGGCTCCAAGATCACTGCAGATGGGGACTGCAGCAAAGAAATTAAAAGACACTTGCTCCTGGAGAGGAAAGCTATGGCAAATTTAGACAGCATCCTAAAAAGCAGAGACATCACCCTGCCAACAAAAGTGTGTCTAGTCAAGGCCATGGTCTTCCCAGTTGCAATGTATGGCTGTGAAAGTTGGACCATAAGGAAGGCCGAGCGTCCAAGAATTGAGGCTTTGGTGCTGGAAAAGACTCTTGCAAATCCCTTGGACTGCAAGGCGAACAAACCAGTCAGTCCTAGAGGAGATCAGCCCTGACTGCTCCTTAGAAGGCCAGATCCTGAAGATGAAACTCAAATATTTTGGCCACCTCATGAGGAAGAAGGACTCCCTGGAGAAGAGCCTAATGCTGGGAGTGATTGAGGGCAAAAGAAGAAGGGGACGACAGAGGATGAGGTGGCTGGATGGAGTCACTGAAGCAGTTAGTGCGATTAAATGGACTTCGAGGAATGGTAAAGGACAGTAAGGCCTGGGGGATCATTGTCCATGGGGTCACAATGGGTTGGACATGACTTCGCACCTAACAACAACAACAACAACAACATTCTTGCCTAACTAACAGTGGTTAGTATATCCAATAAATTGCTGTATAAAACCTTTATAGATTCTTAGCTATTTTACTAGCTGGAGATTCTAGAGTTGCTAACATAGTGCAACAAAGAATGTCTAACACTATAATTTAATGGTGATTTCAGGTGAAAGAAGTACCACCATGGATTCTTCTTTTATTCACCGATATGGCAATTATATATTTATATTTATATTTATATTTATATTTATATTTATATTTATATTTATATTTATATTTATATTTATATTTATATTTATATTTATATTTATATTTATATTTATATTTATATTTATATTTATATATTCATTCATTCATTCATTCGCATTCAGGCTGAGATAAGCACGTTCTTTAGAGCTCAGTCTGACATTAGAAAGTCACAATTATTTGGCACCCAGGAGTTAAGAAACACTGTCATAAGTATCAGAAAACTTGGGTCTTGCCCCTTTCCCCTTCTTACTGCAACAAAACATGAGCTTTTGTTCAAATGAATTCCCTGAGCCCAGGAATCATTTTGGGGGTTATTCACAGTAGGAGTGCTGAGATAAGGGAATGGTACAAAAAATGTGCTTCTCCTCAGTACCAAAGTCATATTGTTACCTTGAACTGCCTCTTTTACCACATCAACAAATTGTGTCCACAGATTTTCAGGGTCCAGCTCCACCCAACCAGGCTGAGGATGAAGTACTTCTACCTAGTAAATGTAAAACACATGTTCAGCAAAGAGGCAAACAGAAAAACCACAAAAGTTAAGGCCTTGCCAGCCTTACACTCAATGTTATTTCCTATATTACAAAATTTCTACCCAGAAGACCTTTCTCTGTATTTATTTTAACACATATTGATAATGAACAAAGTTAATGAGAAACTTATGTGTAATTGGGCACATGCAGGGGGTTATTTGGTAACTTTTAACCTTCTTTTCTCCACTGTATGTGGTTTTAAAAGATGCCTACAATATAAGAGGACAGGCACAATAAAGTATCAGTTGCAATAGGTCTACCCTAATCCAAAGAGAAGTACCAAATAGCTAATAGTTTAAAGAATAAACAGTGCTTCCCATGCCAAATTACCCCACCTCTCATGTTCTTGACACTGCTTAAATACCAATGTATTTTATATTTTGTACTTTAATTGTGTTTTTAATTTATGACAACATTTGAAGGGCTTTGGTACATTCCTGCTGTGTAACCACTGGAGAAGAAAAGGCATCTGGAATAGCTTATTGTCCTCACATTTGCAAAATAAACTGCTGGAGTATATGAAAGTTTCATTTAGAAGAAATGAAGAAAATTATGGCATCTTTAAAGGAATGTCCAAGGAAAATTTTTGTTGGATTCTCAATAAATATGGAAGGAACACAATACAAACCAGGCATTTCATAGAAAGCATCTTTAAACAGTTGTACATAAATTCCATAACTGTAGGTAAGAAATGCTGGTATAAAGCATGAGGTTTTAAGTTCACGGGCAACTAAATATTTGATGACTCTCCTATTTTTTGTCCTCACATTTATTTTTAAAACCACCCAATCCCATCTTAAAATTAGAAAGTGATTTCACCACTTATTCAAATTGTTCTAAATGATCAGTGTGCTAATAAACTTAATTAATGAAAAATATGTTGTTTTAAACCTGTTGTTTCAGAATAACCCAGTCTCAACAGGTAGAACAACAACAAAGAATGGGGGAAGTGAAATGAAAAAAAATCAGAGTGGGGTTAAATTACATTTGAATTCTTTAGTGTCATAAAGACCTGCAGTGTGACTAGCCTGGATGATACGGAGATCCTGATTATAAGGAAATGTGTACCTCCATGAGGGGGCTGTACATGCAGTTACCATGATATGTGCAATTTATCAAGCAGGATGGGCTCATGCATCTTGTGACCCCACAGAATCCCAGAAGCTGGGCAGTTGGAGGGGACTGCTGGCTCTGTAAACTGACCCTGTAGCGTATGAATTCTGACAATAAGTGGTAAGTTATTCCTAAACTCTTGCCATTAAACACTTGAATTCTCCCAGCAAGGAAAATTTTAAATGCTAGCAAGCCAACACCTTCAGAGGAACTGGCCTATTTAAAGGACAGGAAAACAGACAATGCAAGCAACAATAAAATCAGAGTCCAGCAGCTCTTTTAATACCAACAAAGATTTATTCAAGGCATGAGCTCACATCTTGAATAAATCTTTGTTGGTCTTAAAGCTGCCACTAGACTCTGATTTTATTGTGCTACTTCAGACCATCACAGCTCCCCATTTGAATGCAGAAAAACTTACAGTGTGCTCTCCACAGCAACTTTGGTAACAGAAAGTATGAGAAAAATCTTCCATTAGAGCAGGGGTGTCCAAATTGTGGTTCTCCAGTTGTCCATGGACTACAATTACCATGAGCCCCTATTAGTACTTTGCTGGCAGAGGTTCATAATAATTACAGTCCATGGACATCTGGAAAGCCACAGTTTGGACACCCCTGCCTTGTGCAAGCACCGAGTCATGTCTGACCCTTGGGGTGACGCCCTCTAGCGTTTTCATGGCAGACTCAATACGGGGTGGTTTGCCAGTGCCTTCCCCAGTCATTACCGTTTACCCCCCAGCAAGCTGGGTACTTATTTTACCAACCTCAGGAGGATGGAAGGCTGAGTCAACCTTGAGCCGGCTGCTGGGATCAAACTCCCAGCCTCATGGTCAGAGGTTCAGACAGCATGTCGGCTGCCTTACCACCCTGCGCCACAAACCCAAATCCCTAACCAGCAAGTTACAGCCCAAATAAAACTTGGGATCCAATTTGGAAGAAATATGATACTGTTACTGTACAAATTATGAACTTCTGCTTTGGGAATTACTTATTTAGATCAGAAAAGAGGCATGGAGAAAGCAAGTAGTACCTGTCAGGGAGCCTGCAATGCTCGGAAAAAAGTGAAGATATAAATATATTCAAAATAAATCAAGACACACACACACATATATACACACATAATTAGAATGCTTCCTTTCAGAATAAAAGATTTGTTTTAACTGTTATAAATTTGCTTTTAGGTCAAACCCTTTTTGCAAAGAACGTAAAACTTTCCATCAAGTATGTGTCAACACTGATTTTTTAAAGTTCTGATTGTTGATTTGATTATTACAATATGGTTTGAGAACTTTGATTACAAGGAAAGCAACCTCACAAAACAGCAAAACAAAGTGGTTTGCAAACAATATTAGAGACTGGTTGGTTTGCCCAGGTGCTTCTCCCCTCCTCACTGCATAGCAAACTTTGGCCTATACTTCAGTTTCTTAAATTGCACAGCGTAGCATAAGATTATGGTTACAAAAACGTGGCTTACTTTGTAACCCTAGATACTGTGAATGGGCCATGAATTTGGATTTACAAATTAACCTACTCAGGATACACTCTACACCAGTGGTCCCCAACCTTTTTATCACTGGGGATCAGTCAACGCTTGACAATTTTACTGAGGCCCGGGGGGGGGGGTAGTCTTTTGCCAAGTCTTTTGCCGCTGCCTGAGCCCCTGCTCCACTTGCTTTCCCGCTGGTGCCCCTGACTTCCCGCCGCCTGCTGGGGGGCACTGCCAGCAACAGCAGCTGTGCAGTGCCATGCCGAGGGGGGGCACTGCCAGCAGCCGCTGTGCAGTGCCCAGCCCTGGCAGCTGCTGGAGAGCACCAAAGGTGAGCCGGCGGCAGAGTGGCAGGGCAGCCCCAGAGGCAGCAGCCGGGGAGGAGGACAAGAGGAGCCGCCTGGTACCGACTGATCCACGGACCGGTCCCGGTCTCCAACCCGGGGGTTGGGGACCACTGAGCTATACTACTCACTTGGGAAGAACTACTATGGAAAGAGAAAATGTCATAACTGATAGACAACTTGGGTCTCGAGTGATCAGCTTATACATCACTCTCCATCCTCAGACAAAACACACTGGACAAAGAATATCCTCCTGCACTCTGGTCCAAAACTGTAGCACTAAGTGACCAGTGTAGGACGGGGTATCTTGAAAGAAATGGGTGGAACATTGCAACACTGTCCCCTATGCGGATCCCAATCATTCCTCTTTCTCACGGTACAAGAAGGGGCTGAAGAGGCAGATTCCCAGCACCTGACGCTTTCCCCACCCGCTGCCTGCGGGAGGGGAGACAAGTCCATTCTCAAGGGTCCCTGGGAACCATGAATCCGGAGCCTTTCTGATTCATCAGCTGATGAACCCAAAGCAGACCTTCCTTCTGTGGAGAAAGTGCCTCGACTCGAGCAACCAAAGGGGGGACCAGGCGTATCCGAAAGGAAGGGCTGACTGCGCGAGGTCTGTGCAAAGAGAAGACCCTCCGGGCACAGGTGCGAAAAACTAGCGAGCGCTTCCTCGGGCAGGGCAAAAACCAAACGGCGGGAAGGAAGCCTATGGATGCCCATGGCGAATGAGACGCTCTCCCGTGGGCTGCTGACGAAGGACGCCGCCGCCGCTCCTCACTTCGTCCTGCGGCTTCACTCACCTGCTTGGCACCTACGCCTTTGACCGAGGCCGCTCGATCGTAAACATGGCACCGTATGACGGTGCTGCCCACGTCGACTCCGAGCAGATACTTAGCCGGGGCAGCCATAGAGACCGCGGCGGCAGCCACATCTCCCTCTAGCGCTTCAGCGGCGCCCAGCCTCATGCCCGTCGCCCCTCGAGCCCTTGCTTCGCCGGCGGCGCGCACAGCCTGCATCCAAGCCCCGTGGGCGACGGCCACAAGAGCGGAGCCCCAGAGGACGTCCAATGAACTACACCGACCCTTGGCCACTAGGGGCGGGGCGGCCACGGGAAGGGCGCGTGGGTGGGTGGGTGTGAAGAGAGGACGTGCCTCGCCGAATTTAGCCGTTCCTTAAGGACTCAGGCGGGACGAGGCGCTCCCAGCGCGACTGGATGTTGCAGCGAGAAAGCCAATGGAAAAGGCGCGCGGCCTTGGGCAGACCTAATCGCGGCTGGGGGAACAATGAGCCGCCTGTGTGGCCCTTCCGAAGCCGCCGGGGAGAGGAAGCAAAACAAGTGCTATTTTCTGCTTCTCACCAGCGTTAATACTATTAAGGGCCTTTTATTAAGGACGATTTACGCAGTGAGCACCCGCCTTCTTAACCTCGGAGCAGGATTGGCAACTTTTTAATAATTTAGTGTCAAGCGACGTCAGCATTCACAGGGAGAGATCAACAAGGCCACTCCTGGAATGGCCGTTTGCAGAACTGAAAATAGGCAACTTGACAGTTCTGCCTTGAGTGGTAGGAAGTGCTGGTCAGTCGCAGCCGATTCTCAAGGCAGGAGGGCAACAGAGGTGATAGCAGTCCTGGACTTCCTTGGTGATCTCCCCTGCAAAATACTAACCACCAGGGCCTATTCCGCACACATAGGATAATGCACTTTAAATGCACTTTAGATTTACCTGTTCTGCACAGGAAAATCCAGCTGACAAAGCACATTGAAAGTGCATTATCCTATGTGTGCGGACTGGGCCTAGGGCTGACCCTAGTTAGCTTTCACCTGCTGACAAAATGAAGCTAACCTGGGCTATCTAGGTCAGGACCTTATTTATTACCGATATTAATAATCCATAATGTTTCTGCAGTCAAGCAATAGTTGTTAGAACAAAGTTTGTGTTCAGTGGCACCTTTGAGACCAAAGAAGTTTAATTCTGGACATTCTCTTTCCTGTGCATGCATATTAGGTGAACGCTAGCTGTTATAGTGTGTCAGATTGTTTTAAAGCTCTGGCAACAATGTATGCCTGGTTACCCTTGGATTACTAGGGTTCAACTGTATCATTTCCTTTTCTGCAAACATTTTTAAATGTCCTTTAGTCCCATTAAAATCTTTGCCTGCCATTCCTTTCACATACTATTACTAGATTTTATTCTTATACCCCACCACTCCTATGGAGCTCAGAGCAGGTAACAAAACAATGGTGTACAATCAATAGTTATCTTAGCATCACACCTATCTAGTCTGATATACTTTCATGTTAAAGATTTGTTTTCTTTTTTAAAGAATCATATTTGGTTCTGTATTCAGATATGAGTTATTCACTGTCCCCAAAAAACTTAACTTAAGACCTTTTAGATGACAGGTAAAAATCTCAATCAATACAGTGCATTTCAGCTGCCAAGGGGTTTACTGTTGTTTTCCTATTTAGGCTCCTGTGCTTTTACATATAAGCGAACTACCAGATAATTCTGGGAAACCTAAAAAGCAGCATGTTGGATCAAAGTCACTCCTCCACCCATCACCCCCTTACTACAGTTGATATTCAGAGTAATTCAGTGGTTCTATTTTAACCAGTAGCTCCTGATGAACTGTTCTTTAATGAATCTGGCTCATTTCCCTTTAAAACCATTGAAGTTAACAACCATAATTACATTTTGTTGCAATGAATTATGTAATGTGTTAAGGATGACATAATACTCTTCTGTCTGTTCTACATCTAGTGCCCATCAACTTACTTAGCTGTTCCCATATTCTAGTACAATGGAAAATCAACAAACACTTTCCCCATATCATACATAACCTCCCCCTCATCTTGTTTTCTGAAGAGCTGCATGTTATTTCCTCATGGGAAAAAAGCTTCAACCTTATTTTTGATGGGCTTTTCCTCCACATTATTTCCAGTTCTTCAGTATCCTTTCTCCAACTATTCACAAAATGCTTTTTCACAGAAAAAACCCAATATCAGAACTTGCCCAAAACCGTATAGTTTTCATTCTGGACAGCTATTGAAAGGTTTACTTTATAAACAGGTCCAACCAGTACTCCAACTGGGGGGAAAAGTTATTTCTATCTGTATCAACCCAGACCTGGTTTTATTGTTGCACACGATATTTCAGTTGCCTCAATTATAATGTAAGCATTGCTTTATCTATTTTATATGATCCTACAATATTTGGATTTTAAGAATCTTGGCACCAGGTTCATGAAAGCATACTCTAATATTGTTACATTTAAATTTACTTGTGCTTTTTCACATGTTGATAGTTGTCTCCAGTTTCTCACTCTTGCTGGCAACATTGAAACAAAGATCCTTATCAGAAGCCCTCAATCTTGCTGAGCGTGTGAACACTTTTGGGATTTTTGAGGATGGGAGATGGAAATAATCACAAAATGACTATCATGGTCTGTAGGAGACTCAGTCACAAAACGTTGGAAATCTACAAGTCAGGGATCTTTGTATGATGGTTGCAATTACTTTGAAGAGGTGATCCTTACCGACATAAAGTTGATACTGACTGGGTTCATTGGAAGCCCTTCCCACAGATAAGGAGAGTCAAGATTGGCTTTGCTTTGGGGAAAACAGGCTTTGTTGAAGAACAAATAGGTGGCTATGTTGTGATTCTCTGCCAGACATTAAGGGATAACTCTGGTAACCATTTCCATTGGAACAGTATGCATGCACACAAGGAGAGCAATGTTCTGACCCCACTTGTTTCTGCAGTGGTTTTCAGTATTTCCACTATGCTGTGCACTTGAGTGGTTGTTCATTAACACAGGAAGCCTCACTCAGCAGCAATCTGGAGCTGGGCAGTGTCTTGCAGCACCCATTTTAAGACTACAGCCATTATATTCTGAAGAATGTAAATGAGGTATTCACTTCACTAATAATTCTGTCCTCTGGGCAGGCAAATTAAACATGTGGATTATAGTGATTCTGAGATTCCCTCTCTTGAAAAGCTTTTTTAATTATTATTATTATTTTTTACTATTGAGTGACCCTATGCATTCGGGGCTAATTTTTCATTTTTTTAAATAATTATAAGATGGGATAACAGGAGATCTTGTGTTTTAGGTCTTAATATTCCTTGTATAGAAAAAAGTATTTGCTTTAGTTGTTTAGTAGCTGCAGCTCTTTTGAGTACAAAAATGAGTGTATACATCTACATTACTGTCACAAAATCAATGCCTTCTTTTCCTAGTCCTTTTGTTAACTTTTAACGTAATAGTGATCAATTTAACTGAGTGTTTCATAGATTACAGAAAAGAAATAAAATTATTTATCCCCTCAGAACATACATTTTAAAACTTCAATCATGCTCCCATTATTTTTTTCTAAGCTTAAAAGCCCCTCATAGGGACTGTGCCTAATGGAGCATTTTAGTTAATCTTTTATGTACATTTATCCAAAATGACAATGTCCTTATTGAAATGGGATCAGCTAGACTAGGTGCACTATTCTGAATATGGCTATATCATACATCCATATAAAGGTGTGATTATACTGTACATTTTATTTTTAAATCTTTTCCTAATAAAATGCCAATACAGTATATCTCTTCCCATAGCTGACACATTCATAGATCAAAAAGCATCAGGGCCTCATGATAGTTTTCTTGGGAGTCACAATTCCACAATATCCCTACAGCTTTCAGTGTGCTGTCTATTACTCATAGCGCTTTATGCCAATAAAGGTATTGTGTGTGTGTGTGTGTACTCATAGCTGCATAGATGCAGGTGCTATCAAGACACAGAATAAGGTCCATGATAAATGGATAAAGAGGGCTTCTTTCCATACAAAGTGCTAAAGAGGTGGTGATTAGCTGTTATGGGGAAGGTCTGGAAAGCTTCACAATGAAAGATCCACTCCATTTAGTCATGCTACAGGTTCTATGGAACTGGAAGAGAAGAGACAACAATGGACTTTGGTCTTGCTACTTTAGGACCTCCAGATCATTCCACCCATGAAGGCCTGGTTTGATAACTTAAGTCTTTTTAGTCACCTTTTGGAGTTTGCCTCTCTGTGGTCCCTTATGCTTAGTGCGTTTCAGTTTAGACTGAAATCACTTCAGTGGCTTGGAACTGGTTCTGGATGGAAGACTGGAATGATTAAGTCATGATCTGGAACATTCAATACTGAACTGCTCAAGCTGAAATCTAGTCCATAATAAGCTCTGTGATTTTGAATGGGTGACATTTACTCTTACTCAACTCTTGACCAAACCCTGTGGTCTGGTGGCATTGGCAGCAACCCTTCGTCACATTATGGTCAATCTTCATGCCCCTCACTTCCAGACCTTTCCTATAAACAACAATAGCTATGGAGCCACTGAGCTGAATTGTATCTTTCTTGCCTTCTTTGAAAGAAAATGGGTTGATTTTCAAACTTCTGATTAAAATTGTATAATGAATGCAAATGCCAAAATTAATCTGAATTATGGAGAGTAAGCAGATTAAGCCAATACCTAAACATTTTAGTTTATACTTTTTATCCAAGCAGGTAAACCGAGTCAGTCACAAAAATTATTGCATTAACCTTCTAAAATAGTGTTTGATTCAGATGATTTATTCCTTCAGTGTATATTTTACATTCATATTTTAAAATACCTTTGCACAGTATATTGCGTAATTACATGCTATAATTCTGAAAATGCACAACACTAAACACAAAAATACACTCCCATATTAATTTGTATGCCAATTTAAAACATTTCGTTTAGCAGATAAACAAAGTCCTTTTTAAAAAAATGAAACTATAAAATATGCACATAAGTCTTCCCTTTCAGATTTTAATAAAATACTGCTCTGTACAAGATCTTGATGAAAAATTCCAGCATTTACAAAATACACTTTGAGAGAAATGAGCAATATATCTTTATAAAAACAAAACAGCTGAAATAGTGAACAAAATGCCAGAAGCCAATTATTTATTATGGATTATATATCTAAAAACTGGGCACCACATGTAAGGAAAATAATACTGAATCTGCAGATGAACACAGAAAACAATCTGAAAAATACATACCATGTCGAGCATAAAAAGAAACCAGATGGGACACTTAATGGGCATTTGTAATTTTGAAAATATGAGATTCTGATGTAAAAACAACTGATAAAAAAACAGATCAATAGATCAAACAGATTTTGCTGGTTTTGAGATAGTCACCTTTTATAAATCCTTTAGGTGCCTCTATTCCTAGTGTGCTGACAGAAGAATCTTTAATAAGGAAATTTAGTATATGATTTTTATCCCTGGATTAAAATTACGTCCCTCGGCACGCCAAATAAGGAAAACATTTAGTAGTTTACCAAGTATATGGGCAAATAAAATAGTTTATCATGTTCCTCTTCTCTTTCGAAATTAGAAAAAAAACATTAAGCGTTTACTTTTACTGTACAATTTAAAGCAAAGGACTTCTCACTCTGGATAAAGACTGTGTACTGAGTTACATGGCAAATGGCCAATTCCCCTATTGCAAAGCACTTTATTTATGAACTAAGGGTGATTGAATTTTTTGTAATATAAAAATTAATCAGCATATCTGAACTTTCTCATTATCTTGCCAGAAATGGCCCTAGTATCTTGCCTCCATTGTGCTGACAGACTGGGACTCTTGGGGGGCTGGATAAAAATATACTCACAGGCATTTTCCCCACATGGAGTTTAATTTCTGCTCTTTAAAAGTAAAGTGTGATGCGTGGAGTGAGGAAGCCTATCTGGCAACAACGAAGGAGAAGCCTTAAGATTGCATTGACAAAAATTAAATTAAATTTGTGATTTTTTAAACACTGAAGTTCGCTAGCAAAATAGTACCGCTCAACTTAATAGTTTACTTCTACAGAATATAAAGCATGGTGCTGTAAAACAGATTAAAGGAAGACAGCACAGCAGACAGAACCAAGGTAAGGGCTTACTGAGACTGGGCTGTCTGCCATCTTCATAAGAAAATTGGAAAATTCAAACTTACTAGCCCAGGGGTAGTCAAACTGCGGCCCTCCAGATGTCCATGGACTACAATTCCCATGAGCCCCTGCCAGCGAACACTGGCAGGGGTCATGGGAATTTTAGTCCATGGACACCTGGAGGGCTGCAATTTGACTACCCCTGTACGACAGACACACTAACTTCAAATGACAGAGCTTACTCATACTTCTAAAACTACATTAATTTAGGAGTCATGGCCATCTACACCAGATTCAGTGTGTATATATTGTTACAGAACAAAGTACTGGAGCCTGTAAAAGAATTTTTATTTTAGGGATCATTCTCCATCTGCAGTAGAAACCGTGTGATGGTTAATTAGCAGCCTTTGCTGAACTACAACTTGTAAATTATGTGGATGCCTCTTTAACATATTCACATTTATACTTACTATTATATAAATAAGCTCTGAAGTATTTATTCTACTTTTCTCTCTCAATGATTCATTCATGGTGCTATTTCAGTTAAGACATAATAAAAGACAATAATTCTAGACAGTGCTCTGAGCTCTAATGCTGCCTTGGCGTAACTCCAACAAATCAATCTATATAAAGCAAATCTGGCAGCTCCACAATATTTAAATTCTATTCTTACTGTATCAGGTCAAGAGAGACCTGAAAATAAAGAAGCAAAATATGCAGGCTGCATATAAATAAATCATTTTTAGAAGTTATGACACCATAATCAAAAAGAAGACAAATATTAAACAATCATGCTAAATATTAACTGAAGTCTCTCATCTCTTGGTTAAAAGGAGGCAATTCTGAATTAGGACTGCCATGTCAGTATTATTGCTCCTCTCCTGGGACAGTACATAAAAGCCACTTTTTAGAGACCTAGGCACAATGGATAGTGAGTGATCTTAATCCAGAGTTTCCTGACTTTTAACATGCCAAATTAAGCTCTGTAGCAAACATACTTTAAAAAAAGCTGTACTTGACAGTAGAGATTGACAATTCAAATATCCTTCAAATGATTATGCTTAAAATTCAAAGTAGTATTTACTGATTTAATAACGAGGGATAAATAAAATCACCCATCTACCATACTTATTCTGAAGATTTGGATACACCAAAATTGACAGCCAATTTTCTTGGCTTTCGCTTGATGGAAACATTTGCTGTCGATTTTTTATGAGATGCACTGGGACTTGGAGAAGCCATTTTCTCTTGAAAAGAAAGCATAGGCTGAGCAGTTTGAGGACATCTTAAAGGATCTGATGCAGCATCCTGTTGATTCAGTTTTATGGTGTCGGAAGACACTGGCTGTTCATTCTTTAATTGCACAACTTGAAGTGTACCTGAGAAGTCCTTAGAGTCAAAATGCATCTTGCTAGCAGCTCTTTTTTTAGTTACCTTTAAAAAAAAGCATTAACTGTAATTCTTCAAAACCTTGAGAAGCGTTTTAAGCATAGAATTTATATACACTTGTAGAGGTATCATCAAACTTACCTGCAAAGGTATAAACTGGTTGTGTGTGCCAACTGGAACAGTGCCTGCTAGTGGCATATTGCCAGGATATGAGCCAGCATAATAAGGTTTGCCATGAACTGGTACTGGTGCTCCCCATGGCACTGGGCCAAATGCATGAGACGGTGAAGGAAATATATTAGCTGTGAAAAAAAAATCAAACTTTTAAAAAAGATTCCATTATCATTCCAAATGGATCTGCTCGATACTCCTTGGAGGTCAACTGTGCCAAGTTCTTCATCTGGTGCCTCCAGAGGTTCAGCCCTAGTGAGCACTGGCGACCGCAGATGACAACATCTTCTTTCTCACTATGACTAATTAATCCAGGAAAGGCAAAGGAGAGGACAACATTCTTTCTTAATGGAAGTGGCAGTAAAGGAACATAGCTCAAAAAATTGCCAGCACTTGAGACCAAGCAGAACCAGAAACTGAAAGGAAGTAAGGGGGCTCCTCCAACCCTGAGAGATGAAGTCCCTATGGAGCAAGTAGGAGGAGTAACCCAATCACAATTCCCTCCTCCCCTTCCAATGATGGAGAACAAAGCATTCATATACTTACCAGCGTGCTGAGTGAAGACCGGAGGAATAGGTCCCGGAGGCACAAGAGCTCCCATCTGCTGATAATTCGGAAATACTGGAGGCGGTGGCAAAGGGAAGTTCATCCCAACAGAGCTCTGTTTAAGAATGAATGTTGAAGTTTAGGAAACAGAGTGAGATTAAACAGCTAATGAACAGAGATAGCTGACATTGAAATATTGGTCTCACCAACTGTTGTAAAGCAAAAAGTGCAGCTTTCTCTTTGGCTTCATTTTCAGAATGACACTGAGGTCCGTGTATTAATAAACCATTTGACAGCTTCACCTGACAGACTGTCATTGTCTGCAGAAGCAAAACAAGATAAAAGTAAGATGTTGCATTACCCTATACACAAGATAAAATTAAACAGAGTTATTATATTGGTGAGATGGGGAAGAATACATTGCGTTTGCCTTCTAACTATAGAGGAGCATCAAGTTTTCTACTAGAGTCTGACCACTGAACAAAAACACTAATGGTTGCAGTGAAAGAAGCCTTCAACCTAATAAATGTAAAGTTTGAAGGAGACATGTCCCAGCTGCTAGGAATGTGTACTGTACACCCCATGATTCATGGAGTTAAAGCTCAGTATCAATTAAAGCTCAGCACGGAGCAGTTGTAAATCTATACATCCGTTCTGCAATTTCAGGGCTTGATTTATTTGTTCAGATTTCTGTACGTCTTACTATTTAAAGCTAAGCTTACCTGGGGAGTTATGAGGAAAGAGAACTCTGGCTGCAGCATTCCAACAAGAGAACAGATACGAGAAAGCTCAGACACTGGTGTAGATAACGAGCCTGGTGATCCAAAGAGAGGGTGGCCTCCAGCTTCCATGGCATGAGTGTTCTGAGGCCCGCCTGAGAGTGGGGACTTGTTCATGAAAGCAGCTATCATAAAAACACACAGTATCAGTGTGGGATGACATAAACAAAATATATTGCCAGGGGTTCAAAACTGTATTACTTAAACCACATTATTTTTAAAAATTATATATATACAACATATATGTCACAAAATCCTCTATCTCCTGTACATACCCATTTTTTTTGTATGTCTCTGCTGTGAGGCAGGTCCATAAGAATCCTGCTTACAAGTTGAAACAGAAGCTTCATTAATCACTGGCTTAGTTTCTGTTGTATTGGAACTATCTATCTTCAAAATTTCTTTGAGCATTTGGGTTCCTTTCTGTTTTTAAAAAAAGAGACTGAAATTAAATAGCAGCATTTATGGATCGCAAAAATGGAGCACTTTACCATTAAATGCTGTGAATATGTTGCATTAATCTTCAGTATGTTATAAATAGGAACCAAGCAAATTAATTTTGCAATGAACATAATACATCATACAAACCATAGCAAAAGACTGAGGAGATAGATGTTCTTCATTTGTTGGCTCCTTGGAATAAGTTGATTGCACTTCTTTGTCTTTGGAAATTTTCAAAGATGCCAAAAGGCTTTCAAGTTCAGATCCATTCTAGCAAATATAAGCAGACAAATATTACTTAGGACATAATTTTAAAAGAATTAAATAAGTTTAAATCAC
Source organism: Paroedura picta (assembly GCF_049243985.1). NCBI lineage: Eukaryota > Metazoa > Chordata > Lepidosauria > Squamata > Gekkonidae > Paroedura > Paroedura picta. Next base: position 27,364,342 of record NC_135376.1, on the reverse strand, counting down.
ACTGAAATCAATAAAATTTTAAAACTATGCTGTTTAGTCTACTTAAAATTAAAGAGGAGTGAATATACAATCTCCAAGTACTTTATACCCAGCCCAAACCCTCCGTATATGCTCATGAATTCCAGTTTCAGCTCAGAGACTCCAGCTTACAAACTGAGGTCTAGTAATGTGCAAGGTCTTTCTGATTCACTGACATGTTTGGAAGCGTTGAATCACTGCACCTCCAAATTTACATGCAACCAATTTCAATACAGCCAGTGAAGACGAAGACTTCTAGCCAGTTCAATCTGCACACTTGTGAACCATGTGAAAATGTTGTGTCAAGTCAAGGTTGGGGGGGGGGGGTGTGTTAAGTAAAGCTCCACTACAAATATCCTGTTCCGTTAAATGTCTATTAACAGCAACCATGGTGAGAGTCCTGTTGGGATTTGGACTGTGGTACTTTGCAGTTTCCTTGATGGAAATATCCTCCCTTTACCCTTGGAATGATCTGACAGGACAGAGAAAACTCACTATCTTTTCTAGTTCTAAATCAGAGTGATTCACAGTTCACTATCCAGTTTTACAAAAAAGAATAAGATTCTCATTTTCATTATTCTGTAGCTTCAGCAGATGTATGAACATCTCCCCTGAGGCACTAGGTGGGAGGCTGTTGAACGGGGGCGGGGGGGGGGTGAAGTTTTAGGTGTTTGGCCACCTGGGAGGGAATATTTTTTTAAGGTTGGGGAATTGTTTTACTATTTTATTGTGGAGTTTTATTACTGTAACTTGTGTGAGCCAGCTCACTGGCAGCAGTGATAAATAAATAGATAAATAGATAAATAAATGTAACATTTTTACATACTGATTTTCTACATAGTTCAAAGAAGGTATATTTAATTAGATGGTAACAGACTGACTTTTTACTAATGTATGTAGTGGGTTGGATCCTATGGTTGCTGCACAAACAGAAGCATCTATTTCCTTGCCTTTTCCTTTCATCAGCAACCTCTTGTGATTAGGGTTGGGCACTTCGGCATCTGAAGCAGCCGTTCCCGCCTGAAGCAGCCAGCGCCGCAGCGCGAGGAGGGGAGGCGCTGGCACACCAGTCGGTAGACATGTGCAGAGCTCCTCTCCCCCCCCTCAATGCGGCGCTGGCTGCTTCGGGCGGGAACGGCCTCTTCGGATGCCAACCCTACTTGTGATCTTGAAAAAACCCATAAACCTTGAGAGAGGATTTGGCTAAGATTACTTCTCTACTCTCCTCAGTCCATGGACTTCCCAGAGCCATCCCTTGAATACAGCAGATCAGGGCAACCACTTGGGTCCCATGCTTGGGGGGAGGGGGTCTGTGTTCAAGTACTCCACATCCACCCCATTAATCACATGGGTGATATGATCAGGGAAATGCATGTGCATGTGACTATATGCTTTAAATCCCAAAGCTGTCCAGTCATTTTGGGATTTAAAGCATATAGTAATCTGCACTTTTTGCTCGAAGCTGCCACCAATCAGCTAGGCAGCTGCCCCAAGCCTCAAATGTGTTGCCAAGGCAATGGAAGGCCTGCAAATCTCATTAAGAGATTGGGGGTTGCCCCACAATGCTTAAGGGACAATTCTGGGATTATACAAACCCAGAATATTCAGTGTATAAAGTAATTTCTAACAGCATTAATTTTCACAATGATAATTATGTCAAAATATTCTGGTTGCAGACAGGACGCTGAAGGAGCTCATTAATGATTTGTTAATGACAGTCCTTCCATTTAGGATAGGGAAGCAGAGGGAACAATAACCATTCACATTTAGAACTCATTCCCCATAACTGCTATTCTTGTGCTAAACCTGCTAAGTTTCAGATGCCAAATAAAAACTCTTCTTTCCTCAGGCATCTCACAACTGTTGAAGGGTACTTGGCTGTTTGGGTCAAATTAATTGTAGCTTGTTTCATCACTTCTCTAATATTTACTGCTGCTTCCTTTACTGTCGCACTTATTCTGCTTTGGTTTTAGAAACAGCCTTTTTACGCTGCTGCTTGCTGCATTTTACTAGATTTTATATATATTTCATTTGTTGTTACTTTTCATAAGCTTCCTTTCACATTTATAGCTGAGAACATGAAATACTAAATGTTTCACATAATAAATGTATAGGCAGTCCCGCTGATGGCCTGCAGAGGTCCAATTCCATAAGGGAAGATGTCGTGAAAAAAAATGCAACTCTGCCTTATTAAAATGCAGTGAATATGCTTGTTGATTTTTTTCCTTCTCAGAATATACTCAGGTGCATGCTAATACTTACTTGTACCTTCTCAGTTATACTGGCACTATCAACTGCAGGCTTTTGTTCTACTGGTATATTTGGACCTTCATTTCTCTTTAAAAGCTTCACATTACATTTATTAGCACCTGAAAAATTCTGATACAGACAGGAATATTACTTATGTTTTAACATTCCAATGTTATCTTAAATATAAATTGATTTTACAATCAAAAGCAGAAATAGTAAATGTAATTGGATCGCAACAGTGTAGGTGCAGTTAACTGTAGATTTAATTTCCTAAAATCAGTCATCAGCAACAGAGAAAAACATTGTTGCAATTAAAATGGCTGCAACTTTACTAGCTATGATAGGTGATTATACTGCAAAAGTGCTGTTTTCATATACAAGGGTAAGTCAAAAAGTATTACTACTAGGATTCCAGTTCATACATGTCTCTGTGATCAGTGGATGGCTGCAGACATGTTCTCTCAGTAATACACTTGTCTTACTCTTGTTAGGGTGACTTAAAAACAACAACAACAACAATAACCTGACACTGCAATTGTGAGAAAAAGGCCAGGAAAGTTGTGCTGAGGAATTTTTTTCCCATCACAACAATGAACCTGCTCATTCTTTAAGGGTAGGTCTGAACTACTGGAATTTTGTGTAGAAACCTTACCCCATCCACACTACAGGTCTTATCATGCCCTTTCAGACTGTCCCCCCCTCCACCAAAAATGCAAAGAACATTTAAAAGGAACACAATTTGAATCCCTCAAGGATGCCAAAACTGCTGTTTTGACCTGGTGTAAATTGAAGAGCAAGGAATTCTTTGATCTTGTAGCAATACTTTGACTGTTTGTTGAAATGTATCAATAAAGAATACATTGGCAAGGTTTCAGAAAGACTGCTGTCCATCTGAATTATGTCGGAGATATAAAGACTTACTTAAGACATATCAAAATTGCTTGTGTCACCCAGCGCAATTTTTGCTCCTCCCACCTTTCCTTTGCCTTATCAGAAATTGCTATCAAAAGAAACCTAAAACAAAAATCCCCCAGGCCAGGCATTATAGAGCTAGGTTGATCATAGTTTATGATGCCGTGAGGACTAGCAACAAACTCTGCATACCATTCTTGTAACTGAAGGAACCTGGAAAAGAAATTAATATACCAATAGTTACCGGACTCAACACACAAAAAAGAATGTTTAAAACTTACTGGTTTATTTGTTATTTTATGTGATTGATCTTCATTTCTTGGACCTTTAGGATCTTCTTTGGCTATAAGAAAGTTCACAATATTAGCCAAACAAGCCAGTTCAGCAAATGGTGGATTGGACTTGATGCAACTGCTCTGTCCCTGAAACGGATGGAACTGAGATGCTCGATGGTGGGCTCATAAGGTTAGCGGTCTTACCTGGCTATTGAGAAAGTAATGACTGGCTATGCTCTGCTGGTACAGATGGCTTTTCTGCCAGACTACTGGAGCAAAAGAGGGCTTTCCTCTCACAAACTATCCTTCAAGCACACAGCTCTATTTGAGCAGGCTTTGGGAGTGAAGGTGAATTTGGCACATGCCTGTGTTATGAGCCTCACCCAAACAAAGAAGGCATAATAAATGTTGAAGGATAAGAATTGCTTTTTACACCCCGCTTTTCACTAAATGTAGGAGTCTCAAAGCAGCTGACAATCATCTTCCCTTCCTCTCTCCCCAACAGACACCCTGTGAGGTATGTGGGACTGAGAGAGCTTTAAAAGAACTGTGACTGACTCAAGGTCATTCAGATGACATTTGTGTGGAGAAGCAGGGAATCAAACCTGGTTCTCCAAATTAGAGTCCACCACTCTTAACCACCACACCACACTGGTTCATTGAAATAAGTCATTTTGGAGCTGTACTAGGGGCCTTTTAAAGATAAAGCTTTCTGCAACATTATCAATACAGGCAAAATAATCAGAGAACAAATGTATCACATCTGCCTCTGCTTGAAAATTACCACTGCCAGTGCTGAAAGGTATCTCCATAAATCAAATCCTATCACTTTCTAGAACGTAGAGATTTTGTTAAAAGAAAAAAAACCTTATGGATAACAGTACTTACATTTTTTGAACGACTCTTGCTTTCTTTGCTGGCCTTTGAAGCTACTCTCATTGAAGCCTGGTTTACAGAACTGGCCACTTGCATTTAGCTTTATATATTGAGGCACAATTCCACCCTAAAAAAATTGAGGGTTTTTTTTAGTTAGCGATATACTGCACAGGAGTATTATTGCACTGTTGAGATTCATTTATATGGTCACAGACCAAGATGTAAAAATCAGACATAAGAAAACATTTAAGATTTTAAAACATGTTGGGGGGTGTAGAGGATAAAATTAGTAACTGTAAAAAAAAGTTAAAGGTGTTTTGTTTCCTTCCAGCGGGCTTGAATTGCGTGGATAGAACTAACCTTTTCATGTCTGTTTTGCTGGGCAGGCTGAGACTTTCCAGAGCTTTGCAATGATTGCCAAATGCTGCAGAATTCATCATCTTTATTGTGAGCCTGGGTAGGGGAAAAAAAGAACAACACTAGCCCAATTAAACAAGATCGAGCAGATCATCAAATGTAAATTGTAATGGCCATGAGAATATAAGTTTATCTGCTGTTTCCACCTCCCGCTTGCCTTCTGTGGCTTTCACATGTAATGATTTCTTTCTTCAGAGTTTCATACGTATACATAGTCTTTGTATGTACATCTCAGTATCCCCTGCATATCTTCCTCTCTGTTGCTTAACACTGATATTTATTTTAAAAGACATGTGTGTTGCCTTGAATAGGAATTCAAGGTGTTCCACAGTAAAATAAAATAAAAATAAGCCATAAATTAACACAGGTGCAATAATTTAAACAGAAGCATAATATTGAAATTCAGAAAGTTATAACAAAGTCATTAAAAATAATTAAAGCTAAGAAGCCATAAAATAAATGGAGTCCAGGGGAAAGAGGTGGTGGAGATGAACCACTACCACCAAAAGCAAAATAAATGGGACAGACTTTGTCTGGTGCAGAAGATGCCAGGTGAATGCATTATTTCATATCTTCTCTTGCATACATAGCACACAAGTCCCATACAGCAGTGGTCCCCAACCTTTTTATCACCAGGGACCGGTCAACGCTCAACAATTTTACTGAGGCCCAGGGGGGCTAGTCTTTTGCCACATCGCCGCCACCGCCTGAGCCCCAGCTCTGCTTTCTTTCCCGCCGGTACCCCTAACTTCCCGCCGCCCACTGGGGGGGTGCTACCAGCAGCAGCTATGCAGTGCCATGCCAAGGGGGAGCCCCAGTTAGCCCTAGGAGAGGAAGGGATGTTCATATGCAAGGCATACTGACTTTCCACTTTGACTCAAGCCTTTTCAGTTGACTGTTAACTGAATTAATAATACTCCTAAATTCAGACTGTGAATGTCATTCACAGGACATTCAACAATACATTCTACAGTGCCACCTAAGAATGTAGCTAATTGTTGCTGTCTCTCAGCCAAGCAATACTGTCTCTCAGCCAAGCAATATAGGAAGGCTGCAAACTACAAACTAGAAAGGGGTTTGTGTGCTGTTTTAGTGCTGAAAGCCCCCTTGATCATTCTGCTCAAATATTAAGCAAGTAAAGCCACAAAATAGTTGCATTTCTTTACAGTCTAATTTTGGATTTCATAAGCTAGTGTAACTTATTGGATAGCATGCCATTTAATTTAATACATGTACCATGTTTTGCTTCCTCTTTAAAAAAGTTGAAACCCAAACCTCAATATAAAGTTAACAGATATCTACAAGGAGGTAAAAAGAAAACAACCACTTACTTTGTGTTTCTGATTGCCACCTAAAAATGCTCCTTTCTGGGGAGAACTCGAGTTCTGATTTTCAGACTTGAGAGTGTTTGGCTGCCTTCCATTCAATTGCTAAATCACCAATGGAGAAAGTAAAGTAACTTTTCATTTTTTCCTGAAATAATGAATTTACTTATGATAGTTTTTCATCAGAATGATCCTGCACCACAACAGAGGTCATAAACTCAAATCAAATCATGTTGAGAAAGGAGAACCTACAGCAACTGACAAAGTCGCAAACATGCACACCCACACTATTTTTGCGTTCTATGTGCTCTAAGAAACTTTTTGTTGCTCCATATAGACCAAATTTATAATCAAGAACCGCCCCACCCCCCCGGTCAATAGTGTTCTGCTTTACCAATGTTAAAATCTGGTCACCTTAGTCAAATATTTCCCTTCACTTTCCCCAGCACCAAAGCACAGAGTTATGATCAATCTAGCTACTACTAAGTGCAAAGCTGGATTGATCTGTTCTAGTTACTATTACCGTAACCAGGAAAATTTTTCTAAACTTTACCATGAAAACCAAAATATATATTTAGCACCCACTGAGACATAATTTGAGCAACAGCTCAGTTTCTGTGACTTAATTTTAAGAACTAAATGTGGACTTACTCGAGTTGGAACAAAGAGGGAACGAGGGGAATGGTTGAGGCCTCCTAGATGTGCTTTTTGCGAAGTTACGGAAAAGGACTCAGGTGAACATGAGCTGTAGGGACTCACAGCTGGCTGGGGTTTGACTATGGCTGTTAGCTTCTGGTTTCCTGTTTCACACCGATGGCCATGAGAAAGGTTAATTAAGGCACTGGCTGGCATGCGGTAACCTCTGGCTGGTGAGCACCTAAAGGAAAATTTTAAAGTTAATAAAAATTTTGTGTCAGTAAGTACATGGTCACATCAAATGTGGACCGCCTACTTAAAAAATATAATTTCAAAAACTCTTATGATGCTGCAAACTAGTATGTAGAACTCTAACCTAAGAAACCTGGGTTCAGATCCCACTTTTTTCAAGACCACCAGGTGACATCATGCTGTTGACTTACTGTTGTTCCTCATCTATTAAAAAACTCCAGGGTAATAACCAGGGGGAAAAGGAAGGGGTAGGGGTCTACAAACAACCCAAAAGGCAGGAAAAAACGTTAAAGAAAAATAATGAATTTTAATATACAAGGCATGTCAAGGTAAACGCAGCCCACAGGTTTGAAACAAATATACACACAAATACAATGAACTGTGTTTATAACTGCACTAGATTTAAAGCCCATTTTACCTTCAAATGAAATGGGCGCTAGCAGGCATATCGTAACCCCCCTCCCAACCCGCAAAGGCTTCCGCGGGGTTGTCTGTGTGGGCGGGGAGGCAGGCAGAAGACGGGGACGGACTGGGCTGGTGGGGCAGCCTAGTGGGGGCAAATTCACCCTGGGAAGGCTCCTCGCATGTTTTCATGGGCAGCGGCAGCTTGAAGGAGAGCAGTGGATCGGTCCGTGGTTTTTTCCTGGGCTGGCAGCGAGGGCCGCGTGCCTCGCTGGGGCCGGAGCGGCGTGGCGGGGTAGCGGCAGCGTGAAGGTGAGGAGTGGATCGTGCGGCCATTGTGTCCTTGGGCGGCGGCCTGACGCGGCGAGAAGCGCTTTGCGCCTCCCGACGCGTCAGGCCGCCGGCAAGAGAGCAACTGCGAGCCGCATGCTCCCTTCGGCAGGGCGGGAATCAGCCGGGCCAATGGGCAGGCGCTTTGCGCCTGCCGATTGGCCTGGCCGATGGTCTGTCCGGAGGAAGGAGCCAATCGGCACCCTTCCTCATCCCAGACAGAGCCCGCCCTAACTCCTCCCACAAAGCCCTTATGGCTTTATTTAGTCCGCAGCGCCCATGGTGCCGCGGGCTGTGTTAAGATTATATATGTGTGCAGAATGAGTAGTTATAATACTGTTATATTGTATGCAGTAGGTTCCTTCACGATTTTGCTACTTTTGCGCCCCCCCACCGCCCCAATGATACAAAACAAGAGTAATGTACTGCTTTTTACAGTGTACTTGTCATAATGAATTAAAAATGTGTATAAAAACTTGCTCACTAGAAAGGCTTACAAAATCATAAAGAACACATTTCTGTGCAGGACATCATTTTGAACAGGATCATGCATCACACTGAAAAAAGATGTCCCTAACTTTAGCTCTACAAACCTGACCGTTAAGCCTCCATGAAATTCTTCATCAAACAGTACTTCATAGAGCACATCAGATTCTCTGCTGGCTGGGGGGGAAATGAAGAACACAATAAACAAACACCAAGGATGAAATGAGGCATTAAAGGAAGAGAAAAGTTATTGTTTAAGTGCTGCTAGTCTCATCTTTAAATGGTCAACTGTAGGACTCAGTGCTGTTTTATGGGTCTAAGGGCTTGCGTGCTTATGCTGCTTGTCCTCATGTGCCATATAGATCATTGGTCCCCAACCTTTTTCAGGCTGGGGACCGGCGTCAGCAAGGAGGGCTATTGCTTGGCCGCGCATGTGATGCGCATGCACGGCCCTGCTTCCCTTCCCCCCCCCACAGTAAGAAGCTTGCTGGTCCGCAAACTTGCGGCCTGGTAAGTTTCTTACTGCGGGGGGGGGGGGCGGGGGGGCGGGGAGAGGGAGCCGCGGCCCAGTGGTTGGGGAGCACCGATATAGATGACCAGGAAGGAGAATCAAACAGAATTTCTAATCCACTTTACTGCCCAATCAAATATCACTACCCATTATTTGACTGTGGTTAAATGTTGCCAAATACTCCCTGAAGCCAAGAATGCCATTGTGCAGGAGGCAGTTTCCCTTCTTTATTTAATTATTGGTATCATGTATTAGTCCCAGCAGCAGAGGGAGCTATTTACCCCTGAAGCACAATAGCAAGTGGGATAAACCTAGCAGTGCTTCTCCTACTGGTCATCTGTTATTATTTCAGAAATCTCCAAACAAGAAGAACTGGCCCATTTTCTACATAGCCCAACTTAAAAGCAACTTCCGTTCATACTACACAGCCCTACTTCTTTTTAAAATTTAATTTTTAGCATTTTTTAACCTGTGGCTTAACCTTGGTGTTCACAAACAAAACACTGAAAAGGCCCATGAGTTGTTCAGATGTATAAAGTCATATTTATCAAATGTTATAGTTTATTGCATTTTCTGAAATAGGTACTTCAATTCTTTCACAAAACTTAAGCACTTTGTTAATACAATTAGCATAAGCAGCAAACTAGTTATTAAAGTAAGTTTATTAGTGTTACAGCCTTATGACATAATAACCAAAATAAATTATTAAGACAAATATGTTAACAAACAATAAACTAAATCAGTTATTAAATAATATCTGTTGTAGTTTCAACAGGCTTGATGCTATAGAAATACTTAACCAATATTTGACCACACAATTGATCAAATATTTTTCTGATCAAAGGGCCAATACTAGTTTACTGAGTTAATCAATCACAAAATGGAAAGGTCCGTCAAAAAAAATCCCGAACATCTCACATTGGCATGCTAAAAATGATAGAATATTGTCAGTATATTTTAAAAAATCTAAACTGTGGCCCTTTGTGTGTTTTTATAATTGCTGTTCATTTATATTGTCTGTAATAGTTATATTTGTCAGCGGCCTTGAGTTGTAGAAAGGAGAAAGGCAGCTAATAATTTTTTTAAGTAAGTAAAATATACATTATCACGTAGTCACTAGGTAAAAAAGCAAACCTGGATCACAAAAGCTTTAGTTTTACCTTGAAGAGGCATAAGACTGTTTTGATCCAAATAGCATCAAGATGCCTATCAGCCCCTAAAGTATTTTACATTTGAGGCATTTACAAATGCACTGGAAGCAAAATAAATCCTGCAACCTAAACCAGATCATGCATCTTATTAACTGTGCACCTCTTTCCCCCTAATCTAAGGACCTCTCATTCATGGTTGTATGCTCTAAAAGTACTACATAAATAAGGTAAAGCATTAGCCGATTTCACATGTAGGCAAAAATTTATATTATAAAATTTTAAATAATGCATTATTTTAAACTTGACTAATGGCCAATAAATGATTCTCACGCACTTTTAAAAGCAGAGTGTTTATCAGTGATGTAATTTTACCTCCTTTAATTCCAATTATGGTACCACGAAGACCAATGGGAACCGTAAAGCACTCTCTTACATTTACAACACGGTCAAAGAGTCGGTATTCTGCATCTCGGTCTGGTATGGTTCCATGATGCTGTTCTAAAGGCTGGTAGAAATCAAGACTAATGAAATCACAGCAAATCTACAAACATGTACTACTTTCAGACTTCTCAACAAAATCACTATCATATGCCACACAAAATTAAATACATTGGCTTGGATTCCATCTAGATCAGGGGCTGGCAGGGGCTTCTGGGAATTGTAGTCCATGGACATCTGGAGGGCTGCAGTTTGACTACCCCTGACCTAGATTCTATGCACCCTCAACCTCACCCTACTGGCAGCCAAAAATGCTGCTTCTGGAGGATGGAGGATTCCCAGGAGCAGGATGAAGAGAACTTTGAGTGCTGCTGCTGGAGGGGGCAACTGAGGGAGCAGAGAACCCTGTGCACGTGCTTCTTATTAATGGGATCCAACCCACTATGTCAAAATGCAGATGAAATGGTTCCATTGCCAAAGCAATCCTCATCCTGTTATCTTAGAAGCAGATGTATTTATCAGAGTATTACAAAAAAGATCACACGTTCAAAGTCAATTTACATCAGTAGCATCTACATGGTTAATGAAACTATTGCTGGTCTAAACAGAGCAAGTTATCCATGGCATTTATAAGATGCTTCATGCACCTCCAGAATTACACAGTTTAAAAACACACAGAGACATCCAAAAAATCCAGAAGTAATTGCTGTGAAGGTGATAGTCAGGTATGCCTCACTACTATGGATGAGGTAATACCTGACTATCATCAACGAATTTACTACTGATCTTCTTTGAAGTGTGACAGTTCTGAAGTCTTTTTAAAGCACAAAGAATTCCATTTTGGTCATAGCTTACAAGATCTGTAATGAAACAGTCAAAACTTACTCTGTATAATAAGTGGGGTTTCACAGTCACACGTACTTTCTTATTACTTTTTCTCTGCTGAGGGAATAAGATGAAAACTAATAAAACAAACTATTCTAGGATTGCATAACCTTACCAAAAAGCAATATTTTCCACCACAAAGCAGAAACTCATTTTTCCCTTCTATGTAAGATCACAATATTTGATATACAGATAATCTTAATGAGACATGAGGAACATTATGCATGAGCATATTGGTACTAGGAGAAAGACCATCAGGGATGTCATGGACAACTCAGAACATAGGCAAGTCTAATATCTCAAATAAAAATTAATCTTCTGGGAGACCTCTGATTTCCTCAAACTCAACAGAATTTAGGTGGAAGAAAGATACAACCGTAGAGCTTGCAAGGGGAAAGCCAGGTTTGGTTTCCAAACTAATCACAATCAAGATAGAACTTGCACATTCCAAGGACTTGCTTGGAACTGCTGCCCCTAAGATGCATCTCAAACTGTTAACAAGTATGCTAGTGTGGTGAGGGGTGGCAAGCTCCCCCTGCCTCTGCTGCCCTCTGCCATTTTGATTGCCCCTTTAAGAAGCACTCAGGCTGCTGGGTACTTGGCTTTTCCGTGTTTGTCTTCTCCCTCCACCGTACAATGGTGCATCTCCGTGTTCTTTCTTTCCTCTCTCCTCTCACCACCAACCTTCGCCATCCAACCAACTTCACCCTTCTTCTTCTACCCTTTTTACATCCCTCTTTAACCCTGCCTCCTCCCTCTTAAACAGGTGTGCCTGCCTCTGCTTCCGTTCTGCTGGAGCCAGTGCATCATCCATTTCCTCCTCTCTCTTTCATAGGTAAGTCTTCTTTTCTTCACAGGTCTCCTATCACCGTCGGCTCTTCATCGGGATTGTTGCTCGCTTGCACTTCCATGGCTGACTAGAAGTGGGATGGTATATCTGCCTCCCTCCTCTGCTAGTCTCCTCCCAAAGGCTTGCTGAGTCTTCTCCCTCCTTCCAGGTCGTCCCACTCCTACAACCCTACTGCCCATTCCTCTCACCCGCCATTTCAGATAAGCCTTCCTTATTTTTCTTCAGCAGTCCCCCCCTCTGCAGCCAGCCTGTTTCTCATCTTCCGTGTCCTCCCCCCCCCCCCATACTCCCAGGCTCCCCCAGCTTTGTCTTGCTGGCACGGAGCATCCACAGACTCAGGTATTGGCTGGCTACTCTCCAAGGCTCAGCGTTTGCTCACCCTCTCCTTTGCCGATATGCTCTCCCAGTCTCGGCATTTGCCTGCCTCCAAAGTTTAGGGACCATGTGCCTTGAAGACCGGCATCCCGATCCTCTGCACTCATCCCCAGACAACTAGTGGGGGAGGGGGGGAGAGAATCGACTGCTGTTTAAGAATACAAATCTTACAGAAGTTTTGTTACACAATTCTAGAGTTAGTACAGTACAAATACCAATCTATTAAGACTACACCCCGTTCAAGTTCTTGTACTTCAATTCCATAAGGGAGAAAGTCAGCTAATAAAAGTTTCAAATAAATAAATAATCCCTACTTAGCCATGAAACTCACTGGGTGATCCATCACCCTCAGACTAATTTAACTCAAAGGGTTGTTGTGAAGTTATAGTGGAAGAGAAGAGAACCACCTACACAGAGCTGAGAATGTAATAGATAAAAAGCATGTCCAAATTGTTTGATTCAATGCTATACTTCATTTCACTGGGAAACTGGCTGGCATACACCTGATTGGGCCCGATAAGGAGGTAAAACTGCCAACATCATCTTCCAAGTTGCTGTAACTTACAAAGCAGCTTATAATTCACAGTTAACCAGCAATTATTTTGCCAGTTAACTGAGTATTTATTTATTTATTTATTTATTTATTTATTTGATTTGTATGACCGCCGCTCTCGGAAACCGGCTCGCGGCGGTTCACAATGTTTTAATACAAATCCAATATATTAACCATTAAAATTCCCCATTAAAACCCCATTAAAATAATGACTGAGTCACAATGATGGCGATTAAAAAACTATTCCCGTACAGGCCCACTGGATGAGCAGAAGGGAACGGATGGATAATTGGGCATAGGGTGGAACAATCTGGGGAACCAGGTCAGTCTAGTACTGGCCTCCCCCCTCCGGGGAGAGGGGTCCGATCTTAGCCCCGGGCCATCACCCGGCCTTAGACAAACGCCTGGCGGAAGAGCTCCGTTTTGCAGGCTCTGCGGAACTCAGAGAGCTCCGACAGGGCCCGCAGCTCTTCAGGGAGCTCGTTCCATCAGGTTTCTAACAGCACTAGTGGAATCTGTCATAAATAAAACTTACTGTCCCATTACTACAGACAGCCATTAGAGAGCCAGAGTGGTGTAGTGGTTAAAGTGTCGACCTAGGATCTCGTTAAATCCAAGTCTGAATCTCCATTCTGCCATAGAAGCTTGTTGGGAGACTCTGGCTCATTCTCAAACTCTCAGCCTAACCTACCTAACATGGTTTTTGTGAGGCTGAAATGGCAGAGCAGAGAACAATGTACGCCACTTAGGGTCCTCATTGGGAAGAAAGCTGGGAGTAATAACATAATAAATTATACAATATGGTGTTATTATAAGACAGATCTGTAGTTCTTCTGTCTTTTAACAAAAGTACCTTGCACTTTTCTATTTCTTCTTCAATCTTCTCAACAATAGCAGCATCCAGAATTTGTAAATCACAAGAAGAACGAGAAAGAGTGCTAACAGGATGAGCCTTTAGCCATGCAACAATCTCTTGAACTTTCTCAGCACTAGATTAAGAATAATTCCATATTAATAAAAATCCCCAAAAATTACATTTACAGTTAATTTTTACAATGCCTAGAATACAGAAACATTGTTGAACAAAGGCTGTACAGCAGTTATCTATTGTACAGCAAGTTCAATTGCTTAGCTTACAGAAAGTTGAAAGTACAAGACCGAGTTTGCCTTGTCTAGGATAAACATGAGACCTGAACTTTTTAAAAGAATCAGTACTCTAAAATTGCCTAGTTTTTTAAAAAGCGTATTTTGCCAGACTTCAAATATTTTCATAAAGCTTTCAGATAAAAGGTTAGCCATTAAACAAGATGTGTTTTATTATATTGTACCAATCAAGAGATCCTTAAGAACAGCTTTAGCTTACAAGCATATTGCTGCATATTTTACTTGCACTATGTTTTGTACTATGAGCAGGTAAACACAGGGGTGAGGGGAGTCCCAAGCCCTAATACAGGTAATTAATAAAGCAACAGATTCATTTAGCAGTCACTTGCAACCCAGCTCTAGCAAGAGTCATCACTGCCACATTCCCAGGGGATTGATGTGGACTCTATTAAATCTGTCAGACCCAGGAATTGATCTACTGTATTTTCAAAAGCTATGAATTCCTTACCCATTCTCTTCTTCACCAGGCCAAATATCATCTTCAAAGAATATATCTTCTTGACTGTTTTTTGCTATGTAGCTGAAAAGTTCTGGAACCCTAATAAATGCAAAAATAAATTTGAGTAAATTTCTCAGACACCTCTGGAACAATTCCCTAGATAACTTAGTGGCAGAGCGATGAGCAGGTGCAAATGAACGGCAGAGTACTGAGAAGAGATTTGGAATCCAAGATGCAATGCCCATAGTATTTTAAGATATTTTTACTGATCTCACATGTGGCATGAAAAAAATTCAGAACCATTCGTATAACTTATTTGCATCATGGCCAATATGTATTGTACAGCAGTGGTCCCTAACCCCCGGTACGGGGACCGGTATCGGTTCATAGATCAGTCGGAACCGGGCTGCGGCTCCTCCTCATCCTCCTCCCCAGCTGCTGCCTCAGGGGCTGCCCTGCCACTCTGCTGCTTGCTCACCTTTAGTGCTCTCCGGTGGCTGCCAAGACTGGGGCTCCCCCTTGGCGTGGCACTGCGCAGCTGCTGCTGGCAGCACCCCCCAGTGGGTGGTGGGAAATCAGGGGTGCTGGCAGGAAAGCAAGTGGAGCAGGGGTTCAGGCGGTGGCAGCAATGTCCCTTGGCAAAAGACTACCCCCCCCCCCGGGCCTCAGTAAAATTGTCAAGCGTTGACCAGTCCCCGGTGATAAAAATGTTGGGGACCACTGTTGTATAGCATGCAGAATGCTGTTACCACTTGGTAAAATGTTGTTAATTGTACAGTATGTTGACAAAACAAGTACTATCTAAGAATGATCTACAGAATGCAAAGCGTTTGGTGAGAGGTTCCTTGTGCCAGAAGTAGGGGGTTCCTTACAGCAATGGAATGCAAACTTTGGATCCAACACATTTCCCAGGGAGAACAAAACCTAGCAAAACCTACAAGTGGTTGCAATCTGTTGTCATTTTTATTCTATCATTAGAAAGGATTAAATGGGAAGTATACCAATTTCAAGTAATCTGGCAAGCTGTTCAACAGAGCAGACAATTTTGCTAATCCCATGGACAACAAATCTTAACTGGGATTGCTGCAAAAATAGAACATCTCAATCATGGGGAAATGAAGAAAAATCAAGAGTGGCATGTAAACTTATATGTTTCTGGCAAATAAAGTGAAATACAACCCCTCTTCTTTAATAATTATTGTTGCCAAAGTATCTGATAGATTGAAGAAAATATATCTCACTGGCTTTATTCTTTATTTAAATTTTTTTAAGGCAGCCTTTCCCTGATAATGTAGATTTAAGAAAACTTAATACTACCAATATAAATAACATCATCAATAAAGCAAAGATAAATGCATCTAAAATATTACACAATACTAGTTCATACAGTGCACTGCTACAATGCAAGATGTAACCAATTTAATACCTTTCTAAATATTCAGCAAGGAGTTGTTCTACTGAAGAAGAATACATCCACTCATTTCCAACTTTCTTAGTATAGCCAGGGACTTCTTCATTCTTTTTATTGAATTTTAGGTTCAGTCCCACATTTGCTTTATGGTCTCCATGTGGACTAGAAAACAAAGTCAGAACAAATTACGGGGCATACAAATGATCAGAGAGAATAAATTGTTGCTCCTGTTTGATTTTTTCCTGTTCTTTAATTGATAAACTCAACACACTATTCTTTCTAAAGGGCAATGTGACACTCAGTTATCAGGCTATGGGGAGTTCCAAAACAATGCAAAATCATGTTTATGGTTAGTCCATTTTAATGTTCTGACATTTTGTCAACGTTTACTATTAAAAATAATACACCATGGACCCACAATCATTTGTGAGAGAGAGTATCATTTCCCCTAATTCTCCAGCCGTTTCCTCTTCCACTCCCAATGGATGCCCCCACAGACCTGCTACTTTCCCTGCTTCCTTCTCACCTTCCCACCCACCAAGCAAATCTTTTATCTACCCCCACATCTTGTCTTTAGCTTTCCCTCTTTCCTCCCCCTGCTTCAGCTTCTCCTTATCTCCCCTTTCCTTGCTTCTTTCTCCAAGTCCTTTTTTGACTCTTCCCTCCCCAAGAAACCAAGGCTAGGAAGGCTCAGAAATAGATGTGGTTGCCTAGCAAACCCAAAATGGTCACCAAGCTCTCCAAACATTCTAATAATAACTCAGAGGACATTCTTCTCACAAATCTGCAGTCACTGCTTTCATGAGAGCATTTGACCCCCCGCCCCCCGCCCATGTATCTTTATTTCAATGAACTGAAATATTTATTTCTGTGAACTGAGGTTTCCTTCAGACTTCAATCCCTCCTATGTCTCTGGCCCTATTGTGTGGAGTTTTGTATCCTCAGGGTAGCAATTTTCTATTTTGACTTTACTCTCCACTGCCAACATTAAGCAAATGATGCAACACACAGGTAGAAAGTCTTCCCTTTTCATTTCTGTGATCAGAATCAAACTTGAAACTTCAGAACAGCCAATGATAGCCAGAAATGACAGAAATGCTGATTTTATTAACATAGGCGGATTGTGGGTGCTCAGGAAGAGATATGCCAGTTCGTCTCTTGTGGCCCTTCCTTGCATACTCAGGGAATTACTGATTACCATTGTGGGATGGTAGGTGAATTTCCTCCAGGCCAGGCTGGATTCTGGAGATTTTTGGTTTGTGTGGGGGAATCACTTGGTCATTAAATTGGCGTCACTAAGTTCCTGCATTGTGTAGGGGATTGGACTAGATAACCCTGGAGATACCTTTCAACTCTATGATTCTATGACTCACTAGAAAAGACATAAATGTCAGGAAATGAGGAAGACCCAACATATGATGGACTGATTCAATCAAGGACACCACAGTTCTCACTTTGCAGGACATGAGAATGGCTGTTAATGACAGGATGCTTAGGGGGGACATGACATGAATTCATAGGGTTGCTGTAAGTTGAAAGCAACTTACTGGCACTTAACACACACACACCTTTAGCTTTAATTCAAATACACAATTAGTAGATGAGTTTACAGAAAACTTACTTCTTCCTGGATCCTCGTCCAATAAAAATGCTTCCTGTAAATCTAGATACAAGATAGCCACTCACACCAAGACGAGAAGCCAACACATATCCAGGATTGTATTTCACAGAATATTTCTGCAAAAACAACAAAAAACAGTATGAAAAAAATGAACTAGACTTTTTGGGATCTGACTTTTCTGTTTATTAATGACCATACAAGTCTGGTTATTTTTTGTTGCTTAGGCTTTGAGAGGAAGAAACAAAATACAAATGACCATCAGCAACAAATTTTGTTATGACATCTCAATTCACATAATAAAGAAGGCACTGAATAAGCTATTATTAAGATTGATCAGCACTGGCGTTTCTTGTACTCTTGATCTGGCGATTAGCACTAAATGAAAACCTGAAACAAGTACATCCTACGCTTCAATACATCATTATAACTAATCCAAATGCAAAGACTAGCAGCTAATATCACAAAGCATTCTGATCCGGCTTTTATACTGGCACCCTGCCAATACAGCTTCTGCAGATATATATCCACTTACATGCTGATTCTGTATTAAGGCATCCAGTTGAGGTTCACATGGAATACTGAAAACAACACGAATTCTACCTTCTGATATCACATCACATGAATCCTGAACCTTTAAAAAGTGAAAAATGTTATGTGATGCATCCAAACAACCACCAGGACAATGCAGTAGTAGCTAAAAGGGCCCCCTATTTTGGGGAGGACAGAAGTCTCCACATTGCACATTTTGCCAAATGTTCTTTAAAAACAGGCTGGCTGATGAATGGGCATGGGAAGGAAGCTTGGGGTCCCCAATATTTTTAACCAAAATGGGTTTCCTGGAATTGCTAGATTTCAAAATTGCTAGATACTCAAGTATTCCAACCTAGCTTAGGTAGCCTACTAGGTAGAATCAGTTACTGTTCCATCAACGAGTCATTCTTGATTTTTAGTAAAATCTTTTGAAATGGTAATTTTTGGTAGTTAAAACTAACTTCTCCTGTGCACCCATAGTAAGGTGTTCCCAGCATGAAGACGGTACAGCCAAGAGGGAATAGGTCATCCAAAGTTTTGATCTTACAGAAGCGGGAATCAAAAGCTTTTATATCCTGCATGAAAGAAGTAGAAAAATTCAATTAAGGATTAAGCATAATAATATAAGCTTGAGCCCCATCCTACCATTATAAGAACACATATATCCTTTTTGCTCATTCCGTGTGTGTGTGTGGGGGGGAGCATTCCTGCAAATATGTTTTCCTCTACAGCACTGCTTAACATTTCATGTTGTTCTATACCTTCATCCTCAGGATTTGCTTTTCCAGGGTGCAGAGGATTGCAACCAAGAAGGGGGAGACAGAAAAGCTAAATGAACTGAGATCCATTTGCTGAACTTAAGCTATTGCTCTATTATAAAGCTTAATTTGGAAAATATTATTTTTAACATTTCCATTAAAATTGAAGCCCTAGGACTGCTATGAACAATTCCATAACGTTATGATGTTAATATGCTGTACAATGGATTTAGGACTCTGATCCTTACATTTCATAGTAGACTCTGATCCATGACTAATTACTGAAGGCAAAGGCAGGTGATAATATCTCTTCATTGTGTATCATCTGGTACAAGATTAGGAGGGTGATGGTGACAGTGAAACTGAAGCTAGAATTACACTCTGCAATCCTACCTCTGACAGGATGCAGAGCTCTAGTAGGACTGCAGACTACAGTGGGAATGAAGCAACAGGTTTGTGGATTTCAGCTTACAAGTGTATCCATAGAATTATAGAGTAGGAAGGTACATCAAGGGTCATCTAGTCCAACCCCCTGCAGAATGCAGGAAATTTACAACTACCTGTCCACCCACAGTGACCCCAATTCTATGTCCAGATGGAATTCCATCCTACGCCACTTAACTTTTTCAAAGCTTAGGTTTTTGAAATATATTAAATTAGCAAAACCAACTAACCCTTGAAAACTACCTGACAAGAAATGATCTAGACAGGATTGGCAAAATAAAGAAACGGGGAAACTCACCCTGACAATTGTTTGGTATGCAAAAGGCAGAACTTGCTTGGACCATTGTTTCTCCAAACATACTTTGCCACCTTGATTCAACTGGTATCTACGTCCAGTGAGTAACTGAGCATATATAATTACAGAGGTCTCATTTATAATTACACCTTTTCTTCTATGGTAGCTGACAGAAAGAGAAAAGAGTAGATTAAAAGGTGTGTATTTGAAGGGAAAAAGGGAACAAATATTCTCAATTTTACAATTCACTCTCTTCCTGAAGAGCTGATACTCTAAAACCAACGAAGTTTTACAGAAAGGTACTTTCCAACTCTCTAATTCTACATTACTTCCGCATCATAAGCAAAAAGATGAGTTATGCCTAGAGTAAAACCCAGACTACTCTACAGCAGGGTGGGGATGGGGATCCACAAGTAGATAGGAATGTACTTTGTCACAGGCATGTAATGGATCTTAACTAAGACATTATAATATATATATGCTATGAATAAAAATTGCTAAAAACAGAGTTAAAGGGCCACAGAAAGCAGGGTTAAAGGGTCACAGAAAGCAGGAACTGCAAGGTTAAAGTTCAACTGTGATCTATAAAGCACAGCAGCTATTGTGAATTACTATTATACTAATATATTAGGAATGCTTCCTGTACTTTCAACAGCCACCTTGAATCTAAGGCAATATGATGGGATACAAAATTTAAATAAATAAAAGGGATGTTATAAAGATGGGATGCAGAATCTTACTGTTCAGAGATCCCCTGGATTTCTTTTATCCATATATTCCGCTCTTTATCTCCAACACATGATACTTTAGTCGGTGGCACAGCATTTTCTATATAAAGTTTCTGTGCTCCAGAAGGCTCCTCCAAATTAAACCTTAAAGTTAAGTATGCAGATAAATAATGCAAAACAAAACAAAACTTACATTTCCAAAAGTAAATTTCAAACTCAACTATTGAGAATTAACCAGCAAATGTACTTAAGGCAGCAGGTGAAAGAGAAATATATGTCTATCTTTACCAATAAAACTTAACTAAATTATAGGAAAACAAACTCACTATTATTTGGGTAACAATAACTAAGGGTGTATGAGCCTCTTGTGGTGCAGAGTGGTAAGGCAGCTGTCTGAAAGCTCTGACCATGAGGCTGGAATTTCAATCCCAGCAGCCGGCTCAAGGTTGACTCAGCCTTCCATCCTTCCGAGGTCGGTAAAATGAGTACCCAGCTTGCTGGGGGGGTAAACGGTAATGACTGGGGAAGGCACTGGCAAACCACCCCGTATTGAGTCTGCCATGAAAACGCTAGAGGGCGTCACCCCAAGGGTCAGACATGACTCGGTGCTTGCACAGGGGATACCTTTACCTTTACCTTTTTAACTAAGGGTGTGCATGCAGCATAAAATGAGCCAAAAACATACCTTACCAATATTTTTCCAGGTATTACAGAACAATTACAGAACAAAGAATCTGATCAGCTACTGGTATAGCTGAACCTGAAAAAAGCCAATTAAAAAAATATATATTCAGGAATATTCAGTTATACCAACAGGGAGCTGGGACAGTCAGCTGACAGCTCTGTATCACCTTGGCTGGGTATGGCTCCTCTTGCAGCTCAGTTTAAACCAAGCTGCAAGAGGAGTCAGCCCAGGGTCGGCTGCGGTGGGGCGTGGGGTGGGAGCAGAGAGTTCAGTGCAGCCTTGGCTGAGGCGGGCTCCTCTCCGAGCTTAACCCATCACCCCAGCAGATCCTTTCGTTCAGCTCCTCCCTGCTGCATGCAGATTCTGAGGCCAGCTTCTCCTGCAGTATGGCTTCAACCATATCAAAGTAGCCAAGCCAGTCCCAGGGTCAGGTTGTTTTGTCTTGTAATTGGTATTTTTCTTCTTGGGTCGAATGGATCCCCCAAAATTCAGTATTTTGAAAATACCAACATTTTTTCCAGGTCCAATGAACCCAAGCTGAAAAATATTGGGAGGGGAGGGGTTTTGCACACTTCCTAGTAATAATAATACAGCTGAGTCTCTATTCCTCATTTTTTCATCAAGGTTAAGGGCAGCTTGTCTCCCATCAGCAGAGAGGAGAATAGGTGACTAGCAGTTCAGTACAAACCAGTGATATTTTTACATGTATATTCAAACATGGATATTAAAATAGAGCATATCAAAAATTACCATGACAGTTATTTCTCCAAGATCATACCACCCTAGGTGAAATTTGTTTTAAATACTTTCTAATGTAATCTCTCTTACTTTGTTTCACCATCTGATACAGCAACAGCTCTTGCTTCCTCCAGATGTGGCCAATTTACAAAGATTGATTTCCCAAGCACCAGGCTGGCAACATTTTCTACACTCTAAAAAAGGGAAGTGACTCAAGATGATGAGGCTAACCCAGGACAAACATTAAAATAATAGATCATTTACAGACATAAGTGCTATACTGTATATTGCAATGGTTCACATTTGGATTTGTTTCATAATACCAAAAATTAGATTTAAAAAATACTTTATTGTGTTCCATTTTTAGAGCTGAATCCAGACTCGTAGGCAAGGAAGAAGCTTGTTCTAATCTGGATCTAAAAATACACTTTACATTTAGAAGAAATAGTAATAATTGAATACTTTACATCTAAGGTTGCATATTGAAGCAGGAATTCAAACTTATGGCTTGTTTGGTCAGAATCTCTACCTAGGTCCACAATGATATTACTATAGGATGCCACAGAAGTAAAAAAAAAATTTGCAGAGGAGATTCATGCATATTTTTCTGAGCAATTAATGGAGATTGTAATTTGAGTTTAGATTCATTATGTCATTAGCTGAAACTATTTCAACTGTGTATAGCTCAGTTAACAATCCTTCTCAGGATGTTTAATTTCCTTCACTACTACCTGAACTCAACACAGGCCATAGGATAGTTGTACCATCTCCATCTGAGCAAGAAGGCTTGTAAGAAGAAACCAGCTTGGCCCAAATGGATATAAACATCCACCTGTTTTTTTTTCCTCCACTCCACCTCCATGGCGTGTTTTATCTTTGTAAGATTGTGGAAAGGCCTCTTTCTCTTTATTAATGTCAGCTGTGTTGGAAGACACTTTCTGAACAGCAAGAAGAAGAGTTTGTTCTTATATGCATCTTTTTTCTACCAGAAGAAGTCTCAAAGTGGCTTACAACCACCTTCCCTTTCCTCTCCCCACAACAGACCACCCTATGAGGTAGGGTGAGGCTGAGAGAGCCCTGATATTACTGCTCAGTCAGAATAGCTTTCTCAGTGCTGTGGTGAGCCCAAGGTCACCCAGCTGGCTGCATGTGGGGAAGCGGGGAATCAAACTTGCCTCACTAGATTAGAAGTCCACACTCCTAACCACTACAACAAGCTGGCTAAGAGGTAAGTACAATGGAAGCAAGGTTGGGGCAAACAGGATTTGAGGAAAGGCTTCCAGACAGGCTTGTGCTCCAAGCACAGATCCTCTTAGAAAGAATGGCTATAATTGTTATCAGATTTTAAAAGACTCCAACTAGTCACAAGAATCTTAGCCCTATGCCAACATAACTCCTAGACAAAGAGGGAAATCAAGTTATGCTTTAGAAAGAAGAATGCCTCATACAAATGAGGTACAGAGAGAGAATAACAAATCTGATTCACAAAAAGAATACAAGCATACCTATTTTGAGATTCTGTTTTCAAGTACATATCCATGCTTTCAGTACTAAATACTAAAGATGGGCACAAACCAAAAACCCCCACAACATTGCCCTGGTTATTGTTCTTTGAACCTAAGACTGGGGGGGGGGGTGCCTCCACTGACCTTTGCACAAACTTTTATCTAGTTCGGTCTAAGGCAGCCGACTGAATTTTAGGCTGACTGGATACAGGTGCAAATGCCTTGTTGTTAGTTTAAGATAGCTGCAAGCCACTTCAGCATGCCAGTTTACTTTCTTTGTTTTTGATGTAGCCCAGATGACCACAAGCAATCAGCTGGTTGGAGGGGTGTGCAGGGAGCTCGCTCTCCACACAATCAGCTGTTTGGCAGAAAGCCACTTTAACTTGCCATTTGGCTTCCCTCCACTTTATGTGGGGAGAAGTGAAACGAACTGGCATAAGCCTTTTGGTTCGTGTTGGGGTTTCAGGAACAACCTGAACCAGAATTCTCCATTCCATACCTATCCCTACTAAATACAACAACTCTTAATTATATTTTTATATCAAGACAAAAACATCAAGCATTAAAAAGATTTCCCCAAAATAAAAATTTTCAAAATATTTTACCAAAGCGTTGTACTGTAAGCAGATAAGAAAACTTTTACATATTTTGGCTGCCTAAGAGCCACCTAGAGTGTTTAATTCCTTCCTTTTTTCTCTGTGCATTTAACACAAATAATAAATATTGTCAATAAATCTTCAAAATGGCACAAAACTTCTTGGAAGACCAGGGCGCAGCGCGTGTGGTGTAGTGGCTGTGCTCTCACTTCTCCAATTCTAATCTTGCCTCTGCCCAGAATTTACTAAGTAGTGTTCGGCAAGCCTCTCTCATCTTAAGTCCTGCATTACAGGTATAACACTCACCTATATTACAGGATTGTTGTAAAGATTACAAAGATATGTGAAGAGCTTTGAACATTGAAAAGTGCAATTAAAATGCAAGCCAGACACTCACCAGTTCCTTTGAATCTTCATCATCAACTGCTATTTCTAACAGCATATTTTCTCCATGGCTGCTCTGCTGAAACACTTGTACTCCACTTTTTTTAAGGTAGAACTAAAATGGGGAAGAAAATAATCCTTAGACTATGTGCTATCTATAATATAAACATCTGACAAAAAAAATGTTTTACTTTACCTTATGTTTAATGTGCTTCAAAGTAGGAAAGCCACAGAAATACAGCTTCCCTAAATCCACTTTAGTTATTTTATTGTGGAGTATATCGACATGCCAAGTATCCAAAGATATAGCTTTATGCCTACAAAACAAGATCACAGAATCACAAGAAGCTGCGGCACATAGCAACCCCCCAGAAATAATCTCACTATGCACAACATTGCTTTTAAAAGCATTTCTGGAAGCATTTTGCCAAATGATACTTTCATTTTTAAAGATAAAGGTATCCCCTGTGCAAGCACCGAGTCATGTCTGACCCTTGGGGTGACGCCCTCCAGCGTTTTCATGGCAGACTCAATACGGGGTAGTTTGCCAGTGCCTTCCCCAGTCATTACCGTTTAAAGAGCCTCTTGTGGCGCAGAGTGGTAAGGCAGCCGTCTGAAAGCTTTGCCCATAAGGCTGGGAGTTCAATCCCAGCAGCCGGCTCAAGGTTGACTCAGCCTTCCATCCTTCCGAGGTCGGTAAAATGAGTACCCAGCTTGCTGGGGGGTAAACGGTCATGACTGGGGAAGGCACTGGCAAACCACCCCGTATTGAGTCTGCCATGAAAACGCTAGAGGGCGTCACCCCAAGGGTCAGACATGACTCGGTGCTTGCACAGGGGATACCTTTACCTTTACCTTACTTTCATTTTTATCTCTTCATGCCTCCTCCACCAAAAGTCAGTGAGGATGAGGGGACCATCAAAAAGATGTGAAACTACATTTCGAGAAAAAACTGTGCTCTTCTTTTGTATGAACTTTTGTGTTAATGGGAGCAAGTGTGTATGCAAGAGAGAGGAGAGGAGATTTCTGTACAGTCCCTCTTGCTACTGTATCCCCTCTGCAACCTACATCATTCCCAAGAAACCAACCCTAAGGAGCAAATCTGGGAAGCAGTGGATATACTGCAGTGGGAAGGGGCATCAAAAATCCTTCCTGTGAAATCTGCTCTGTTTACATTGGTTTAGATCCAGCGCTTTTCATAATTAACAAGTACTGCAAAACATTAAGCTGTTTTCTTATGGCTGCTTGCCACCTAGGATGAAAGGAAGAGTCTTAGGCACTGCTAAAGAATCCTTCCTCAATTTAAGAACCCTACCTATCAGAAAATAGAATGACAATGACAGGTTAGAGCAGTGGTCCCCAACCCCCGGGCCGCGGCCCACTGCTGGACCACGAAGGCCTCAGCACTGGGCCGCAGCTCCCTCTCCCCGTCCCCCTCTGCAGCGAGAAGCTCGTCTGGCCGCGAGCAAATCGGCCGCCAAAGCAGCCGATTAGCTTGCGGCCCAGCAAGCTTCTTGCTTCGGGGGGGGGGGGGGGAGTGAAGTGTGGCTGCCGCCATGCCGGCGGCGCGAACACACATGCGCAGACTTTCCGTGCATGCGCATTTGCATCCGGTGGAGCTGCTGCGCATGTGCGGGGCCCCGGTCGCCCTCTCCCTCCACCCTGTGGCAGTGGTCCGCGGCAACGAAAAGGTTGCGGACCGCTGGGTTAGAGCATTTCACCAATCATTCTTCTCAGATGGTTTCTTATTATGATTTATGGCTGCTGTCCAAGATCCACATATGGATGCTTTCATCCCAAGCACCAAATGGGTGCTTTCAAAAATTATGGTGCTTTCAAAAATTTCCATATGCATCTACTGAAATTAAAAACAGTGGCGCTCAACTGATTGCTCTCTTTACTCTGGAAAGCAAATACTTGACAGCCAGCGTGGTGTGAGAGAGTGCTTGTGTAGGATCTGGGAGACTCAAGTTCAGATTCTCACTCTGACTTGCAAGCTTGCTGAGTAACCTTAGGCCAGTCACACACTCTCAGCTTAACCTATCTCACAATGTTACTGGAAATAATAAAACAGAGGCCAGGAGAATGTGTGTAGTGCCATATTCATATAGTGGTGGCCTCTAATCTGGAGAACTCAGTTTGATTCCCCACTCCCCTCCATGAAGCCAGCTGGGTCACTTTGGTTCAATCACAGGTCTTGGAGCTCTCTCTCAGTCTTACCTATCTCACAGGGTGTCTGTTGTGGGGAGAGGAAGGGTAGGCGATTGTCAGCTGCTTTGAGACTCCTTTGGGTAGTAAAAAGCATGGTACAAAAAACCCCCCAGCACTTCTTCTACTGACTGGGCAGAAAGGTGGAGTTTAAATGAACCATCTTCTGAAGTCTTACCTTGTATGACACTTTTCTATGGAAGGGAACTTCTCTGGCCATGGTGATAAATATTGGAACTCTTTATCTCTGTCATACAAGTACATCATGCACTCGCTGTGCCTGTTTCTTTGCCTTTCTTCTTCTGCCAACAAATTGCTGCAAGTATCCATTGCTTCTAACAATTGTTTCTAAAGACAAACATATTGCACATTAATGATCATAACACCCAGACTTAAAGGTATAAAGACAACAAAATATTTTCAAATACTGTCTTCTTTTTGGTTGCAGTTATCCACATACACTCCAAGTGTATTTAAGGATCAGCCTTAGTAGAGTATAAGTCTAATGAATACAATTTCTTTGCAGCAAGAATTTTAAAAGCATAACATTCTAAGAATGTACCAAGTGATATTTACAATGTTAACTATTTACTGCTATAAAAATTTACTTTAAAATGTGATCAAAATCTTTACCTCATTAATAAATGGGATTAACACTACAGCTTCCCATTCTTGTTGCTTTCCATTTAGATCAGTTTTAAATTCTGTTGGATAATATTCAATAATGGGAGACTCTTCACTGGTCATCAAATGCTAGGGAATTCAAAAAGTACAATTCAAATACAATACAAAAAGTGCTGTTCTAAAGCAATGCACATTTCAGTCTTCAACAGACAGGTTAGATACAGGGGTAGTCAACCTGTGGTCCTCCAGATGTCCATGGACTACAATTCCCATGAGCCCCTGCTAGCGTTTGCTGACAGGGGCTCATGGGAATTGTAGTCCATGGACATCTGGAGGACCACAGGTTGACTACCCCTGGGTTAGAACATGATATTATTCTATTTTATTTATACCTTCACCCACTTATAAGTATATTGTATTTGTTTTATTTTACAATTTATTTATATAATAACATGCCCTTATGCCTAGGACCTAGCGCTCAGGAACAAGGTTCAGACATTGCCCAGAGGGAAGAGAGAGCATGTGGCAATGACCTCGAGGGCCCCCACACTTACCTCAAAGCTGCAGGGTTGGGGCAATGATCTCTGGCAGCCACAGGCTTGGCTGAGGTAGCTCTAGTGGGTGGGCTTCCCAACAAGGCCTGCTGGAGCCCTGGACATCATCACCGCCCAGCAGATGGGTTGGGTTGGGCTGGAGGGAGAAGCCAGCTCAAGAAGCCAGAGGCAAGAGGGGAGCACAGTTGTGGAGAGACTTAGGATACTGGCAGCATCCTGAGGATGCTGACTGCATCCTGGGTGAAGCAGACCTAGATGGGACCAATTGGGTGAGCCAGTGAAAAGCCTAATTGGGACAGGAATTGTGCAGGTGCCTGGGAGGGATAAAAGGGGATTCCATGGGGCAGATCGGGGAGGATGAGCCCAGCCTCCAAGGCAGCAGAGAGGGAGCAAGTTGGAGCCAGGGAAGCCCTGGATGATGATGGGGAATTAAAAATGCCATCAACCCCTTCCTCTCTCAGGTCTGAGATCTGCCAAGAGTCCCTGGGGACATCATAGCGCCAGTGGCCTTCTACAAAAGGGGGTGCAAGACACCTTTCCGGGGGAACCAAGGTGGCTAACAATTTAAAACATACATGGTAAAAGTACATTATAAAATCATTAAAATAAAAAACCCCTAAATATATATCGTCATTAAAATGATAAAATGATTTTAAAGTTGAAAACAAGTGAACACACAAGCACTTTGACTGGGTCCTAGAATCCAGCTGGAAACCAGGGAAGAAGCCCATCATCATATTTCACGTAGCACACTTCAGTCAATATTCTGGGGGTTGAACTTTGGACCAATTGTACTCTCCTAACTAAAAGAGGGAACGTTTGCAATGGAAAATAACTGAAAAACAAGTTACTACTTGTATCAGGGGAGGGAGATGTTTGAAGAAAATATAATTTACAACAGCAAATGAAGGAGAATTCTGTACAAGCACCATTAAAGAGCGGCAGCATTAACTGGACTTAATTATACATGTTTCTTAAAATATTACAGCCTACCTGGTAGCATTTAGGTAGCAGATCTTTACTAGCTGCTGGAAGTACTGCAAGAAGCTGCTCAAATGGCATGAATGGTTTTCCTAATTCAAACTGAATCCTCAGTTTACTGATATTGCGGATATCTGATAGGTAAGGTGCATAATGATAGGGATAGTACCTGTACGGAAGAAATACATTATTTATCTCTTTGAAATGCACTGTTAGATGCAAGGTTAAGTATAGACCAAACAACTGTAATAACAGAACAGATATGTTCAGGCACAATTATTCTGAAAGATGGCCACATTAGTTGGGGTTGGGTAATGAGAGTTTAAGTGACTGGGTTTCTCTCAGGAGGAGGAGGAGGAGGAGGAAGAAGAAGAGTTGGTTCTTATATGCCGCTTTTCTCTACCCGAAGGAGGCTCAAAGCGGCTTACAGTCACCTTCCCTTTCCTCTCCCCACAACAGACACCCTGTGAGGTGGGTGAGGCTGAGAGAGAGCCCTGATATCACTGCTCGGATCAGTTCTGTAGCGAGCCCAAGATCACCCCAGCTGGATGCATGTGGGGGAGTGCAGAATCGAACCCGGCATGCCAGATTAGAAGTCTGCGCTCCTAACTACCACACCAAATAGGCTCTGAGAAAAATTATCATCTAAAAGCTTATGGGGAAAGGTGGGATATAGATGTAAATAATAATGTTTGGTCCCAAACTTTATTTCAGAAACTTCATTTGTAATCAGCAACTTACCAGCTCCATGACTGGACTCCATGGTAGTAATAATGTAATATCCACTGTATTGCCTGGATGTAACATTCTGCCTGATCAGCCAAAAAATCACTTTAAAATAAACAGAATTAGATTTTGTATTACACTTTCTCTTGTGTATAGTAACATCTTACATTTTAGTAAGTAACCCTACAGTTAGAAGTCCACTGAGGAATTATATCCTCAGGTAAGAAAAAACGTTTATTAAAACTTGTCAACAGTATAATTTCTATCTACCAGCAAAATTACTGAAAGGGGTAACTTTACTTGGATATCATGTCTCAAAAGTCTTATTACTGTTCTCATGTCAAAGACATTTTACTGTCAATACTTACTCTGAAACCACTTCTACACCCATCTTTGTCATATAGTATGTTCGTTTGTACTGCCTAAATTCTGTCTCAAACAAATCATCATCTTCTGGCTCATCCTCTAATAGTGCTAAAATTAAAAACAAGAAAACATTAAAACACGCTCAGCAATGAATTATTGTTTCTAAACTGCTACCAAAACAGAGATTTTAAACTTGGTGCAAATAACAATTTGCCAGTGTAACAAAGCTGCTAGTGGAAGATGCAGGCAGTGAATTCAATCCAATTACTCCTATACTCCATGGCTTTCCCAAGAAGTAGTCCTGGTGGAAGGGCATAATTGGATCCAAACCAGTCCTTCAGTATGCCTGCATGCAGATTAATGATTTAAGCTGCATTACTAACAAGAGCAGGGGTAGTCAAACTGCGGCCCTCCAGATGTCCATGGACTACAATTTCCATGAGCCCCTGCCAGCATTTTCTGGCAGGGGCTCATGGGAATTGTGGTCCATGGACATCTGGAGGGCCGCAGTTTGACTACCCCTGAACTAGAGGGTCACCTGTGAATACACTGAGCTGAGAAGTTTCTCTCCTTTCAACATATGTACCTTTAATATCTGAATGATGACTATTCCCCATAGGCAACTCTCCCACGCATTTCATGTCAAGTCTCATCAAATATATTTTGTTCCCCTTTGACTCAATTCACACAACTTAATTAACAATGCTAAAGCAATTTGACAGTTACTGCCCTCTCAAAAGTTAGCGAAGTGGCAAGCTCCTTCAGTTTTCCCCAGATACTTTATATACACAGATTTAAATAGCGTAAGTACTGCACAATAATCTGGACTTACTTTTAGAAGTCGCTACAACCCCATTGTCAGTTTTCTCTAAAGCAGCCAAGAACATAGCGTTTTCCTGAGCCTAATAAAATTACAGTTCATATTCACACAATTACAATGCATCATAACAAAGCAATAGGCACATAATAGCAACACAATACAAACATTTCATAAGTATAAAATCAAGGATTACCTGTTTATGGAAAGTTTTATTTTAGTAAACATTCAGGAGGACTTTAATATACCAGGTTTAAAGAGATGTTCTTTATGTATACCATTTAGATCACTTGAATCACAATTCAAAGCACAAATAGTAGGAATAAATTCCACATACACCTATTATTGTTGTTATTGTTGTTGTTGTTATTATTATTATTATTATTATTATTATTATTTATAATAAAAGCCATCCAATGATGTCCCAAACAAGTCTGTGCTTTTGAAATTTAGAAATTTACAATGATGAGGGTGGAACTAACAGGAAGAGAATATTAGCATAATTGTTATTTTCTGCACCCTTCATTAATGATATTTACTGTAAATTTAGGAGACAGCTCAGGAAGCATCAAACACATTTGAAAAATGTACCCCTTTCTGTCAGACTCTTCTCCTGTGAAGGGGAAGAAATACAAAGGCATTCCCATAGACAACAGGAGAAAATCACTCTTATTTAATATCTTCATGTGCCCTCTGGCTCAACAGGTATGGAGGTTTGGGCTGGGTTGCCACCAATATGCAGATGACACTCAGCTCTTCCTTCTGACCACCCTGACTCTCCCCCAGAATCCTTAGCCATAAGCCTGGAAGCAGTGACAAAATGGATCAAGCAGAGTTGTCTGAAGCTCAACCCTGCAAAGACGGAGCTCTTGTGGCTAGGTAGGAAGGGACCATGGGAGGAAGTGCATCTGCCCACCCTGAACAGTGTGCAGCTCCCAGTGACTCACTCCAACAGGTATCTGGGCGTGATCCTGGATGCCTCCCTGCCTATAACCCCAAAGAGCCTTACACTCCGCCACCTCCAACTGGCTGTGGATCCCTGGCCCCAAAGAGACATGTCAGATCTCAACAAGGGCCAGAGCCTTCTCGGTCCTGGCCCCCACTTGATGGAACGAGCTCACTGAAGAGATCAGGGCCATGCCTGAACTTCCATAATTCTGCAGGGCCTGCAAAGGGGAGCTCCTCCACCAAGCATACGCTTGAGGCAAACCAACCCCCCAAACCCCTCAGGCACCCCTTCCCGTGATAGAAAAATCTGATCTACCCAAGGATTCTGTCAATGTCACTGTTCCTATTAAAATATTGTTCTGGTTAACATCTTGGTGTAGTGGTTAGTAGTGTGGACTTCTAATCTGGCAAGCCAGGTTTAATTCTGCCCTCCCCCACATGCAACCAGCTGGGTGACCTTAGGCTCGTCACAACATTGATAAAACTTTTCTGACCAAGCAGTAATATCAGGGCTCTCTCAGCCTAACCTATCTCACAGGATATCTGTTGTGAGGAGAGGAAAGGGAAGGTGAATGCAAGCCACTTTGAGACTTCTTCAGGAAGAGAAAAGTGGCATATAAGAACCAACTCTTCTTCTTCTTAACATGTTATGTTATGACTGTTATATTGTTTCAATGTTCTATGGCATTCTATGTAAACCACCCAGAGCCGTATGGAAGGTTAGTATAAAAATCTAAATAAATAATATATAAAACTTCTTACAGTGCAATCCTGAACAACGTTACGCCATTCTAAGTCCATTGACTTTAAGGGGTTGAGAAGAGTATCATGCTGATTGAGATAGCACTGCTAATTACTCTCAGCAGTGTGCAAGCCTGCCCCAGTAACTTCTATGTAGATCAGAAAGTCTTACTTGGCTACTCTGTCCTATGAATAGCAGGAGTACTTTGGCTGTCTCCTTCTCATTTGTCCCTCTGGTCTCCATTAAGCAGTGATGCACATGATGCAGAGCCACTGAACTCCCTCAGATAATAAATAAAATTATTTTTGGATTTTTAAGTCTCCAATAACTGATTATTTTCTGTACAATGATTAAAGTCATTTAAACTGCTAACCTTGCATTTCTTTTGCTTTTTTGATTCTTCAGCTGCAATTCCAGCACATTCATTCAGGTATTTGTTGCCCACTTTGCTTTCAAACCACTTGAGATCTACAAATATTTCACTGAAATGTTCACGATCAAACTGTTCAAAAAGAAGGGAAAAGTGAAATTATATTGAACATTTACCACGTCAAGCAAAAAATATGCAAGACATAACACAATAATTGTACAAGATTATGAAAGGGCCACTGAATTAGATTAGACCAGCCTTTTCCAATGTTTGAGCCTCTGAAGTGATGTCAGCTGGCCACGCCTCCCTGCCATGCCTCCCCAGGAAGTGCCATGTCACCAGGGTTACATCACCATCTGTGTTAACAGACAAGTTCAAGGAGGACTGAGGGAGGAGACACAGGAGACAATTTAAGGGGGAAGTAGGTGTGTAGGTTCTTCTTCTCCCAGGCACACAACTCACAAGAAAACTCATGCTCAGGAGGGGGAGAAATGAAAGCAGCCAGTTACCTAGCTTGTGGCTGAGTCCATTAAGGCAAGAGGGGAAAGGCTGACCCCCCCCCCCATTCCCATTGTTGGGAATCTCTGGTTTAGACAAATGGCAGCCACAGACTGACTTGTGGTCACACTTTGAGGCTGCAAGGCAAATGGCTGGACTGCAAAAA
This sequence comes from Paroedura picta, assembly GCF_049243985.1. Taxonomy (NCBI): domain Eukaryota; kingdom Metazoa; phylum Chordata; class Lepidosauria; order Squamata; family Gekkonidae; genus Paroedura; species Paroedura picta. The sequence continues at coordinate 27,331,101 of NC_135376.1, read as the reverse complement.
AGGCTGTCCTATCTTCTGCTCTGGGCAGGTCTTGCCATGGTGGCTAGGAGCCATTTGGGTGGGGACATGACAGCTTTCCTGGCATGGTAGGCAATCACTGTCTGGGGTGTCCCAAGTGTGTGTGGTGGTGTTGGAGCAGACCTGAGGAGCACCATCAGTATTCTGGTCTGCTCATGTCCTTCATGAGGCCATGCTGCTAGGGCTCAACTTCTCAGTCAGATTTAAATATCCTTCTCTCACTTTAGTGTTATGTTTTCTATTACTTTAATTTTGTCACAGTTTTAGGATGGTTTCAAGCTAAATCCACTGGGGAGAGGCTGTGATTGCATGACCATCAGTCAACAGACAGGTTATCTGATGCCTAGATCCATACTTTAAAACAAAACCATCACGTGCAAAATTTCACCTAGTAAAGTGATGGAGTAGAATCTTTTACATAGTACTTCAATACATGCAGTTTGGTGTATCCCTTTTAAAAGACTGCCTAGTTCCAGAAAAATGAAGTCAGAAATAGCAAGTTTGTTGAACAAGCTGATTTCCCAAGACCATAGTAGAACCATATAACAAACCAATAGATCAAGAGAAAGATCAAGAATTACTGCTATAAAATGGTAATATAAGGAAATTTTTGAAGTAGTCTATATTTTTAGAAAAGACTGTGAAAAGGAAAGTGCAAGTAGCATGACTGAGACAAAAGGAGTGTTCTAACATGCAATTGAAGTCTAATTTTACATTACAAAACTAAAAAACACTGTATTCATATGAAACTTGTTATGCGTAACACAGATCCCCCTGTTAAACTAGATGCATATATAGTTAGGGAGAGAAGTTTTCTGCATCACATGTTACAAATTACATTTCTGGAAGTCAGTGACAGATAAGGCTACTGATAGTGAAACTTCACATTCAAAATATGTTTCAGGAACCTGCAGTACACCTGCAGTATGTAAAATAGCCATACCCCAATCACATGATCCTCAAGTTGTCAGTCACCCACGTCCTTAAAGGTAGAAATCGACTTTTTAAAATGAAAGTTGAAATTCTCAGTACTCTAGAAAGAACTTGCAAACTGCATTCATGTGGGAGGCCAAATGCTGAATTTTCATTGTATCATACAAGACTAAGGTTTTGCACAGTATATACAGAACATACTTACATCTGACAATTTTGTAAGGTATTTCTCAAAACGCTCTAAATTGAGGTGCCCATTTTCATTAATGTAACCTATTAAAGGAAAAAAGTCTGATTTATTTTATTTGTATCCAATTCTTCCTCCAGGGCAGTAGTCACACTGAACATAACTTACACAGTTATATTCAATCCCATACCACATCACTGAATTTTATCTTCACAACAATTATACAAAGTAAATAAATTTTGTTGAGAAATACTGTTGGGCTCAAAGTAACCCAATGATATTCATAGGACAATGGGGATATGAACCTCAATATTAATCCCAACTCTTTAACCCACTTTGCTATCCTGTTTTAATGATTAGAAACATTGACATAGAGCAGGATCCAATTAATTGTAAAAGGAAATATATTTAAATTATTCTCTCAACTCCTCTCTGCAACCTCCTAAATTTCCCAAAAGTTTTTCCTGAAAGAGAGGGAGTTCCCAAAAACAGAGTGAATGCAACATAAGGGTATATAGCTTGACATGAAAAGGATAAAAATTACCCTTCTCCCATATCATGTGAGTACTTCCATAAGCAGAGAGATACCTTGCAGAACTGTGATTTCTGCTCATTTCCTCTTCTTTCAGCACTCCCTGTTTCACATCCCATTCTGTTTCTAAGGATGTACCAAACTTCAGAAGCAACTATTTGAGTCATATTCACCCTTGGCTGAATGACATTTCAGCTTAACCAGTCACATGATGCCTTTCAGGTACTCACCTGACTCTGCTTCTAAACAGACCCCTCCATACACACTCACGTTTTTCCAAGCCAAGTTTCACACCTCTGCTTTCTGAGGCCATCTGGCTTCCTTACTGCTTTATGTATGTTGTGTCTATTTTCCCGCTAGAGGTACTATGTTGTAAATTGTACTTTTGCTTTGCTGATAAGGAGTACTTTCTGTAGGGGTGTGTGTGTGTGTGTGTAACCAACTGGCGGGGGGGGGGGGGGTTTGAGTTGAAACCTATAATAGTCTTCAATTTTTGTATGCTGCCAGCTTTGGCAACATAGCATCTTGATGTAGCTGTTACCATGTCTCTCCAAATAAACTACTGACATTTCTTACTTTAAGAGTTGTCAAAAATTGTCTTCTTGGGAGAATTGTCACAGAACATGACAGCAGCAGCAGAAAAGAAGGGAGGCTTCTTTCATGATTTTTTTGTATTCACAGTTAATTGGATCAAATATATAGTGCCCAGGACAGACAAAATGTAGAAAAGATGTTTCCCAAAAAAGCACAGAAACCAAGAAAACTAAGATGGGGATCATTACCATCTTTTCCCACTTTGGCAGTTTCAAATACTTTTAAGCAGGGATAGTCAACCTGTGGTCATCCAGATGTCCATGGACTACAATTCCCATGAGCCCCTGACAGCATTTGCTGGCAGGGGCTAATGGGAATTGTAGTCCATGAACATTTGGAGGACCACAGGTTGACTACCCCTGCTTTTAAGGGCTTGCTGTAGCATAGGACATTAAAGTAATTACATAAGGCAGGCAAAGCTTACCTCCAAGATCAGGCAATGTAGCCATGTATGTTCTATAAAGTAATGGCAGTGCATCATGATTAATATGCAAATGAGGTAGATGAGGGATAAAATCATTTCCCACAAGAAAGCCCATTAAGATCCAATCATCTATTATGCTTTCAACTTCATATTTAAATGGGAGCTTGTCCTGTTAAATGGATGAAGATATTAATTATTTACAATCAGTGTCATATGAAAACTATTTAACAACTTGGTCTGTAGATTATTCACTTACTTTAACTGGTGAAAATTCATAGTCAATATATTCTCTCATTAATGACAAGTGCAAAAGATGAAAAGTGGTTTCTTCAGGAGCACACACTCTGCAAACCATTAAGTAAAAGAATAAATAAAATAGTAAACACTAAATGATCCAGTACCCAAGGTTAACACTTAAGAACTTATTCTTAGCTATGCAGCATTTTTAAAATGATTTTAATATTTTGACAACAATTACCTTTGTGACTTCTTGCCACCAAATCTGACCTCTTCTCTTAAAAGTGAGAAATTTGGCTCATGGCTTGTTAGTCCAAGCATAATCTGTTGAAACAAGTATTTCAAAATTAACTTCTAGAGTCAACAATCTCAAAAATATTTTCTTGTCAACTTTAAATTCTTTACAGTAATGCTAACAAAGCCCTGGTTTAAAAGGACCACACTGAGACCAATCCATGTTACTGTGCCCCATCCCTTCAATTAAGTAGCCCTCACACAACTCAGAAAGCTGTTTCCAAAATGCTGTAGTCAGGAGACTTAGAAATCTCAATATACATGTAGAAGTATTTGTTCAGCCCAAAGAAAAATTACTTTTTGCATATCCTATTAATGTCCAGAATCTCATATATTCTCAAATAAACCATGCATATACTTTGAAAGGAACATACCAAGTCAGCATCTAAACCATACAGACAGTGCCTCGTATTTGGATCATGGTCAGGTTTTGCTTTCTCTGATCTAATAAATTCCATAATTTTATGTTCACCTTCTCCTGGAGTCTGAAAGAAAAGACTTTTAAAAAATTCTGCTTTGTTAAATATAAACTGTATAAGAAGCCATTATGAATAGAAAAAGTAACCTCATGTCCTGATAAGTAGATAGTTACTCCCTGCCAAGATTTGTCTGTAGAAATCTTCATGTTTACAAAATATTTCAGATGTTCGTGCAATCTGGCCATGAACTCAGTCCCTGTCAATAGAAACCTCAGAGTTACTTTTTAATACACCAAAATCTGAAAATATTACAGTACTTTAAAAATTCACACAATAATACATTCACAATAAAAGTAAAGTGCACACAAGGTAATTTGGGATTGGATCTGATGAAATACAAGCACAGCTGAGTTTGTAGATAAGGATTTTTCCACCTCCTTTCCCCCAACAACTCCAGAACCTCAAAAGACGAGGGGCTGGGTAATGAAGCCCTGGATAAAGGGAACCAGATGAAATCACCACTGATAAAAAGGTAGAGGTCATTCCATCAAGGTTTCCTCTCATCCATGCTGCCCCCTTAGGCTACCCAACTATTCATCTACACAGTTCCCACAGCCTCCAACATCAGCTTTGGGGACATCTCAGAAGGTTGCTAAGAGAAAAGAAAGAAATATTCACAGCAGCAAGCACAACTGCGCCTGTGTTTTGTAGGATCCAACCCTTTGAGCCATATAGCAGTAATCTCCACTGATGGTAAAGGCTTCCACTAGTGGAACAGGACTTCCTTTCCTTCCCCAACACACAGTCTGAAATGTTCCTCCTGAGACTCCAACAACAGCATGAGATTGTACAATGGAAAGGGGGGAAACTACTGAAAATCTCCCTTCTGTTATCAGATATCCACTGATGGACCCAATCTGTTGTTTTTTAAAATGAGCAGCTCACATTTAAGAAATTTAATATTTCACACAGTACCACGAAATGAGATATTCAAAATCAATAACATTATTGATTTCCAATACAACTTTAGGTAGGGGTACCTATAACAAAACTGAGATCAATATATACTTTTAGTCCTCAGATATATGGCTAATACTTAAAGGTAAAGGTATCCCCTGTGCAAGCACCGAGTCATGTCTGACCCTTGGGGTGACGCCCTCCAGCGTTTTCATGGCAGACTCAATACGGGGTGGTTTGCCAGTGCCTTCCCCAGTCATTACCGTTTACCCCCCAGCAAGCTGGGTACTCATTTTACCGACCTCGGAAGGATGGAAGGCTGAGTCAACCTTGAGCCGGCTGCTGGGATTGAACTCCCAGCCTCATGGGCAAAGCTTACAGACAGCTGCCTTACCACTCTGCGCCACAAGAGGCTCATGGCTAATACTTAGGGAACTTTTTATGGTTCTGCTGTTTTATCTCTGCCCTTCTGCTTCTTGTGTTGCTTTATTATAGATCAGTGTAACTTAGTGCTACTATAGTTATTCCAGTACTGAATTTAGTATGTATTTTATCTTCTGTTAATGTTTAATTGACATTTAAATGAGCTATAAACTTTGTTTTCATTATTGCTGCAAAATGTCCTGGACATTTTTGAAAAAACATGACATATAATTTTATTATTGAAATTCTGCTTCTGAAACAACGGATATGTTATTGTTCTTACAGTATTATTACCCAACAGAGACCACACCAGAGATTTCCATATAGTGGACTCACTTATTCAGCCTTCCAAAGGGAATTATTAAATTGAATTACCATCCTAGTATTCTGCCTGACGTCCCAAATTTGTGACTTCCAGAATGAAAAGAGTAGACAGGCATATATGATAATGAGAATTTTAGTTTTATATACCATACTGTAAAGTTAAAGAAAGGGGAATAATTCAGTAGCAAGTGTGAATGTTGAAGAATGTCTAGAACTTAAAGGCTTGCATGTGATAGATTGGGGGTGTTTAACAGCAAGATTGACAAGAAGTCAATAGAGTTCCATGACAGTAAGGGTCAGAGTCCAAGGCATAAATGAAGAAGTAGAATAAGCACCACCAATAAAGTAGGACCTATACAAACTTGGTCAGGAATCACAACAGCTAAAGGAAGCGTGTGAGGTAGATATAAATGCAAGAGAAACAAGTTATTGTATCTAAACAAAATGTATACAGAGATGGTAGTTGGTAATATGGTTTTGTTATATTATTTTTCCTTCCTTGATATACTACATTAAGCACAAATGAATCTATAATTAGTGAATCAAATCTGAAACTATCTTTGCCTCCATATCAAGTAATATAGTAATATATCCATATATTACTATTTCCCAAAGGATACTTGAGGATACTTTTAGAGTAAAGCAATTTAGGCTGTCTGTTAGTTTAGGTACACCTGGCCTCATACATGTTTACTTCGTTTCCAGAATTGCCTAGATAATCATTGCCAAACAAAATACTGAAATTGTGCTGATGTGAGCTGCTGATGCAACTCATAAGAGCAGTCTCATAGCAATGACCATGAGAGATCTGCTACATTCCAAAGTAGTCACACTGAGTTCTATCGTTTAAGAACTTTGATATCTAAACCTTTCAAAAAAACAAATATTTTGATGTCAAATGAGCTACCAGATTCTTTTAAGCTACAAAGGAAAGTAATACATTCTTCCTTTAGCTTAGCATGTGACTGTAACAAGAGATGAAGTAGATTTTCCCACCTGGTGTAATGCAATTAGAATCAAATCTGGCTTCTGTGGGAAGAACTTCTCCTTTTTCCAATGCCTTTTTAATTTTGTCCTCTGCCTCTTTTGCTGACCTATAACATTATCACTATTTAGCACTTTTTTAGCACTTTAAAACATTCAAATTACTTTACAATCATTGTCAATAATCCTCACAACATACAGGGTGGGGATGGAATAAAGGTAGAAGATAATAGCTTGCTTAAGGCTGCCTAGTGAATTACTGGCTGAGGTAAACTTTGAACCTGGGATTTCCTGATACAGAGTTTGCACTGCTTGTTAACACAGTATACAACCTTTAAAAAGTACATAACTGCAAGCTATCAAACAGAAAGTACATGATCCATCGTCTTCTTAATGACAAATGATAATTAAAAATATATACAATATTAAACTGCCATTTTTGTAAAATCAGAAAACTGTATTTAAAAACACCAAAACCCAAAAGAAGTTAACCATGCTTTTACTTATGTTGAAAACAATGGGTTTTTTCTCAGGATTTCTGAATCCCTGCTCTTAAGCTGTACACTTTAGTATGTACATGGACTTTTCGGCAAGTAAGGGCTATACTGAATTTTAGAGTTTTAATACAGTAAGCAAGGGAACAGAATTTAGAAGCACAAACCTAAAATAAAAAATTGAGACAAGTATCTGAATGTGAGCAGTACAACCAGCTAAGTAACAAAGGAAGTACAAATATAGCAACTTTTTAAGAACAAAATGACAGAAACCCTATCTCATCTCAGTGCAAATGTCACTAACATACATCAATCATTAAGTCCAAGAAGCATGGTGAAAGTAGCTTTAAAAAATGCATGTACCTAAAACGTCTGCCACGTTGCTGGTTCATTTTTGCTCTTGGAGCTACTCCATCAACTGCCATAAAGAAAACCTTTCTTGGTTTAATAATACGAAACAGCACTTCCAAATAGTGAAATATATCAGCAAAGATCTTGTCTTCAGAGATTCTAAAGTGAACATCATCATCATTAGGGTGCGAGCACTGATGAATTATGCCATTCATGTCCAGGTACAAGTTGTCAAATTCTGGAATCTAAAATATACATTTAGAACAGTTAATAACAAAAAGATGGTATACCGTCATTAGTATGTCTACCGATTCTATAATTCACAATGATGCTGATCCATTATAATTCCTACTGATCTCTAGTTTGATATAATGGTTTTACAGCTACATTCCATTTACATTCTGGTAACAAAACAATTGTAAAGTGATAAATTCGGGTGGTGTTCCTTGTTTCAAAAGAAACTTATCTGTTTCTCAATTTGAAAGTAATAAAAATAACCTATTTGCAGGAAAAGATTGCTTTCTGCAAGCATATTTTGTTCAGTACTCCAGGATAAAATGAAATAGAAGCACAACCCAAAGAAATGCCAAAGTGTTTTGTTTTATCTACTAACTATGGGTGTTCAGAAGAGCTATAACTTAAAGCTCCATGACGACAGAGACAAAGACACAAGAAACGTTTGCAAAACAGCATTTATCTCCCCCTGGCATTACTAAACACAGCCCATAAGTATTACTCAGTGTAATACTCACCTTCTCCAGAAACAAATCTCTTTTAAAGCTTTCATAGTGCATTATTTCCCCACTCTACATGATTCCTCACTATGACCCACCCTAGTCAACATCCTGGCTGCAGCACTGTGTTCTAAATGAAGTTTATGAACACTTTAAGTGTTGTACCATGTAGCACACACTGAAGTAACCTCAATGTAACCAGGATATGCAATAAAGTGGCCATATTTTTCCTGCCCAAGAAAGGCTGTGGCTGGCTAACCAGTTGACGATGATGAAAGGCACTCCTGGCTATAGCTGCTAACTGCCTTTCCAGCAGGAATCCACAAGTAGCCCCAGACTACAGACCTGGTCCTTTAAGGGGCATGCAATCCTATCCATACAGTGGGTGACACTTCCATTCCTGGATCAGATCTTCCATTCCCCAGTAGCACTTGCATCTTGTTGGGGGTTAAGTTTCAGTCTATTAGCCTGCATCCACTCCAAGGTCCCGCAAAGGCCATGGTACCGGGCCGCCAGCGACCGCGCCTGCCTCCCCTTCCGCACGAAGAGGGAGGGAAGAGGCAGGCACGGCCGCTGGAATGCCAGCGACGCAAACGCGCACGAGCGGAGCTGCCGCGTATGTGCGTTTGCGCCCCTGCTGGCGAAAACGTGCATGCGTGGCAGCTCCGCGTGCCTGCGTTAGCGCCACCTAGTGGCGAAAACGTGCATGCACAGTGACTGCACGTGCGCATTTACATGCAGCTGCTGCGGCCGGGCCGCCGGCTCTCTCCCATCCTTGGAGGCGGTCCCCGACTACAAGAAGGATGGGGACCGCTGCTCCAGATGTCCATGGACTACAATTCTCATGAGCGGTTGCTGGCAGGTGCTCATGGGAATTGTAGTCCATGGACATCTGGAGGGCCGCAGTTTGACTACCCCTGATCTAAAGTTACAGAGGATTAAGGAAAAGGAAATGTCCTCACAACATGGTCTGAAGCAATGGTTTGGAGAATCAGAAACAAGATGTTGGTTGTGATAAACAGAACTTCTTTTACTACTAAACTTTGGTTGTGACATTCAAATTAGCAAATTATATTTAGAACTTTCCTGCTTACAAAGTTTCAGAAACAGACATTAAAATGGTGCCTTTTCTGGCTTGTAGCAAAAACACTAACAGATTAAACGGCATCATTAACTGCTTTAAGAATAAGAAACAGAAACTGAAAGGGAAAACAGAAACAGAAGACAGGAAGGTGTGTAAAGGTAAAGGTAAAGGTATCCCCTGTGCAAGCACCGAGTCATGTCTGACCCTTGGGGTGACGCCCTCTAGCGTTTTCATGGCAGACTCAATACGGGGTGGTTTGCCAGTGCCTTCCCCAGTCATTACCGTTTACCCCCCAGCAAGCTGGGTACTCATTTTACCGACCTCGGAAGGATGGAAGGCTGAGTCAACCTTGAGCCGGCTGCTGGGATTGAACTCCCAACCTCATGGGCAAAGCTTTCAGGCGGCTGCCTTACCACTCTGCGCCACAAGAGGCTCTCAGGAAGGTGTGTACTTGTTTCAAATCTTTCCAGCCATTTTGCAGAACCATCTGAATCAAGCCTCTTTCCCTCAGTCCAATTTAACTCATATGGTTGGAATGCTAAAATACTATACTTCACGTTGTCAAGGTACACATGAAGCAAATAATTTCATGAAATTTCTGAGAAACTGAACACTTTCAGGGAACCAAAAGATAAAAGGACAGACTAATGTCAAATACATTTCACGCAAACTTTAAAAATTTCACACAAACTTGACTCAAAATACAGACAACACACACAGCAGAAACAAATGAAAAATAGGTTGTGGAGTATTTCTAATGAAAACAAAACTGCAATTTAAAATAAAAATATTGCAATCTTGTGATCTAAAAGCTGAAAAATGTTTTTCCCAGCTTTTTTACTTGAACCCAGTGTCTTAACTCAAAAGCAAACTACTCATACATAAATAGTGAACTACAGCTTGTAGTTCAATGCTTATCAACCCAGCTGTCCTAAATAAGTGGGCATAACATTCCTGCCATCTACCGGTTAGTAGCTATCCAGTGATTGTTTTAGGAATTGTGGGATTATGGATCTCATGCTGACAATACTTTAAAAAGTAAAGGTGGCTAGTTTACATTGGCTTAATGAAGCTATTGTGAATGTACTTTAACTGTTTACCCAAAGACAGCAAGCAGGCCACTGAGTGGCTGAAGACTTGTAGGCCAGACACATCATCATCAGCATAACAATAAAGCCCTGTTTACATGTCACACTGAGCATATGTACATCCTGCATGCATATCTTTTTGTAAGAAAGAGCCAACCCAAATGAAACCAAGCTCCAGCACACGGATAAACGTGTTGTTTCATTCAGATGAATGCAAGCATTACCCAGGACATGGATAAAGAAATAAGTGCACCCTGTAAACAGGCTGTACGTGTCTTCATTGTAACTCACAGAGCTACAGTCTTGAAAAGCAATACCCTGAACTATCAAACCAAAAAACTGGAAAGTCTTGCATAACTGGTGTGCTTGCGAGTTTAACAGAAAACACACACGACAAACGTATTTTATTAGAAGAAATTCTGATGAGAAAACAGCCTTTATTTAGTTAGAAGGGGACTCTTATTCTGGAAAAAATAAACGAAAGCTAAGCGCACGTTCCAGACAACTGCCGATTTGAACCCGTCTATTCATTTCTATCCGCTTCGCGTCTTAAAGTCAAACTGCAGCACCACTCGGGAGTTCCAGGCAACTTTCAACATCCCGTTGCCGGCTTTTTAAAAGAAACGCGGCCGCTGGAGGCTGCACTTCGGAGCCCGGGAGGGCCGGGGGGAGAGGGAGGCAGCGTCCCAAACCCGTTTCCGCTCAAAGTTACAGATCCAGAGCTACGAGGGACCTGGACACGTTGCCCGGTCGAGAGGAGAAAAACGGACCGGGGTGTCCCGGGGAACCAGCCGGAGAATGCGCGTTGGCCGAAAGTGAACCCAGCCCCAGGTCCTTCCAGGCAGGGCCGGCGACCGGCTTGGCGAGCAGCCCTGGCCCCTCGAGCAGCCACGGTCGCAGGAGGGGAACGCGAGGGAGGCTGTCCTGCGAGGGTACCCCCCCCCCGGAAAGTGGAGCGGGACAGGAAGACCCCCCGGCCAGCCAGCCAGCCCCTCCTCACCTGATGCTCCTTCAGCACCTGACTGAGGCAGGGATACCGCTCCGAGATCCAGCGGTAGAATTTGGGCACCCCCATGGCTGCCGCTGTCTCTTCGCCTCAGCCGCCCGCTCAAGCCCCAGCCGCGTCGGATCCAAAACAACCACCTCTCCTCATACCCAAAACACTTCCTTCCGGCGGGAACCCGAGACTGCCATAGAGTAGTGGCCCAGAGCGTCCGGCTCTGCGTCAAACGCGAAGGCCGGCTGACTCGGGCGACGCTTCCCCCTGCTGGAGGCATGGAGAACCACACCACCGTTAGGCGGTGCTGGGGAGGTCGCGTTTCCCGTCCAGGCATGTCAGCGGCTCACGGGCTCTTGCCAGGACCGCCATCTCTCTCGCCCACCGTTGGCCACTGGATTTCGATCTGACTGATTGAAACCAAATATCAAAGCCACACGAATCACTGGCCTCCTTGATACAAAATACTACATTTCATAAGATACGAAAGGAAAAGGGACCTGTGTATTAAAGAATAGATTATACGTATGATTTTCACTGTGTAGAATGCAATAGGATACAGCTAAAAAAAAAAAAAGAAATTAAGAATCAGATAGATTTGCCAAACTCCAGGTGGGACCTGGGGATCCCAACTTAACAATATAAAGAGGCTTAATGGGCAAGGACAAATTGAGAGATGTGACAAGTTATTTTGCTACACTAGACTAACATGGCAACCCTTCTAGAATTGTGATTAATGTCACCCCTTTTTTTTCCATCCTGCCAGAATTGACAGTGCACCAGGAAGGTGCTGAAACCAGAGTTTTACCTGTTGAACTTCAACACACATTTTTCAGCAAGGAAAAAGGTGGCATATGCTCACAATTTATTTATTTATATTTGCATGTATAGGCTGCCCCTCTTGAGCCAGTCGTCTGAGGGCAGTGGAGAGCATTATAAAATCAAATGCAGGACAATACAGCTGTTTCTACTCCAGAACCAAGAAAAGGGGCAGGATTTCAGCAAATATTGCATTCATCTCCTTTCTAGAATAAGATGCATCTTTCTTCTGCATATTTATTGAAATTATAACACCTCTCTTGTCCTTTGCTTCCGAACACACCACTACCACCACATATCTTAAAACACTCAGAAAAAGGTTCATTATTTGGCAAGTGGCCACACATGAATGTGTAATTTTATTTTTAATCCCATCCTTCTTCCAGAGAGCTGAAGGTAAAAAGTTAGTTACTTGAGAATCTGGCTTTTGTGGGGGTGTTTTTGGTAAATAGGGATTTTTTCATTGTGTGCATGTTCTATAATTTATTGATTATATGCTTGCTGCAATGCACAGATGTGATCCACTTTTTTCCCTACTGTTTATTATGTGACTGTGTGGATTGTATTTGGAATCTATGCCTGAAGCCTATGGCTAAAAGTGCAGAATAGAAGTCTATTGAAATTAAAAAAAACATTCCTTGGGAGTTTGGGGTCTTCCAGAAGCAATGCCAAGATATTGACTTGGAACTGAAACAAAGAACACTTTATCCTTTTGGAAGATCTCTGCACTGTGCTCTGTGTTTGAAATAATTCTTAACTCTGCCTAAAAAGTACATTACTAGAACTAGAAGAATACTACTGCTCAGAAAGTATGGTCTTGATATATAGAAATCTGAGACAACTTTTAATAAATGCACTATATTCAAAATTTTAAAATAACAATCAACTCTACAATAATTTTTACAAATGGCTTCTACATACATAAATATTACTTTCATTATTTATATTACATATTTATACCAAAGATACAAACACTGAAACAGAGCCTTGCATTGACAAATATCTCCAAGGTAGAAAGAGCAGAAAATCAGTTTTTTTTAAAACCTCTTTTACAAAATTGTTAATAGGTCCATTTGCAAATGGCATCATTTTACATGTATGGCGCCCAGCCAAGATACATCTGGCATAGCAAGTTTTCATCAGTAGCATCTTGAATGAGATGGTGAACATGCCCTTCAATCGATAAAGGCAGGCCTTTTACCCTATTCCTGTTTTTAATCACACCCTGCAGTCGTTGATCTATATCCAGTACGTGGGTCTTGGCCTGAAAAAGAAGCAAAGCAATTGTCATATATTAAAGTATACAAAATGCTATTAATGCAGTAAAATTACATCCCTTAGTGACAGCACCTACATTTCCCCTTTCCACGTAAGAGCAAGCAAGTTGCAAGTGGGGGATATGTGTAATAGACACACATTACGAATGTCTGAAAACCCAGAGGAGCCCGGCTCACACTGCAAGCCTGTTACCATAATGAGGTTTCATTATATTATTTGAGAAATATACATTTATTTTTCATAAACACACACTGAAGAAAAGATCACTCTCAAATAATACTTTCCAATTCTTCACCTTTTCAAAAGGCCAAATAACTTGCTGCTTAATCTCCTGAGGCAAGGAGATGTAAAATATGCCTCAGAAGGTTACAGTTCATATCGTAGTTACATTTACAAAATATAGATATGGCAATGCAAAGAGAATCAAGCATATTTCAGGAAGCCTGAATGACAAAGGGCACATTATTAATACGATCTTTATATGTGCATCTTAAAAGCAATTCTTATAAATTGTCTCCACAAACCTTTCCACCTGTATATCACATTTCAAATTTTACAGCTAAAATTTAAAAATATTTTGGCAGATGATATAACCTAACATTCAGATACACTCTTAAGGTTATTGTTTTTTCTTTTGTTTTTTACAAACTGACCTTTTCATTGACAATTTCTCCAGTTTCGTTCACTTGGGCTTTTGTATTGCCTTTCACTGGTTTACTCCATTCCACCAGAGGATCATGGAGAAAAGTCTTCAGGACACTGTATAAAAATAAATTCTTTGAGAAAATATCTTGAGTTGTAACTGAATTTTTTATGGATAAGGAAACATCTTCCCAACCTGGCTGGTGGTGAAAACTGCTTCCATCAACCAAAATTCAATCCTATATGAATAGCATCCCGTCATCCCATATAAATAAAGACTGTTTCCATACCTCATGAGTGGTTCTCTCTGATCACGCATGAGTCTCATTGTAACTTCACAAGCCCTTCGGAAAAGGCCTTCTGTCCCCATCGGGCCCATCCCATTAACCATGTTATGAGTAAGGCGAAATGGAACTATCTCTGGAAAATCGAAAGTTTCTCCCTTCAAATCAGCAAAAATAAGTTAATCAGACAATGGTTTGAGTCAGCATTATCCACCACAACATGACCGTTTACGCACTGGAGGTTTCATGCCAGGCTGCAGGCCAGTTTTAGTCATGGCAGGTTGCCCCACCTCTTCCTGCACAGCCCGGTGTGCCTCATCCACTCCCAATTCGTACTCCTGCACGGGAACTGGGGCAGTGAAGTTCCCAGTGAGTAAATGGTCCATAACTGCTATTATAACAATGCTTATTCAGATATAAATTCAAATTGCACTAGACAACAGAAAACTAAAACATTCTAAAAAAAATAGTTCACTAAAGACTCGGCTTCTTACTCTTATGCAGTCTGGAGCAACACAGCACAGGACTCCACTGAAAATCAAGTATTCCCCTTTCTTCTTAGGTTTCTCCCTTCCCCTTCCCTTGTTGGGCATATTAACTGCTGTACAGCCAATCCTGCAGGTCAGAATAAAGATGGCTGGGGGGTGGGGGTATATTTGTTGGTTTTTAATGTTTAGAATGTCTTTTAATTTGCCTATGAATGTTTTAATCTATTGATGTACCCCCTCCTGAGCCTCTTTGCAGAGGGTCAGTCTAAATCAAATAAGTAGACACAAACAGAATTACATGCTCCACAGATAACTAAGTTTAGAATAGCATTCTAAATATTCTTCAAGCAGAACTTTTTTCAGTATGCTCATTACACAGTTTTAAACACCACTGTTTTGTTTATCAAGCACTCAACAGTATACGTGAAGCCTGTGCAAATTATTTAAGCAACTTAATTGGCTAAAAACATGGTTTTAGATTCTAGGGAGAAACCAGTTACTCACCTTATTGAACAAACAGTTGAAATCCACATGCACACAATCACCTGTTAAAGAATCAAACAGAATATTTTCTCCATGACGGTCTCCAAGGCCTAGTATGTACCCAACCATCGACATTACTGCAGTAGAACGACAATAAGCAGATCTGCTGCTGTACCTGAAAGAAGATAAAAACGATCTGAGATTCTAGATCATTGTAGCCTTTCCTGTATTAATTACTTTATTATTTATTATTATAATGCTTATTAGCCACTTTTCTGTCTTACAGAAACTCAAAGCAGCTTACAGTGTAAATAATAATAAAGGACAATAAAATAAATAAAACCCACTAGTTAAAATCAATAATTTAAGACTGCTAATAGATGGAAGAATGAATTAAATGCTGTCTTTAGCTGCATTCTAGACACAGAGTGATGGGGCCAGTCACACCTCCATGAGGAGGTCGTTCCATAACCATCAGTTTCCACTGAAAAGGCCCTCTTGTGTACCCATAAGATGAGCTTTGTTGGTTGATGGGACAGTCAACAGGGCCTCTCCCTGTGATCTTAGTTCCCAGTCTAAAGTTTCCTTTAAACCCACAGCATTACATCAGCATAGTCGCAACAATACATGGTAAACAACTAACCAGGAAGTGGGATCAGGGAATGTTCTCAGAAACCATTCATGAAAGATTGGAGGGTGCCGGGGCAGTAGGGTTTCTTTGAAAACCTTCAGCTTATCAAGTAAAAGTGCAGTCTTTGGAATCATACACTGACGTAGCTCCTTTCCAGTCATATAGATACCTGTAAGAAGAAAAGTAGATTTTGATACCTCATTTTTCTCTACCTTAAAGGGTCTCAAAGTGGCTTACAATCTCCTTCCCTTCCTCTCCTCAGAACTGGCACCTTGTGAGTTGGGTGAGGTTGAATGAGCTCTGAGTGAACAGTGACTGGCCCAAGGTCACCCAGCAGGCTTCATGTGGAAAAGCGGGGAACCAAACTCAGTTCTCCAGGTTAGAGTCAATTAAACTCAGCAGGTTGGCTGGGTTATGCAGTGAAATATATGCATATAAAATTACTATCATGCTCCAGCAAGGAGGTAAAAGTGCCATATTTTAAAAGAGATAACCACATTCCACTTTCTACCACCATTACTTGTTTTTACTACTACCCCATCCCCTTACCTTTCTCCTTGTATAGTTTGATCAGGATATTTCGCAAGCCAGCTGTATTATTCACCCATTCGATTATCCCACATTCCTCATTCAACGGAATAACAGCATAAGTCCGGATATGAAGTTCTCGTCTACGTGACTCGGCATCCTTTCTTAAGCACTACAACAATATACTAGATAAGTATAAAATCTTAATAAAGCAATACTTGAAATGATTCTTAACTCAGTCCATTCTCTTCATTTTTGCAAACAAAGTACACACACTAATGTGCTTCTTTTCCCATTTTCACAATGAGTGGTGCTGGAGTCAAAGATATTTAAATGAACAGAAGCTGTAGCCACAACACACAAGGCTCTTAGGCACACATAAGGGCTCACAGGAATCCAACAAGTATCACATTAACAGTTTTGGAAAGTTGCCTGAGATTCAAACTTGCTTGATATGCTAAAAAAAGTCAAATGCCCTGTAGATCTTGCCGAGTTAAGCTCCGATGTAGTAAGATACCAAATATGCTTAAAAATAAACACACAACAAAACCTTTCCCATCCTACACTGCATGCAACTGGAATCATGTTAAAGACTAAACTACTTTATTTCTTCTTCATTACCAAATGATGAGGTGCACAGCAATTCACCAAGCACTTGCCTTAAGCAGGTCCCGCTGGTAATGACAGACCACTAAAGTCTTTGGGATTGTGGTGGACAGCTTATTGAAAATGCCAACTCAGTGTGCAGCAGCAATTTTAAAAAAGCAAATTCCATGCCAGGGATCATCAGGAGGTGGACTGAGAAGAACACCCTTCCCAAGCCCCAGGTGTAGTCTCATTTGGCGTACTATGTACAGTTCTAGCTACAGCATCTCAAAAAAAGAGAATTAAGAACTGAAAGGGTACAGAAAAGGACAACAAAAATCACAGGACTGGAATACTTGCCCTGTAAAGTTCTGAAAAAAGGCAACAGCGGCTTACGTGACAGAAGTGTACAAAATTATGCATGGTATAAGAAAAAGTGCAGAGAGAAAAACAGTCCCATAACACTAGAGCTTGGGGGTCACCCTATGAAAATTTATTATTCTTAAATGAATAACAGTGGATTGAAAGCAGGCCAAAGTATTACTTCACACAGTAGGTGATTTGTGGAAGCCACTGCCACAAGATGTGGAGTTGGCTACTGACTTAGATGGAGTTATAAGGGGATTGGACAGATTGATGGAGAACAGTTTTATTGCTGGCTATTAGTCACGACAGCTGAATGGTGCTTCTGGATACAGAGACAGAATGCTTCTCATTATCAGACACTGGCAAGCAGTCAGCAGGTGAGTTTAGCTTTCTGCAGGCCCTGGTTGTGGTCTTTCCTATGGCATCCAACTGGCCACTACTGGGTGGCCAGCCACTACATGACAGCTCTGGTCCAGCATGACTACTCTGAGGTTCTTGTGAAATAAAGAGGACGAAATGAATTCATCAGGTATGATCTAATCATCCAGCATTTATCACAATTAGTACAAGTGAACCTTATTTATCAAGGAATTGAATTCCATGAGTCGACAATCCTTTCTTAAGTCATCCTTTGGTTTGCACATCATGATATAGGATTTCCCATCTGAACCTTTTAGAGTGATCTTCTTAGGCTTCTGAAGAGATGCAAGGATTTCAACCTAAAAGAGCAGGAGAGATTCCTTAGCTTTTAAAAAACAAGACTTATGGCGCCCTTTTGTACAGACAAGTTGTAAATTGCAGCTATCTCAGAGCGTTACGTTTTTCTTAGATACAACTGCTCTTCAGAATTACACCTCATCCCCCACTCACATTTTAAAATACTTTTTCGTCTTAATATTTCTTTTTTGTCCTAATGTATCGCTACATAAAAACAAATGCTAATAGGCATTTACCGTATCTTCAAAGCCAGCAATATAAGCCCAGCCTCCAGGAAAAGGGTCATGGTTGGAATGCGTGCCAGGAACTGAAGGGAGAGTAGGTATCATTACCGACTGCAAAGGAATAAGGATCTCACTAAAAGTCGGCTCTTCTACCAACTTCTTTAAACTCCTGAAATGAATACTCATGCTCAGTGTAGAGGTGTTACCATCAACCTGAAAGAGAGAAAGAAATACCGATCAAAGTTAAATGTATATACTTTAAGATGTACCTCAAGAGTTTCTATATACATCTTTTATTTCCACTGGTGTTTTAGTGGGGTAGAAAACTGTGTAGGTAGCACTGAACAAACACCCTTCCATATACAAAGCTCTTAATAGCAAAGTGCACTTATTTCTTTAAAGTAAGCAGTAGTTATGTCTAACTCTCAGGCAACCAACACTACAGTAATTAATTTGATTAGTTTATTTTATTTTTGAAAAATATTAGTTTATTCTCTTTATGAAAAATATTTTATCGCTAATTATATTATAGTCCAGAAAATACAGCATTAGTCTGGATAATCTTAATACTACTAACCACAACTACTACTACTACGTTATTTTTATAGCCTGCCCTTCCCGGTTGGCTCAACAATACTGAAAACCAAAAATTCAGACGTTACCGATTTGTTACATAGCTCTAGGAGCTTATCTGTCAGGCGGGCTGCATCCCCAATAAATTTTCCTAAAGATGGCTTCATATGAATGGCATTGTTTAAGATCTCTCTGCATCTGTTCATACGCATTGGGTAAGAGGACTGCAAAAGATAACACACACTGTTAGTAATTCAATAAAACCTATTGCCAGTCTGTGGAAAACGCTCAGAACAGTTGACCTATCTGCAACTGGATATTCTGTAGTCAATAATCAAAGACCATTAATTTAAAAGATATATCATTAATAACAGGTAATAAAATATATTATTACCTGTTATTATTATACAAGAGCCTCTTGTGGCGCAGAGTGGTAAGGCAGCAGAAATGCTGTCTGAAGCTGTCTGCCCATGAGGCTGGGAGTTCAATCCCAGCAGCCGGCTCAAGGTTGACTCAGCCTTCCATCCTTCCAAGGTTGGTAAAATGAGCACCCAGCTTGCTGGGGAGTAAAACGGTAATGACTGGGGAAGGAAATGGCAAACCACCCCGTATTGAGTCTGCCATGAAAATGCTAGAGGGCGTCACCCCAAGGGTCAGACATGATCCGGTGCTTGCACAGGGGATACCTTTACCTTTACCTTTAATAAAATATAATTGGCATGTCTCTTCTCATTAGAAAATCTCCCTGACTCAATATCCTGGAGACACATACAAATGCTGAATGTGTGAGACACTTCATTCATTTCAGTGGAAGCAGTAGCTCCATGTATGCAAAATTACAGTTCTATACCTTGAATTAAACATAGCATTCCATAGCAAAAGGTGGGTGGTGTTGGGAATTACACAGCTAATTCCCTACTTGGCCACATTTAATGCTGACCTACAAATATTTACAATAAAGCCATCTAAGAATAAAACTGGACAAACAAAAGATGGGATTAACCCCCAGGAACAGCCATCAGTACTTGCCCGTGTGTATATGTTGTGCAGAAGCCTGCCAACAGAAGATCCCTATGAAAAAGGAGGGATTGGCTGGGTTGAAGAAGGGGGGAAATGGTGGAATAGGTAGGGCAAAGGAACAGTAGGGTCCTTGACAAGGTCTTAGAGCTGAAAATATAGAGTCCATTTTTAGCCACAAGACAAGCCCAATCAGCTGGCCAGTAAAATCATCAGCAGATATAACAGATTGATAGAGTGGAGCTAGTAATCATCCAGCCAGCCGCTCACAAAGCACAGATCTAGAGCTAGCAGGGGAGAAACGAATGGGATTTTCCTTCTCATATGAAGCTTCCTGGGTCCCCCACTCATAATGAACTGAAAAGGAAATGGAAAGATACTTATGAAGTTACCTTAGACACAGCAGTCATCATCCACATTGCTTGTTGAGGATAAGCTGCAAAAACCTTGGCAATGATTGCCATAAGAACAACAAAGACTTCATTGTGAGAGTGGCAGATTCGGGAGATAAGTTGGGAGAAAGCTGTCAAAAACTGGTAAGGAGCCAAAAGCTGTGTGTGTTCTGTAATCACCTTGTTGATTTTAGCCAAGTCAGTTTTCATTTGCGCACGATCATGACGACCAGCTAGACAACACAACAAAAATGATATATTTCACTGAATGATGAAAAATCTTCCATAATCCCAAACCTATGGAACTACACAGAAACTTCCACTGATTGTTAACTGTTCATAAACAATGTTAATTATTTTGGGGAGGAAGGTTACTGCACATGGAGGGATGAGAATCCTCAAACCACACAAGACTCCTACTACTGAATAGGTAAAGGAGGTCAGATCTTGACATAATGCCATGTATTCCCTCTCCAAATACAATAGAGGTGAGGTTCTAGAAAGTCCTTTTCTGGGAAAGGGTGATATTTACCAATCCCCCTCCCCTTCATAGCAGCCCAAAACAAATCCCAGGACCCCCAGATATAACTTGGGGGATAATCGGGGAGCAGGGCAGCAAAAATTGCTCCCTCTTCTTGTGCCTGTGGAATGGCAAAATGGAGAAACTGATACAGAATTTTAATTTCCTTATGTTTCTTCCCAAAAGAAGTATAAATTTGGACAAAATATTTTAGCACCAAAAGAAATTCAAACATGAATATTTTTAAAATGTATCATCACACAGTCTTTTTTACAGACACATTTATCTGCATACACCATACATGCATCATACCGTACATTCTGCTGTACACTGTCTCAAGTCAGAAGGCTAAGTGCGCAATTAATAAATATAATAAATAAATAATAAAAATAATGTAGAGTAAAATAGCCTTGATATCGGCATCCATTTCCTTATTTTACTGATTTACAGTATCCTGAAACATTAAACATTAGTTTTACATTGCTAAATTTGTTATACATGAATTGGAACTTCTCCCTAGAATCAGAGTTGGAAGGGACCTCCAGAGTCATCTAATCCAGCACCTTGCAGAATGCAGGAAATTCACAACTACCTGCCCACCCACAGTGAACCCAATTCCATACCCAGATGCCCCCCAAACCCCCCCCCCCCCCCGCCCACACACACACACACACAGAATCCTTCACCTGGCATGGAAAAAATTCACCCCCTGACCCCACAGTGATGATTGTCAAAATAACATGTCCAAGGGAAATGCCAATGTCCCACACATTCTTTTGCCATCCTAGTTCCCACCCCCACAAAGACTCAAGATAGTACAGACAGTGAAATTAAAAATAAAATACCTTACCTTTCTCACATTCATATGCTTTTGCTCCTAAATCAAGCCACAAAGATAGCATTCTGGGCATTGACTGATAGATAAATTGGTTTCCAAAATGCAGAGACCTGAAAAGTATTTATTTATTATTTTTATTTATTTATTATATCTGTATACTGCCCTCTCCTAAGGTTCAGGGCGGTTCACATAGAATGTAGCAGAATAATATATCAAACTCACTGATTATAATGAATGAAAGGTAACAGTAATAATAACAATAAGCAGAGAAAATAACATTCTAACATAGTGAACAATCTAACAGACTTGGATCAGTCACATGAGTTCAAGGAAGGGAGGTTTGGGGCCCAATAGATGTCGTTTCGTTTTGGTAGACCTCAACTAAATGCCTGGTGGATTAACTTCCTTTTTCCAGGCTCTGCAAAACTGCTTTAGTTCTGTTAGAGCCCTGATCTCATTCCCACCAGGTGGGGGCCAGGTGGCTCTGGTTGAGGTCAAGCAGGTTTCCTTGGGGTCAGGGATCACTAGCCGATTGGAGGTGGTGGAGCACAGAGCTCTTTGAGGGCCATAGAGAGAGGCGGTCTTTCAGGTACACTGGGCCCAGACTGCAGTTTCAATGTTAAGGGTAGGCCTGCATAGAGGAAGTTGTAGAAGTCTAGCCTGGAGGTGATCGTCACATGGATCACTGTAGCTAGGTATTCTGGGGCCAAGTAGGGTGCTACTAGTCTTGTTTGGCGAAGGTGGCAGAAGGCAAGCCATGCTAGTCTTGTGACTTGGGCCTCTATAGAAAGGGAAGCATCCAGGATCACACCCAGGTGAATATTGTCATCTATCGTGTTGTTGGTGACCAAGATCAAGTTAATTCATTTCATGATTAATACAGAGAAATGTGAAAGTTGGACAACGAATAAAGCTGACAGGAAGAAAGTAGACTCCTTTGCAATGTGGTATTGGAGGGGAGTTTTGCAGGTACTGTGGGCCACCAAAAAGACAAATAAATGGGTTCAAATCAAGGTTGAACTTCCCCTAGAAGCTAAAATGACTAAACTGCTTTAGTCACATTTTGAGAAGACAAGAATCCCTGAAAATGACAATGATACTAGGAAAAATTGAAGGCAACAGAAAAAGTGGGAGATTCAACATATATGGTGGATTTCCTCTATGAAGTAAGCCATGGCCCTCAATTTTTAAGACCTGAGACATATTAACAACACGACATTTGGAGGCACTTAATTCATAGGGTCAATAGAAGTCAGAAGCAACTTGACAGCACTTAACACAACACACATATATATTGTAGTGCAATCTGTGCATTTGCCAACAAGAAAAGCACCATGAATTCTAACTAGGATGAGGTGCTCTGTTCCCTGTAATTGCTCACATGATCTCCAGGTACGAGGTGCTTTTCTGTTTAATACAGCCTGTACTAAACTCAGAGATTCTTTTTCCCCCTTTAAAGCTGATGAAATATGGAATTGATAACGTTAATTTCCACACCACGGAACAATACCCGGGGATGAAATGTTAAGGTGTGAATGCATTTAGGCCACAGAACTAGAAGAAATTTCACAGGTAATTAAGACTGATTTCCTGTTGGAAGTCGGTACTATGGAGCTCAAAGGTTTTCTTGTCAACCTTGCACAGTATACATATTGATCTTCTATCATCTCAAATTTCAATATACTACCACTAAGGAAAGCACATCTTGTACAGCGTAATATTTGCTTCCTCCAGCCTAAACAATAAAAAGGCTCTAGTTCAAATAAATAATATGATAGCATTATTTATTTACTGAATGATAAACTAGGGAGATTGGTCAGCAAGAATTAGAGAAACAAGGAACACATATCTACATTGTATTTAAACTGTCCTGAATAATTCCAGACATTCACAATAGTGGCACATGTTTGATGTACATAACCTGATTTAACTACAGATTATCTCCTTCTAATTAATGAGAGGGAAATTGGAGGAAATGGCTCTCCCACTTCTTATGCCAAGAGACCTGCAATTTCCAGCATCCCTTTCAAGACCAGCAGGGGCTGCTGGAGGAAGGGGAGCAGAACAAATATTTGCCTCTGCTAGCATTTGCATTAGTGGCTGGTAGGATCTTTCCCTAAATGCATCAACAATAACATCTTAACATCTAACCTTCCAAAATGAATAACTATATATTTTATCAGCTCTCCTTGTTTTTCCATCTTATTTTCAGTTACCGTTGGCATCAATTTATCATAATATTTAGCAAGGTAGAAATGTCCATTTTCCCACTCTGGCAAGCAAACAGTGACATCCTGAGAAAACAGGGGAACAGAATTAAAATATTAAATCAGCAGATCAATTAACTAAGATGTTCCAAGACAGCTAACAAATGCTGTGTAACAAAAAATAAAGTTGAAAAGATCCAAAACTATAAAGCAGTAATGCAAAACACAGACACACCAGCCTTCTTTAACAGGCTTTAAATATTCCTTCACTAACCAAGTACGGTATCAGGATATTTCAATAAGCATTCACTGTTGATCCTTCTTAGATGGCATAAGACAGATGTGCAATGGGAAGGCAAGCCACGCAGCATTTCCAAAATTGCAGAGACATTTCAGCAGATTATGCATATTTGACATTTAGAAATGTCAAGGTGCACATAATCTATTTTCTTTATCAGGGAGCAAAGATGTCCTTTTACAGTTTTTGTACAAGTATCTGAAGCATGCCTCAAAATCATACAATTTTTATGTCTTAAAAAATCTGATTTTTGTGCTTACCTTATATTTTTTCATAACAGCATTACTCTCAAAGTTGGCAGTTTCTTCCATAAATCTGCCCACCAGCAGCAGGGCTTCTCCATGGATGAGTTTACTTTTAGCATCAGATGGTATTTGATTATCTGGAAAACATAACTCAACTCCTTTCTGAAGAATGATAAGACCCTGGTGAGCCTCACCCTTTGGGGGAAAAAAATCAAGCACAGTAATTTAGCATTCACTTCATTCATGTTCCCAAGAAGCACCTTAGTTATACATTATGGCCCATTACAGGCAGTCCATATATTAATTCACAACAGTTTCCTCCATATACTGTCACATTTCCACAACAATAATTGTATTTTTAATTCAGCTCTGGAGATCACTGGAATCGGTGCCTTTGGCTGCAGATACCAACACATGTACATAAGCTTATCTAAAACAAATGCATATGCTGTTACCAGAAATTGTCTGGCCCTTTCCCACAACATGGTAAATACAGTCCTTCATCTGAAGGCACTTAACATCAGTTGCACTTCTTTGCAAAAGCAGAATACATCAGGATGCATGTTAAGTTGTTTAGACCAATCTCTGCCTTCCTTACCTTGGACCATAGCCACTTTGCTCTTTCCACATACAATTCAGACAACTTGGAATTCCCAGCATTGAGGAGGGCATTATATGCTGTCTGGTGATGACCAGCTTTCCGAGCAACTCGAGCACTTTGAAGCCAGCATTCTCCAATTTCCTCACTATAATTCACTCTGCAGAGATTTGTATTATCATCATTATTATTATGAACCTCTTACAAATGCTACTTAAGAATAAATTCCATGTTTTGAGTCTAGACCCATCTACAAATGTTGTAGTTTGATTTTAGCTCATTCTCACACTGGACAGATGCATCTAGATTGGGCACAAAATACAGACAGTAACAAGCATCACAGCCTTGCCTTCAGTAGGCCACAGACACATCATGCCCATGAAGGATCAAATGGCACAGGAAATATCTAATTTGAGATAATGAATAAAGTTTTGAATGTGACAGACTAGAGTCCAATTCCACTCAGCTATGATGCTGATCATATTTTCTCTCAGTTCAGCTTTTACCTCACAGTTGGCTACAGGAACAAAATTGGTCAACTTTTGAGCTCCTTGTAAACAACATATACAATGTGGCTCCAGTTAAAGGAAGTAGTTAATAGTGAGAGCCTTCTTTGTTTAAGCTGTAAATTTCAGCCAGTTTTAATCTGCAAGTTACTTAAAAAAAGAGAAAAAAAGTTAAAGTCTCACACAAAAGAAATGTATGTTCACCTTTTAGTGAGGCTAAGCAAAGCTCTTCTAAGGGCCAAGATGGGTTCCTTTGCTCTGTATGAATTCTGTGTCATTTCTAGCCGAGCATGCCAGTTCAGAGAGTCTTTACTGTAGTCACTACCAGGTTGCTGGAGCCCTGGTGCAATGCTGTGCTCCAGCTCACACAGCATGTGTAACCTGCAGTTGAAACAAATGAAAGAAAGAGCAAGCAACACACTTCAGAAGATTATTTCCATTTGCATCTTGATGCTATAGCTGCCCACATAAATAATCTCTACCCAGTTCTTCTTCCCTGCCTTCCACTGAGAAACACAGCTTCAGGAAATGGTTCTTTAGATAGACCTTGGGAGAGCTAGTAGTAAACAGAAATTCCACCAGGAAGGTCATGATTTCCTGCCTACTTCTCCATGAAGCTATACATATACTGAAAGTCTTGTTTGCAATGGGAAGGGCAAGGAAGAATCCCAAAATAAAGAAAAGTTTAATTTACATTACAGCTCCATTAAAAGATACTGGGATGCTTTCAAGTGTTATACAGTAGAAGCCTTGTTTTTGGAACTTGATTATCCAGAATGCTGTTAAATAGCATTGCCCAGACTCCTCCCCCATAGCCACATGTGCCCCACTCCCACCTTTTGACTCTTGCTGGGCTTTTAACAGACTGTGCTGCCAATGAAGATATCCTTGGGTACCTCCTATCACCTCACACTGCCTTGAACTACTGGGAGCCAGTTCTTTTGGAAACTTTTCTGCCCGTTGCACAGGATGGCTTCAGAGCCAGGAAAGAAGGTGTCCCATTAGGAGCTGGGTTGGTCATCATAATGTTCCCAATGGGATGGGGTTTGGTTACTACAGATTCTTCTAGGTAGGGGGCAGGGCACAGCAATAAGCTTGAAAATCCACTACATTTGCCAGTAACTCTTTTAATAGCAATTTGCATCAGACTTTGAACAGGCTGAATATGCAAAGACAAAGCAATACACACCTGATAATGTATTCATAACCTCTCTGATATGATCCTCTTTCAAAACTTGCTGCTGAAAGAGGAACTATCTGCTCTGCTTGAACAACTTTCAAAGTTTCATAAAAACTGGCAGCATCTTTCTTTTTGGCTGACAGCAACAACTGTCCAAGCCTAACACTCCATGTATTAGAATTCCCATCTGTAAATGAAGAAAAGCAACATTTTATTTCAGGCCAGTCTGTAATATATGCATCATTGGGGGCAGGGTGCTAGAAATGATTGAAATAGCTTTCTTTTAAATGAAAGATGAAACCAAACCATTTATTCTTTCTAACAGTTTCACTCTTTAGTATTTTGAGGGTGAAATATATTTTTGAAGAGTCATCTTCAAAAGCAGCCAAGAAAACATTATGCATCAGTGAAAAATTTGCCTTTAGTCAGATTATATATAAATACAACTGATTCTAAATTTACAGTGGATAATAGTCTTACAGACTAGCTGAGATAGTTAGCATTCAACTAAACTTAACAGAGTAAAACCCCGAACTACTCAATATTTTTCACTTTGGGGAAAGCAAATACACGAACACTTCAAATTTTAGAATACTGCTGCAGAGGACTTTTACCGAAATTAACGTTCGCAAACACAACATCCATAAATTTAAATGTG
The DNA here is from genome assembly GCF_049243985.1 of Paroedura picta. Classification (NCBI taxonomy): domain Eukaryota; kingdom Metazoa; phylum Chordata; class Lepidosauria; order Squamata; family Gekkonidae; genus Paroedura; species Paroedura picta. The sequence continues at coordinate 27,303,950 of NC_135376.1, read as the reverse complement.
AAATGATTTGGGATTTTTAAAATGAATTTTCAATAATGTTTGTACATGGAATATACTGGGTTTTCTTAAAATAAAAATCGGAGAAGTTTTATAGTTTTCAGGGTTTGGGCGAACTTTCACTGCAAAAATACCTAACAAGTTCTTCATTGCAAAGTAAGGGAAGTTTATAAAATGCATGAAAACATTTTAATAAAATGTATTAAAACTACCAATTCATACGGTGTATTAAGAGAGAGGGGAAACAGAAGCATAATGAAGCTCTTATTAAACAGGAAAGGGACATGACTATATAGAATACTGTCTCTGTTCTAGGCAGTAACCTGCAGCTAAGTAGTTTTCCAGGGAATCCCACTGTGCCAGTTTCCAAGCCGCCTCCACTCTGTAGGTGTTTAATTCAGGTGTCCATTCACATCTATTGCAATAGAAAAAAAATTATCTCATTATGTTATTATATTTTATTATCTATCATAAAGGTAAAGGTATCCCCTGTGCAAGCACCAAGTCATGTCTGACCCTTGGGGTGACGCCCTCTAGCATTTTCATGGCAGACTCAATACAGGGTGGCCTTCCCCAGTCATTACCGTTTACCCCTCAGCAGCAAGCTGGGTACTCATTTTACCGACCTCGGAAGGATGGAAGGCTGAGTCAACCTTGAGCTGGCTGCTGGGATTGAACTCCCAGCCTCATGGGCAGAGCTTTCAAGCTGCATGTCTGCTGTCTTACCACTCTGTGCCACAAAATCTTCTGCCAGATTTTGGTTGAGGCTGGGTTTTTAAAATCACTGGGCCTCCCTCAAGCTCCGCTAGATCATCAAGTGGATCCCCGGTGGTTGTTTGTAGAGGGGATAATGGAATTTTTCTATCTTGATATTTTACTGGGGTATTGGTTTTAGAGGGGTTTTATATTGGTGGTATGACTTTTTCTTAACCTGTCTTGAACTTCAGAGTAAGGCAGACTATAAATTGAATAATAAATAAAATAAATAGACACCTTGTAGGAATTGCTGCTTTACCTATGCAGTACATTACAAAGATAATATTGTCTCTCTAGCCACTTAATCAAATAAATGAAGTTTACTCTGACCCAGGATTTCAAACCCTATTGAGCATCACTAAGGCCCATTATGCACGGGGGGGATAGCGCGCATTCAGGGTGGAATGGTGGCGACTAAAATCACCGATACGCTCAAGTACATATAAAAGCTTTAAATAATTTAACCAGGAGCATATTGGTCACATTACCTCTTAGCAAGAACTCCATTAACTTGTGTGATTACAGTAGACAACTGACCAAGACCTAACATGGACTTCACCACGCCATGATAATGAATAATCTAGAAGCATAAAAAGAAAAGTACTGTCTCATCATTTTAATTCTTTGACCATGTTTTTGAATATACACATAAAGCTACCGTTTTTACCAGCACCTGACATACTATCAAGGTAAATTCTGTGATAGATTATTTGAGTAATTAGCTCTATAGCAGAATATATGAGATACCTCATGGAATTCCAAAGGCCAAAAAACAGATTCCCATTACCAGGGAGTGTATTATCTAAAACAATGAGAAAAGTAGCAATAAGTGAGGAAAAGGCAAGAGTAGCAAGGAGTGAATGCAGGTAAATGCAGCCAATGCTTACTTAAAGCTTGTTTACGACAAGTTAATTCCCATCCCAATTCCATAAATCCATAATTTAATTTTTCCTCCATATAAATGGTTGACTGCCATTCATTCTTCAAACCAGTAGCCATGTTCTTCCCTTCTGGGATGCAACAAAATGTTCTTGTTATATTGTATACTTTTTATTTTACCTGGTCAGGCTCTAGCTGAATTGCTCTGTCATAACAAGCTGTGGCATCTCTCAACAAACCAATGCTTTCATGTTCAAGGATCTGTTCCTTGAGTGAGGGCTCTGCCTTCCGTATAGCACTTACTCCTTCCACTCCGTCTGGCTCATGCATAGCAGCATACAATTTCTTTGTACAAACAGGGAAAAGATTACAATTGGAAATAAGCACTATGTATCCAGCCAGCAATGCATTCACTGTTTCATTCACTCTCAACTAAAACTTCTGAAGAATTATTCTACATAACACTTAAATGGTATACCCCTTATTACTAAGTAATAATCCCAAGAGAGCTACAGTGAAGGTTATCATTTTGCCACATTCTATGTCCCTTCAGAAAATATTTTTTCCCCTGGAAGGATAAGTGGCAAATGGAGCTCCTGAAAAGTATTGCTTCTGAGCACCAAGCACGGCAAATACTGGAGGGATCTGCCACTCAATGGAAAGAGATTCTGCAGGATCATCAATACAGTCCTGCTAAATAGGTGGGGAAACTAACTTGATGTAGCATAGTACTTAAGAACCTAAGATGGATCAGACCAATGGTCCATCTAGAGCAGCACCTAGTCTCACACCTTGTCTCACACAGTGACCAACTGGATCTTCTGGATTATCAACAACAGGTCATAGAGGCTGAGACTTTCCCATGATGTTCTCCTGACTCTGGGATTCAAAGGAGTACTGCCTTTGAATGTGGAGGTTCCCCTCAGTCCCCATGACTAGAATTTACTGATAGATGAATAGAGGATAGGTCTATTTAATTCACTTTGAACAGTTTAATTCTATGGCCATCCTCTGACAACCAATTTCATATTTAAATCACTTATTTTTTGATCATTTTTTGGTTAGTAAATGGTCATCAATGTATCAACAAAGTAGTTTAAAATGTCAATGCTTTTGCCTAATTTTATAAATACTTAGAGTATAATTAACCCCCGCACTTAGCATATCTTGCCTGTCATGCAAATGATGGCACAATTAGTATTAAGTTATCTTTAAATGAAAGACATTTAAGCACTTTCTCTGTTAAGAAAAAATGGAAACAGGTCACTTTTGAAGCAAACTAAAGCCACTTAAAGTAGGTAGCCGTGTTGGTCTGAAGTAACAGAAGAAAGGCTGAGTCCAGTGGCATCTTTAAGAACAACAAAGTTTAAGTTAATTTAATAAACATGCTTACACCCAGAATCAAACTAAAGCAACTTTAGTAACTCTTTTGCAATACAACAAGAAACCATACCTGCAAAAATCCAAGGTGTTCTTGAATGTTTTGTTTCTTTTCCATGATGAATGATTCAAAGTGCATTACTGCTCGTGTGTATGCTTTGGAGCGAAAAGAAGCAGCAGCTAGTGTGTCCTGAGGTATGAGGTCAAGAAAGCAGACCACACTTTGATATTCTCCATATTCTTCACTTGGTGCTGTCAAACAAAAACAGTTCTGGATGAATGCAATTAAAAATACTGTTGTAGATTAAGCAGTTTAAGACATCAAAATTAAATGTATATACAGATACAAATAAACTATGATGGAATCAGCCAAGGAATTTTATGGCAATGATACTACATACTGATGAACACTAACTATTGAGTAATCACAAACAAAATTCAAACAATTATGTTGACACAATTGTGCAATACTAAAAAGAGTCAGAACAGGCTCTAAAGGACAGGAAAACCATGGAGAATATCAAACAAACTCAGGGACTCGAGGGACTAATAAGTACAGCATGAAGAGGCTGGAAATAGAGAAGGGCAGAAACAGGAGCTCAGGGAAAGTGAGCTGCAGAAAAAGCTCACACAATATACTTATTGTCAGTAGACAGGAGGTAAGGTGAATGATGCTGCCCCAAAGACAAGACAGTTAAAGGAGTTAATGGTATGATTTTTGGAGATTTTTAAAAGCAATATTATATAGGAAAACTGGATAATAAGTGTCACACACAATACCTTTTATTGGCATAAAGCAGATTAGCAAGATAAACAAAGATAGTTAAGATACATCAGTCAGTTTAAATTTAAAAACGGAAGACAGAAATTCAGCCATAATAAAAGTGACATTGGCATCGTTATCACTCAATAAAAATTGGCAGATCAGGTCTCTTGAATGGTTTCTCCATTTCGGTATAAAAAGTATAATGTGCCTTCGCTGGACAATGAACAAGGGACAATCCAGTAAGATATGTTGGATGGTGTCAGGAGAATTTGATTCACAAGTGCATAGTCTGTTTTCGAAAGGGATCTTGGCAAATATCCCTTGTAATACTTTGGATGGAAAGACATTGAGCCGAGTAAGTGAAAACGCTCTGCGATAGAGGGGATTTGCCAAGTTATAGAAATAAGCCGGCATTATCCTATGCTTCACTTGGAGACCAAGAGCACGGGGAGAGCAAATTGCCGGAACACTAGGATGGATTTTTTGGAATTCCTGATCAAGTAGCCTTTGTTTGATTTGGCACATCATGGAAGATTCATTCATAAACAAGATGTAATTATCGTCAATGCCAATTTGTTGGAGTGTATTCAGGATGGTAGAGAACCATTTAAATTTAAAAGAGTCTCTCAGTAAACAGGCCAACAGACTATCTGATCGAACCCCAAAATGATAATAATAATGGGGAAAAAACATAAGGATTCAAAATTAAATTCCCTATCAAGGGATCTTTTTAAAGAATCAGCATTCACCATTAGGATAGTAAAATGGTAAAATCAATTATTAACTTTTAAAGATCATAACCAGTATCTGCCACCTTAGTGCTGAATAATTTAACTACCTATAAATTAATTTGGAAATTAATTAACCTTGGGACTATTCACACAAACACAGCCTCTCCTCACAGGGCTGTTGTGAAGATAAAATGAAGGACAAGAAAACAATAAAAGCTACTTTTAGATCTCCTTGGGACAAAAGATGGGGTATAAATGAAGTATACAGCTAAATAACACTTTTATCTGTGGTGTGTAAATGCTGTATTATCTTATGCAGCAACTTGTATTTGGATCAGATTGGTTTCTAAGGCCTAGTTTAGATGGACACATTAAAATTCATTTTCTTATTCACTTACAAAATTTTTACCCTGCCTTTCTACCCTCATCAGGGGCCCCCAAATTTGCATTTCAAGTAACAGAAACAAGCAGTGTCACCAACCTCGCAGCTCTTTATTTGATTTGTTAGCAGCTTTTTCAGCACTAAGCTTTTGGAATTTATATCTAGCCCACTGTGTTAGATGATCAAGCATGGAGAATATTGTCTGTGTACTTAAATGACTCAGATCCGAGGCATTTTCTTCACATCGCCTTTCACTGGTGTCATCATTTTTCAGAACAGCCATGATTTCTGCATAAATCTGGGTAACGTAATTTTAAAATTTTCTGAGATTTTTACTGGAATTATTAAACATTCACACAATTTAGATATATGAAAATCAATGGAAAAGGAAGGCACAGAGTGTAGGGTGACACATGACGTTACTGAATTCCAGTTCTCTTGAACCATAGGGAACCTCAACTAGCAGGAACAGGCTTCCTTGGGAGGTGGTGGGTTCTCCATCTTTGGACATTTTTAAACAGAGTCTGGATGGCCATCTGACAGAGGGGCTGATTCTGCTACTCTATGATTCTAGGAAATAAGCTGTAAGTACATGTGTGCAGCCAAAGAAATTCAGCCATATCTTCATCCCTTTTACTGGGCAGGCATGTGAAAGCCAAACAAATAGCTGATACGGCAACATAATGCTAGATCAGTAAGCTTCTACTGAATTCAGTACTGCCATGAAGTACAATGGGAATAAGTCCAAGATAAAGGAACTGTTGCTCAGAAATAAAATAAATATTATATACAGAAAGACCATGTGAATAACAGTAAGATTTTAGAATTACAGGATGTGAAGAGTTATACAACTCTTTCCATTAACCCTCACATCAGAAATAGACAAGATCCATAAAACAGGTTCTTTTGAGATGACCATAAAACTTTTTTGGACATGCCACTGATCTAAAAGCTCTAGGAAGTTACTTATATGCTGCTTCTTGATCTGTGTGGAGTATGGTAGTGATATTTGTGAGCCTTTCCTTTGTAAATGTTTGTTATACACTGTGACATTTCTAGAAACAAAAAGCAACCTATAATGTTCTATATAAACATAAATATTAAATAATTCTACCTACATTCTCAAACAGACACCTGCAAACAGACCAAACAATTCACTGAGTGTTTACACAAAAGAATCATGCAGGTGCTTACCACTCAAATTTAGTGGGAGAGTGCACAGGCTACACCTGACAGCAAAAAGCTCAGCACAAAAGGACCTACATGTCTGAAACTCAAATGATCTAGCTAGCAATATGCATATGCATATACATAGCCCTGTAGCGCAAGTCATAGCTGGAATGCCTGGGAAACTGCAGCTTGAACTGAGGAAAGCTGTTCATACATTCTGGAGTAATGTCTGACTTTCATCAGGATGTGTTTTAAGTACTGTTTCTAGATATAGATATATAAAATGGGGCTCTCACTTCTTGCTGATCCTCCTGATTGCATCCCAAAAGAACATAAACAAGAATATGAGGAAGAAGATAGATGGTCACTTTGAAGTCATTTTTCATCATTATGCTGCAGCAGTTGAAAACCTTACTGGCAAGATCATGTCGCACCTATAACAAAAACTGTATTATCAGTATAATTTTTCCATGCAAAGTTTATGTTGCTCACATGGTTGGGGAAAAATATATATTTCATTTAAATTATGCATAACTTGCTTTTCTTAGCATTCAAGCCTCCTAATAAACATTTTAAAAGTTAACTACTTAAATTCAAAGAAGACACCAGCAGCTAAAAATATACAGCAGCAATTTAAGTTTTAAAAACTAAAAACATGTAGTGGCAATTTCCATCTTAACATTAACAAGAGGGAACCCAAGCAATAGTGAGAATATATACAATTTAAGAGAAGAACAGACCAGCTCTTGGGGAGCAGCTTGAGGAAGGCAGGGGTTGGGGAGGGGTGGGACTGGAATTGGATATACTGCCATAGAGTCTCCTTTGCAAAGTGACTATTTTCTCAGGTGAACTGAATTCTGTCACCTGGAAATTAGTTGTAACCCCAGATCTGCAACCACCATCTGGAAGTTGGAAACCCTAGTCTCAGCACAAACAATGATGGTGCCCAAGGGATGGGAAGTGCATGGCAGTACCTACAAGAATTACCCGCCTCACCTCAGAACAACCTCTAGCAAATCACAGACTATGGGCAGATTTGTGTGGGAGAAATAAGTCTTTTGGATACTCTGGACACAGACAGTATAAGGCTATAAAACAGCAGTCCGCAACCATTTTCAGGTTGGGGCCTGTTGCCAAGGAGTGGGGGGAGAAGGCGACCCGGTCCCCGCACAAACATGCATGCACAGACCTGCCATGCATGTGCATTCACACCCGGTGGGGGCGCAAACGCACGTGTGCAGCAGTTTCTCGCATGCACACATGCATGGGCTGCCACACATGCGCGTTTGCCCTCCTGGTGGGAGGGCAAACGCGCATTTGCGAACTGCTGCATGTGCCTGTTTGCGCCCCCGTCGGGGCCTGGCAAGCTTCTCGCTGCGGGGGGACAGGGAGAGGGAGCCGCAGCCCGCTGCCGAAGCTCTCGCAGCCCAGCACCAGGCTGTGGACCAGGGGTTGGGGACCACTGCTATAAAAGATACAGTCAGCACTAAGAATTTATTCAGGACACAAAATGCCAACCAATGTAGCTTTTTTACAATGCAATCCTAAGCGGAATTTCATGATTCTGCTGCTGCTGGTCCAAACCTTCAATGTCATCAGCCTTAGAGGAATGCAATTCTGCTTAGAATTACATTGTTAGTATAGGAATAATGTAACTAATATGCCATGTCACTGTTAACAGCACTAGTTTCCAAGAGTTCTTCAAGCACATCCTCACTTGAAAGGCATTAAAGTAATCAAGGGCTGAGTTAGCAAACCATGCATAACTGTAGTAATTTTTAAAAAGATTGGAGTTGGCCAAAATCAGTTCTAGGAACCTGGGTAACTAAAGCTAAAGCTAAGGCTGAACCTCAAAGCACTGCTAATCCCAGAACTGCCTTATCATTCCAGAACAGGCAATACTCCACCATCCTCATAGAAAGAACCCCCCAACTAATTGTACCTCCCATCATATATGGACTAAGCATTGATTTGTTCATTCCCATGAAGCCCAATACCATCTCCAGGCACCTGTCCAGCACACCAAAGACAAATACTCTTTTTACTCCTACCTTTGTTATGAGGTAGCCAGCCCAAGTTGCTGACCATTCTGCAAAGTTTTTGCCTAGTTTACTTAAATAAATTGGTTTCTTCACCTTGGACCAATTAAGAACCTTCTGATAACTCTTGTATCTGTAAAAGTAATATCCAAAACTGTTTAATAAGCATCTCTACCTTAAGAGAGGAGAAAAGGGAGCAAGCCACTAATATTCTAATATTAATTGCATGACTTTTGAAATCCTGACGATTTATCTTTTTCGGGGGAGAATGTAAATATATTACACCTAATAAGTCAAACAGGCACATTAAGGGGGAGGAAGGGGAGGATCATAGTGGCCTGTTTGAAATTTTAACAGCATATAGAACTGTGGAGTGGAAGATCATGTTTGAGGGATGCACACTCTGCCACTCTCATTCCTTTGTGTCAATACACCAAAACTACTTCGAATCCAGGAGGTGATAAGCATTTAAATGGCATCAGTATGAAGCTAAAATAGTTTGTGTGACGGGAGAAATCAGAATCAGATCCTGCCCTAATGATTTATATTTTCAGAGGGGAGGGGAGGAAAGTAAAAATAGTGTTCAAGAATTTATACCATGTGGGATGCATTTCAATCTCAATTGCCTACCCCACCCAACTCTCCCACATAACACAAGAAAGACAGAGGTAGAAGTACCTCCCTCCATATTTTTACTATTCTAGTCTGGAACTAAATGAACAGTTTCCTGCTCATTTAGACTTGATGCTTAGCAATTGGGGCAACTGCACTACAATGTTAGCCTTTGAGCTCCAGGATCAGCAAGCTGGAAGCTACCCATCCAGTCCCAAATGGAAATAGCATTGAAGGCTCACACTACTTTGTTACAAAAGGAATCCCCAAATGATTCTCTCATCACACCCTCAGCTTATGCAAAACAAAGCTTATAGCTATACATAAAAGGTGACTTCACACCAAGGTTATTCTAAAAACCTGCATTTGCTTATCTCTGGTCTACAGATTTGTTTTATCTCTCATTTGAGATGGTAAGGGAGGTAAAGGTAATTGCTGACCTTTACAGTCATTTAAATTTTCATAGATTCCTTTGCTTATCAGTTGCCTAGCTGTGAATATACATTACAGTGTGAATATACAGTACTGCTTACCGTGTTTTTAAATGTGGTTCTAGTATTTCTTGAACATGATCAGGAAACATTTTCCAAAGTTTGGAACCTGGACAGTCAGTAGCCATTTCTCTACAATCATAAATAGACAGCAGCTCCTTTGAAAAAAAAAAGTTCAACATGAATGTGTTCATTCTGAATCCATCGTAAAATATTTCTGGGAAACAAAACTTTTAAAATAAAAAGGCCTTTATTATTCAGAGTGTAGCTGGTATTATTCTTGTTTTATAGTAATTCTTTTTTTCCTTCTACTTACTTTTCAAATAAACCCGAACAAAAATGTACCTTTTTAAAATGGACAAAGGCTTATGAATGGATTATATAATTCTGTGCAAATGGGTATTCTGATGAAGCTGCATGCAGTAGGACAGTCATGCTGTCATTCAAGTACAGACAGCAAATAAAGACTCTTCTTTCTTATGTAAGCTGGTACAGTGCTGTGGTTAAAAGAGGGACTGCCCTATGATCCAGGAAATATTATCTGTACCATGAATTCACTAGGTGGCCCATTTTCTCTAGCCTCAGCCAACTTCTGCAACTTGAGTATAACAAAGGCTTACTGTCTTAATGTCCATGAAGTGCTCCAAACAGCTAAAAGTCCAATTAAATGCTACTGTCGTACTCTTTAAGTGGTTTTGAATCCAGAGTGATGCCTTTTTATTGTTCTTACTATTGTTTTAAGGTAGTGGTTTTCACGTCCTTTGAATTGGGATCCACATCTAAACATTGACTGAACTTTTTTGGGCATACCTGCAAAGTCATTCGACGCCCTTTTCCCTTCCTCCACATAAAACGCAAGGAAGTCACATCAGTTAACACTAAATGCATCCATACTTCATTTTTCAGGCTGTATTACGTACATGCTCATTTTATAAATTATGCAGAGCATACCAAATTTGATATCAAGCTTCCTAGTGAGCCTCTCCTCCTAGAGCAATTCCCTAATAGTCTTACTGTCCACCCCGGCAAGAGAGCTCTGGATTACTTCTGGGTCCCAACTAGGGGTGAGCGGTTTGGTGAAGTTTGGCCGCCTCAGCAATCACCAAAGCCCAAGGCGGCCAGCACCGTGGGTCTGCAGGGTCTGTCTGCTTCCGATCCGCCACGGTGCCCAGAGGTAGGAGACTACATAGGGAACGGCACTTTCTCTGGAGGCAGCGTCTCAGAACGGAGCTTGTTAATATTTTCCTCTCTCTCTCTCTCTCTCTCTCTCTCTCTCTCTCCTGGGTTCAGGGTAGTTACCTCACTACTCCTGAACCCCGCCTCCTCCCTGACGCCAACCTTCCCAGTTAAGCAGCCTTCCTCCGACACTTCCGTTTGTTCCCGCTTCACCAACGCATCTCCCTGTTCATGTCGCTCTCATGGCCATCCATTGGCCTCCTTTGAGCCAGTTGAATCATCTTGAACCAGGGTTGGCTTACACAACAGGTTAGGTAGACGGGGTATCCCCGACATGCGGAGAGAAGGTGGCCGCACAAAGGTGCAGAGCTCTGTGCCTGCGTGCGGGCGCCGGCTGGTGTGCTGCTGCCGCCCATTCTCTCCATGCTGCTGGCCACCTCGGGCTTTGGTAATCGCTGAGGCGGCCGAAGCGCACCGAAGCGCTCACCCCTAGTCCTAACCCACAGTCTGGGCACCATCATCTGAAGTTATGAATTACTTTTATGTATCTGCTACGTGTTCTTCAAACACAACTAATAGTGTTCACAAATAAAACAAATTTCCTTACCTGAATAGCATAGGAAGCTGAATCTTGAGCTCGAACATTGTCAGCATAAGCCAAGAAGGCTCTTGTCAACTCCATTAACAATCCATACGCAAAATATGGATCTTCAACACCCGTCTGGGAAAAAGGTAGGGAGATGATGATTTTTTTGTTAATATAATGCTACTGAAGTCTAGTACCAAACTACAATTAAAGAAAATGGATATAGAAATAATAATTTCAAAAGGCACCAAAATGTACTATGACTTTTAATGAGAGTCATGGTGCTTCGGGTCAGTCAGGAAAAGTAACAGCTGACTACGGATGGGCACAAATCAGTTCATGAGCCAAAATTTGTGATGAATTTGGCCTGGTTCAAGAGTCACAAACCAAAGTTTGTGGGAAGAGACTTCACCAAGTATTTTCCTGAATTTTTCTCCCATTGAATTAGGGGTATTGACTGGATGTCAGTTAGTGTAGTGGTTAAGAGCAGCGGTTTCCAATTGGGTGAGCCAGATTTTATTCCCTACTTCTCCACAAACAGCCCAGCCTCCATTCCCTGATGACAAGCCAACCACTTCCTGTTTGTCATTTCCTCCCCATCACCCCTGCCTCTTTCCTTTACACGCTGCCACAGCTGACAGGCAGGGCACGCCTGCCTCATTCCTGCACTGAGCAAGGGATACCCCCCCACCCCACTCCTCAAGGTTTTGCCACCTGTTTCCTCCTCTGGTGACCGTCCAGTCTCCTCTACTGATATGTGTGAGGGCGTGGATGCTGCTCAAGTACAACATGGTATGAGAAATGTCAACGTTATTTTTCCTTACCACAAACCTAAGGCCTTTTCCTTGGTTGTCCCTTGTTGAAAAGTCTAGCCGGCCTGGATCTATAGCTCCCAGTTCACCTAAGCATTCTCCACAAAGCAGTCGAGCTTGAGAGTTTACATCCTGGCAGCCAATCAGGAGGACAGTCACCAGCTGAGATATAACTGGCTCAACAGTTTCACTGGCTGTTGAATATTTTATTAGTGACTCCTATAAAAAGGGGAGGGGGGAACAGAAATAAATTATACATGCATTCTGGGATTTTTTTATGTCTTTCAAGAGATGCAGCATTCCAATGAAACTGAAACAAAGCAGAAACAAATCCCTCATTTAGGATTAAACCAGACACTGAAGAAAATTAGTGTGGTTGTCCAAAATACATACTATAGTTAAAGTTTTGGTTTCCCCGTCTATTACTTCTACCAGACCTTAAACTGTGACATCGCAGTATTCTATGTTTCCGTGTTCCTAACTGATAATGAAAACTTAACCATGTGGAGCAGGTAAGATGCCTAATATCACAATAATAGGGCATTAAGTTCTACTAGATATCATGGAGGGAAACAGTGGAAGGAAATAGTGCAGAAGGGACTCAGTAGGACATTCTCAGAGTAGGGTTGCTGGGTCTCATCCAAGCATGAAAACTCCTGGGGCTTTTCTGCAGTGACTAAAAACTTTGCAACAACACCCATAAAGCTCTGCAGAATTTCATTACTTGCACAATAAAATCTCCTATTTCACGCACAGTGCGAATGCACTCCATTTGCCGCGCATTTTGTGAAACCTGAGAAAACGTAAGTTCCTCTCCTCCCCTGGGGGGGAATTCAGAGCAACCTACAGTGGAAGCTCAAAAGTCACACTGGCTTCTTCCATTGTTTCTCTCCTCTAAACGATGAAATTTGAGATCCAACCACTGCTGTATCCCTGCCCATCCTCCACTTCCCGCTGTATTTTTAAAAAAGATTTTGAACAGGATTGCATTAAAATACAGTTCCAAATACAGTTCCATCTTCCCCTCCAGCAAGATTGAAGGTTCAACAGAAGGCTTTGAAAATTTCATCAAGGGAAATGGACACCTGGCCAGTTTCAGGCAAAGAGGCTACAAATGTTAATTTCATCCAGCTGCCTCCAGGGCTTTCCCGAGTAAAAAAAAAAAAGCTTCTTTGTTTTACAACATAGGAGCATCCTAACATAATGTCTGTTTTATTTTTTAAAAATAACATGCACTATATGGGGGGGATGGGAGAGGGAACTGATGACACAGAATGCTTGCCTGAAGTGGCACACTTTTTAAAAAGGTGCAAACAAGTACTATTTTCCCCAAGCTGTCATTTATTTGCATTGCTCCCAAGAAGGCTTTTTTTTTTGGGGGGGAGAGGTTGGCAATGAGAACAAGACATGAGAACGTGGGGGGGGGGGTTTACAAAATTACATTATTGTAAAATAGAATTGTTCAGGAAGACATTTTTACAAAGGTTGCAATAAAATGATAATGATCAGTAGGGGTCTTTCAAAAATAAAATAGGGCTGTATACTATTACATAATTTTATTGCGTTTTTAGGGAGTATGACACCTTTTTGGCATAATTTGTTATGTCTGATATTTTCTCTAGTACACACATTTTTTAAAATTTAGTAATTTTCTTGAGTGTCAATAAAATCAGCAGGCTACAAATAAAATAAGGATCTGAAAAAGCAGAGAAGGGAAAGTCCTCTGTCTGAGGATCTGGAAGAAGCTGCTGGGCTTACTGGAGGGTTCTGGGTTACATGGTCCAGTGATCAGAATCAGCGTAAAGCAGATGTATATATTAGAGGAGCTCACTCGCAACTACACCAAATAAGTGCCAAGAAATCCAACAGTAAACCAAGTTATAATGCTGATTAGCACTACACAGTGTTTGTGGGAACAGTCACTATTGTCCTTTGATCACTCTGCAAGCACACTTATGCACATTAAGGTGGAATTAAGAAACTGATACTTTTAAAAGACAGAGAGAGAGAGAGAGAAAACAGTACATAAAAATCTTTCTTCTCATGTCCAGTTGACACTGAAACGACAAGCTCCCTTACTGTGTGACAGGTAACTGAATATCATGTAATTTACCTAGTACGGCTCACCTTTCTCAGCAATGTTGACAAGAAAAAGGAAGAAAGAGAGCGAACTGTAAGAATAAAATGAATGAGAACTTTCAAGCCTCTGATAGCATTTCTGTATAATTCTCCTTGCTGGGAGAGTGAGAAAGGGAGAATGCTATTCTGATAGAGATAGCAGATTTCCTGCTATACAAACCCAATAGCTATTTAGAAATAGGCATTTTACGTACTCTACATCAGGGGTCCCCAAACTTTCTGTGTCTGTGGCCACCTTTGGAATGCCACTCCCTCTCTTCCTCCCACTGGAAAAGTGCCAATGTGCTCCCCTTTTCTATATGCTGTGTGGCTGATTCTCCCCCCCCCCCCCCAAAAAAAAAAATATAGCCTTCTTGGGAGCAATGCAAATAAATGACAGCTTTCCCTTGATGAAATTTACAAAGTCTTCTGTTGAACCATACTGGCACAGCATGGTGAGTACAGCCACTGCTCTCCACAAAATGACTGCCATGGGAGGCAAAGTCAGATACAAAATGGCTGCGGTAACTTACATTCAGTGATACTTGTACTGCTGTGATATACTTAATGATAATCAGGCAAGGTATCAGTGGGTGCCAGAGCATTCACATGCACCACATTGGGGACCTCTGCCCTACACTGTAAAACCAAGAAGGCAGCTTTGCTGTTGTCATGGTTCATAGGTCGCACAAAGGCTGGAAAAGGCAGGTGGAAATGGCAGACCTACTGTGGTATTTCTGTACTTAGCATCACAACAAGAATGTAACACAATACACTAACCAACTCTTGCTATAGCACCCAAAACAATAAAACAAAGTAAAACTGAGCCACCCCCTTTCCTACTCTTTACTTTGCTTCTTGCTGATATTATTCACAGCCTGTGGAGCATTGACAACAATAGCTGCCCTAGCCCAAGCATTATGTGTTGTGGCCTTTGCCTTGTGGAATGAATGGCCTGCCTGAGGTGATCAGGAAGGCTCCCCCTCTTCCATCATTCTACAGATCAGGTAAAACAGAACTGTTCAGCAGGGCATTTTTATAAAGAGAATAGGGCTGTTGTAAAATGATCTGGTAAGGAAGGGCTAGAGAAACTATTGCACTGTTTATATGTTATCTCTTTAATACTGCATTAAGATTTTAATAAACTGGTTGTTGCATATCTTATATACCATTTTATTTATTCTATATTGTCTTTCACACTTTGTAATCCACTAAATCACTCCCTATATATCCAACTATCATTCTTTATATGAGGTTCCTCCTTCTTACCTTCTAGCGCCACACTTTTAAAATTCTCCCATCACTCACATGGCTTACTGCAGTGGTCCCCAACCTTTTTTAGGCTGGGGACCGGCAGGGCATTGGGCCGCGCCCGCAGGACCGCGCCTGCGCGGGCCACGCCCACGCTTCGGGCCGCGCCCGCGCATCGGTCCGCGCCCGGCCGCGCCCGCCGGCCGCACCCGCGAGCCGCGCCCAGCCGCTCCCGCCGGCCGCACCCGCGAGCCGCGCCCGGCCGCGCCCGCTGATCGGGCCACATCCGCGGGCCGCGCCCGTGGATCGGGCCGCGCCGGCGCGGCCTGCACGGGCGCGGCCCGGCCCTGATTCCTTCTCCCCGCCCTCCCGCAGTAAGTAGCTTCCCGGGCCTCAAGCTTGCGGCCTGGGAAGTTTTTTACTGCAGGGGTGGGGGGGGCGGGGAGAGGGAGCCGCGGCCCGGCGCCATGGCCTTTGCGGCCCGGCGCCGGGCTGCGGCCCGCAGGTTGGGGACCACTGGTTTACTGCATTCTAACACGGGGGCATTATGCTATTACCAATGTTAGCCATATGATCTAATTTGTTGTTAGCCATAAAAAGGATTTGGGTTGGATGCCTCTAGCCCTCCCAGTGCAGTCCACTGATCTTCACAAAATGCTGCTACTGGAGGACAGAGAACTCTGAGTGGGAAGAGGGAAATCAGTGGAAATTGCAAAATATTTTGTAGATTCAACATATTATTTCAGAACTTATAATGGCAGATAACTGTTGTAGTCAGAATCTTGACTGCATTTATATTCATTTTCAGTTGTTACTCATCAGATTTCAACCGTTGTTTTTACATACTTGGTTTTTGTATAACGTTTCCTTCAGACTAGTAAGAGCATGGATCCGAACGTCTACATTCTCATGCTGAATGGCTCGCATGGATAGCTGCAGTGCTGCCTGCAAGTCTGTACTTCTGGAAGTTTCCTGGGGGGAAGGGAACACAGTGCATGATCCAGTGACCAAACACTAAACCTCTTTTCAATATAATAATAAACTCAGCAAATTTTTAACAATAAAGTCTTTCATATCCATAGCTTTTGAATGGACACTGCAACAGAGTTTTAAGTAGTATAAATTCTCACAAAATAAAGTAGCGTAAAGGTTCACAAGTTAGAGCTCTGTTCATCTCATGCACGTAGGATCTTGTGAAATGAGCTCTGAGTCACAAAGGCTGATGCCAGAAAAAATTGTTTGTCTTCAACTATTTTGTTGCTACAGGCTAATGCAACTGCCCACTAGGAATTATTCTTACCCTCAAAACAAGCACCCCTTTTCTCTTTCTAACACAGTCCCAGGTATCCTGCTAAAATGTTTTGACATGAAATGTGTATTTGGTTTTTTTTACAATGTAACATAATTTATTCTAACTGTCCTGTCTGTAGAAGTATTACCACACCAAACCAACCAATCCACACTTCCTCATCCTCTATCTGCCTTCAGCTGCGAAATCAATGAACAGAGAATATTCTAGCAGATTGACAAATGTAGGCTCATTACATAATTTCAGCTAGAAAACCAAGTATAAATGCTAAAGTAGCATGTTAAAGACCAACAGAATTTTCTTGGGTATAAGATTTTGTGATTCCAACTGCCCGTTCAGGGGTAGTCAACCTGTGGTCCTCCAGATGTCCAGAGCCAGTTTGGTGTAGTGGTTAGGAGTGCGGACTTCTAATCTGGCATGCCAGGTTCTATTCTGCACTCCCCCACATTCAACCAGCTGGGTGACCTTGGGCTTGCCACGGCGCTGATAAAACTGCTCTGACCGAGCAGGAATATCAGGGCTGTCTCAGCATCACCCACTTCACAGGGTGTCTGTTGTGGGGAGAAGAAAGGGAAGGCGACTGTAAGCCGCTTTGAGCCTCCTTCGGGTAGAGAAAAGCGGTATATGAGAACCAACTACTCTTCTCCTTCTCCTGGGAATTGTAGCTCATGAACATCTGGAGGAATACAGACTAACTTGCCTACCCACGTAAAATGTTGTCACATATAGCATGGTACACATTACTTACAGTATTCCTTCTATGACAAAAGGGTGACTGAGAAATGTTTAGAAACATATTTCTTAGTGCTTACATTCATATATAGTTGAGAGTCATGGATAAAGTGAGGCTTCACTGCCAACCCTCTCCCTGTTGCAGCCCCAAACACCCTCTTAAATGGATCAGGAACCCAGGAATAACTGGGGCGGGGAAGTCAAAGTTATGCCACAAGAAGGGCAAGTCTTTGAAAAAAAATTTTTTTTTTAACATTGTGAGTAGACATTTCCGCTGGATACAGACCCATTATTTCTAACTTCAAATAGTTTATTATACAAAACTATACCTTTCTGTATTCCTGAAGAACTATTTGAATTTCTGTGAGTATAGGATGTTCGGGTAGAAAATATATTTCATGTAGATAGTCCTGTACTGCATCTCTGATCAACAATAAAATACGAGTGTCACAAATGTACGAAATAAAACAAACATCCAGAGAAATATAAAACTTCGCTATAGCCCAAAATAAAAGACACAATGAAACCATAAGGTAGAAATACTAGATACTAGATAGCGTAATACTAGATAGTGTAAGTGTTGATTATTGTTGAAATGAACCAAATTTAATGGTTCAAATATAACCTGTTCAGACAACTAAAAAAGTCCTAGCCTTTCATACACATAACTCTGTAATAACCACTGCCTCCTGTAATAACCACTGCCTCCTGCGGTCATTTTTAGATTCTATTTACCAAGGGAGGTTTTCTTATCTGGGCACATCACTCCAGACGATTTATTGAGGACCCACTCAGAACAGTCTACTGTATGTGACTCGATCTTGATTATTGGGCAGACTGTAATAGCTCAGTCAAACTGTGCCCCCTGGTTGAAGTTTTTAAAAAGAGATCATGAAAAAAAGAGATCTTATTTAGACGATCTCTCTCATCAAAACCTTAAAAGAGCATTTAACATAATTATGATTTCAATCTATGCACTTCTTATGGTTCATTATTCTCAAGTGCCGTTGACACTTCATTTTTGATATTTGTGGGGAACCTATAACAGTGGACTTGTTTGCCCTTTGGATTCAGATCCAAGGTCCAGATTTGTAGATAAGCTCTTAATGGTCCATAATCTATTGCATAGCCTTTTATTTCTTCCCCTGAGAAATTAAACTTGAGGAACAATAAGTTGTGTTTTGACAGAACCCTGCTTCCTGTCTCAGAATGAAGCTATAGAGTACTGTGCTGCCCCAAATGTAAAGTTTTGGTTGTGGAAGTTTTGTTTTTGATTTTTTTACAAAAAAGATTTCAGCTTAAAAATGACATACAGAGACCATATCTAGGTAAGTGAGTATTCCGCCTTATGGATGCACAGATATAATTTTGGGGCAAAATTAGAACTATCAGCAAGTGGTTTAACAGCCTTGACATAAACTGCCTATGCACGTAACTACCAGAATCAAAATTATGCAACTCTGTAACATTTGCAGAATCAGCTGTGCAAATCTATAATGTAATTCTAATGCATACTTGTTCATTCTGCAAAATATACACAAATTTTGGATAATGTAAATTTTAATTTTTAGATCATGCATCAGCTGTGACAGCAGTTAACTCTACGGGTGCCTGAAAGCCATCTGGAAAACCCCATTAACAACTTTTATTTGCAATACCTGTTTTCCACTATAAGAAAATGGAAGACTGCTGCAGTTTCTTTTGGCTGAACATTTATGAGAGGCAAGAGAGCTACTATCACATGACTGAGAAGGGAGCCAAGATGAGCCTGGTCCAAGGAGCGGACAAAGCAGTCCCAAGTCCTAAATGAAGAGAAGGAAGAGAAGTCAGGTAACATATGAAGAACATCTTTCCTGGTACACGCATCTCTTAAATCAATCACAGGATCTCAGTATCAGATTAATTTACAGTCATTTCAAACTTGGACTCTGCAGGGATTTATGAGACTGCACACTGACTACAATCGTAAATCACTCTTCGAGTACATGCTTTTCTTACTTGCAGCACAGTTCCGGGAAGTCATCTTTGTATCTCAATCCAGTCCGGAGTGTGGTCATCATTTTCACTCTCACAGCACTTATATATTTGGGGCCCATAAGCTTCATTAAAGCCATCAAGCTGTTTAAAGCCTGCATTGGGAATAAATATTTTTAAATCAATTAAGTTGTATGATTACAGTCTTTTACTCTATACCAAAAATGTATGGTTCTATTATTCATTGGAACTCCATGAGATCTCTTTGGTTTCTACATGGGGTTTCACAGATCCTTGGCAGTTTTTGACATTGACCACATACTATCTACAAGCACCAATGGCTCATAGGATTATACCACAGATTTTAATTGTTTTAACCTCTTATCCTGATTTGTTGAAGACAAGAACAACGTAGCTTGGAATACTTAAAGTCCCAACTTCAGCCCTCTCTCTCATGAACAGAAGGTTTACTCACCATCTTTTTATCTTCAATACCAATACTGGAACTTAATAGTTGCATGTTGAAGAAAGCCAAGATGCCCAACAGTTTTGGTTGTAGATAACCAGCCTAAATAATTAAAATAGTTCAGAATATTAATATCTTATTTTATAGGGTATGTTGCTATTCAAGTGACCCTCTGCTACAAAGCAGCAGCTTGAGGTAAAAATACCTTTCACCTCCACTTTATGCCAACAGTAACAAACTGGACAACATGGTTGCTTTTAGCTGGATAGTCACTCCCAGAATTTGACCTCCTGAGGTTAACTCAACAGTTATCCTATGTTAAACAAGGACATAGCTTGCTGATCAATGTCAATTCAGCATTTTACAAGAGGGATTTATTTGAAATCACAAAATATTTGTAACTATCTGTACCAAATTGCTTCACACATAGATATAAAAAATTGGATAAGTGCAAAGGTACCATCATTTCCATAAGAAAAATAAGTTGGTTTGTCAGCTGGGAACACTGGTGGGATAAAGCATTAGTGGTGCCTAAGAGACTAAGAGGAAATTACATTGTGGACACCATGACATCACCTCAAAATGATGTCATAGCATCACACAACAGGAATTCCCCTCCTTCCATATGAAAACCACAGATAAAGGAATTTCTAGAGCATCACCCAATGCCATGACATCACTTCCAGTTCCAGTGCTGTCATCCCCCCCCCCGGCTGTTCCACTGGGTAGTTTGAGTGCTGCAACCAGCATTTTGAGTGTTGCAACAGGCAACCCAGTAAGTCTAAAAAGAAGTGAGATATAACCAGCAGCTCATCAACTCTGCTGATTTGTTCCTGAGATCTCCTCCCCAAAGAGCCTTCCCCAAATGCCTCTAAACACTATATATCATAATATAAAGACAATACATCTCCTTCCTCTGCATGAAACCCAAAGGAACAGTAATAGAACTATTACTTACCATTAACTCAGGGGATGTTATATCCTTAGGTCCCTGATATGGGTCATCATTAGATGCAAATGAAGCCAGTATTGATAAGCCATTGAAGACTTGCTGGTAGTGTTCTCCTATCCGTAGCAATAATTCGTTATGTAATCCCTGATAGTCCTGCCTCAGTAGACTGCCCAGTTCTATCTCTGTTTCATTCTGTAAGGCATTTGTCAAAAGCCAAAAGTACAACAAAAATAATACAGCAAGAACAAATTATATCAGAGTCAAAGGTTATTAGGAATTGAACTTGACCAGTTAAATGGAAATAAAACAGCTTCCCATGAAACCCGACCTCAACATCAATCAGTAAATAATCTTATTGCAAAAGTCACAATTACATCTAATAATTTTGAACTAAATATAAGAACAGTGAGAAAGGTTGAACTAGCTACAGTCTGGCTGAACTAGCTATAGTCCTATAGCATAAACCCTTGAAATTAAATGTATTTATTCATTCATTCATTTAATTTATATACCGCCTGTGTTATCTAGTGAGTCAAGAGGAATTGGCGATTTTGTTTATGCAGCCAGGAATAGCAAAAGGTATTATTTGATGGTAAATTGCCCTAATGTGAACTATTAACATAAATTAGGATCCCAGACCCATAGCATTTTAAGCACATTGGGTTCAACAAATAAGTTGCTGAGAGATTGCAGAGAGAACTTTGGACATAACCCCACCATACCAGGTTCCCTAATACTGATCCAAACAGTCATTCAGAAAACTAAATGTTACCTTGAGATAATGTAATGCTCGCTCCAGCTCATCCTTAGTACAGAAGCAGACTAAATGAGAGAAGATGTACTTGAAGTTGTTGATGAGGATCTCTCTGCGGCTTACATTTAGCTGTTTGGATATTGTTCGAATGATCATAGAGGCTGCAGGGCTGGCCTTGGCAGCAAGGTCAGGCAGCAGAACTTGCAGAATCCGCTGACAAAATGAAAAGATAGCCACTGCTTTGAAAACTATTTTCCCCCTTTGAATGAACATATATTTGCAAACCTATTCAGAATGGCAAGTGGGGTCATGGCTCAGTAGAAGAGTGTGATATACATGCAGAAGACCCCAGGTTCAATCCCTGGCATCTCCAGTTAAAACAAGCAGGTAGCAGGAGAGCCTCCTAGACAGTCACTGTCAAAGTCAATAATCTTGATCGACCAATGGTCTGACACAGTATAAGGCATCATATGTTCATGGAACAAGCTGCAAATTTAACAGCATGAAAAGATAATGGAGAAACATACAACTGACATTTGAAAATACAAATTCCTACCAATAGTAAACAAGTGTTTATAGTGACTAAGATATTTCCACCCTCTGTACCTCCAGCTCTTAGGCTTTTAGACACCTCCTTCTGTTTTTCTCCCAGAGACAATCAAATGTGAAAACCTTATGTCTGCAAGCATTAATTAACAAATACAAGCCTACATATGCAAAAGCTTATCTTAACACTGGACTATAACATATTATAAAGTATTATACTTACACTGAGAAAACGATTGAGATCTGGGAAATCAAAAACACTGGCAATTTCAGATAATATGTCCAGGGCTACTTCTCTTTGATGAGCACTCTCTTGTTTCTGCAATTCATTGCTTTGAATGGGAGTGTTAGAAAGCATTGCCATTTGGCTGGAGTGCAGAGATTCCACCAAAAACTAAGCATGAAGAAATACATCTATTACTTGAACTCTTTGCATCTAAAAAAATCTATCAACTAATGTAAAGCGTACTCTTTCACTCTACTACCTAAATAGGTCTGGTAACAAATGCTGCCCCCCCCCCAAGAAAACCCATCTTACCCAAGAAGACCCACCCTCCTTGCCAACAGTGATGATGTTATTAGAATACAAACAGGCACAGACCCATAAGATTCACCTCCCTTTGCTTGTTCTTCCTCCGTGCAGTTGCCTCCGTGTGCCAGGCCGCAGCTCCTCCACATGCAGGCAACTCAAAGGAAAATGGAAACCCCCTCCCCTCCCCACTGCCTAGTTGCTCTCCATTTTCCCCTGCCCCAGTCATCTAACCTTTCACCACTTTGTTCACCCATTTGCCCTCCTCTCCACCACTCAGGGCAGGGGGTACAGCAACCGAGGATCCTGCCTTCTCACTTTTGTTCACAGAAACCTGCACACCTACTTCTATTGACTTCTCTAATTTTGTCTCATTTACATGGTAACTCAACTGCTAAGCAAGCATGTCAGTGGAAACCACAATAGCCTGCTGTTGCTGCATTATCACTATCTGGATTGTAAAAAAAAAAAAAAAAAAAAAAAAGCAAGAGGGAGTAGACACAGTGGCCATCCCTCCAGCACAGCATTCTGAGCATGTCAGTCCTGAGAAATCTACATGGAACCTTCGTAGCCAAGAAACTTCTGTGAACGGGAGGATAAGTGGATAGGGGTGGGGTTTTCTGAAATATATACGGGATTGGATGCAGGATTGCTAGGAGATAACATACCTGTTGCCTTTATGTTTTTAATCCCCTTCCTCAAAACAGCTCAGTGCAACATAATGCAGTTGTCCCTTCCCCATTTTACCATGACAGTAATCCTGGGAGACTGACTACTCAATCAAGGCAACCCAATGAGCATCATTGCTCAGCAGGGTTTTTAACAGTTTGGGTTGGATAATGTAACTCCTATACCACACAGTCTCTCAGAGGCAAAACAAACCAAGAGGGGGAGATACCCATTTCATATTTCAATAGCACCCTCAATAATAAGATCAGTATTAAATATTGTTTTAAATTATTTGAATTCTCTACCTGACAGATGGATTTCTTGTACTGACTGAAAAATGCTTGCAACTTAGTTGACTTGGCAGCAGCCAAAGCTCTGATCTCTGTATATGCCGCTCCAGCCACAGATGGCGACTTGGACAACAAGCAATGCAACAAGTGTAGGAGTGCAAAAGGCACCAAATCTCCTTTTGATGCCCTTACAAAGATAAACAGAAAAACAAATCATGTATCATTAGTAAGCAGCACTGGAGTAAACAAAGACAATTTATAGAATCATAGAATAATAGAGTTGGAAGGGACCTCCTGGGTTATCTAGTCCAACCCCCTGAACTATGCAGGACACTCACATCCCAATCGCTCATCTACTGTAACTGAAATCTACTGAAATCATGTAACTGAAATCTACTGAAACTAAAATCTGGGCAGATGCTTCAAAACACGGTTTAACATAGGAGTAACTACATCTTGGTAACACTGAAAAAACATTTCTCCAGAGCCCATATTTTACATGAAAGATCTTGCTGAACTGAAATACTTGATTGAGTTAAAAACAGCACCGGTAGAGAGGTACCTTCCAATATCCCCTGTTGTGAGAATCAATGTATCCTTCAGTTCACTGTTTCTTGACATTTTGGCATTTGTATAAGCCTCTTTCATTTTGGAAACAAAGAGCTGAAATAGCAAATTTGAAATTATTATGGTGAAGGTGCTGATTAGGTGCTGAAATAGCCCTTAAAATTATGAATAGGAAATACCTAAGTCTTTTACCTCTTTTAAAAAACCTTCCTCAGTCTCTGAAGAACCCAATATGTGCTTGATATGGCTACTAAAAGCCACTCTTACATCTTTGTCTGGATCTTCCATTAGGTTTAAGAAAGCTCCAATTACAGCTTTAACATCCAGTTCATCTTCTCGAAAGTTCAAATGTTTACAAAAGAGGGAGAGGTTCTCTACTAAAACTAAGCAAGAAAGAAATAGGAAATTCAGATATCTGAACAAAAGTCAAACTACAAGAACATCAAGAGCAAAGAGGAATAATCAACTGGTGGTCCCTGGGCTGCATCCAGGCTCTGCTCTGCTATACATTTCAGTACCAGAATAAGAGAATAAGACAAAGGCCTATAATTCTTTGGCAGGACAGCCTGCAACATACAAAGATACATTTCATATTCTTCTCACAATTTGTTATGGAGAAGAGATGCCACAGATTACTTTGTACTTCTCAGAATCCTTTCCTTTGCAAAATAAAGGAATATTTCAGAGGCAACCTCACTGTCACACCTACTAGAATTAAAGCGATACATGGGTATAATACAGCTGCTCGATTACCCAGTGAAGATACAGAAGCCTCTGGGACATCACATTTTGCAAAGGAAGAAGTCACTTATAAGGTATGAAGCAGCCCAATTCTCTCCTGGCTGTATTTTTCATTTTGAATTAATTGCTCCATATCAGATTCTATATCTGAAATATCACTGCAGAAGCAAAATAAACTTAGCTAAAAACAATACCATTGTTGATGTATCCAAAAATCAAACTTACCAAGCTTTACTTGACTGGGTACATTGCATTCCAGGAGACTTAGAAATGGCTTGAAAACTGTAGCTTTCACAACACAAGTTGCCTCATGAGAACAAGTCACAACAAGGCTGCTACAGAGCATGTCACAACTTTTGAGCTGGATGTTGGGTTCATTTAAAGGAGGTCTTAAATTAAAGCTGCCAGAAAGACAGCAAGCTAATGTTCCGATGATGCTGGCATAAGCTTTCTGGACTAAAAGAGATTCATCTTTTATTTGATCTCTGAAACAGAAATAAGCACTGGTTTTCCACAATATTTTTTGAATGCAAAGTAGCATTTTCCCCACAGCTGTTGTGTGTATATACCCCTTCTGTCTATATATTCATTAATATCATGCACATGTCTGGTATTAACCAAATACATTGCATATCTTATGGATTCTATATTCTTTAATCATACAGATCTTCAAATTCTTGACCCAAAACATTTCTTTACCTTTTGGGATTAATAAAGACATTGAAAGCACCATCCTTCCAAGGAAAGGCTAAAGAATTTGGGACACACTTGTACACAAAAATATTAACACGGCTGAAGTTTAGAAAATATATATTATGTGGAGATAGTGGACACCAAAATCCACAAGTTAGCCTGGTAACCAGATAGAACCTCCAGTAGTAGTAAGCCATTCAAAACCCATTCCATGCTTTGCTGGAGACCTTCCCACTGCTAGAAACATGTTGGATTAGATACCTTCAGTCTACTCCGGTAGAAGTCTTAAATTTCAAAAAATTAGAATAGTCTTTAACATGCTAGTGTAGTTTCCACTACTTGGATAGCAATGTATTCATTTAAAAGCACCAGTGGGACAAAAGGAGTCAACAAAACTTAATATATCCTTTTTCTCTGCCCCTAGAAAGGCAGAACAAGTAAAACATACTAATACCATCGCCTCTAACCATTACAGAAAAGGGGGGCTTAGCCTTTCATTGGGTGATGGTTCAGAACATGAACCATGAAGATGATCATGAAGTAATGAGAAAGGTCTTGAACAAAAAATAAGCTAGCACTGGAAAAGCCATGGAGGAATGGCTAGCTATGTTGACAGAAAGCTGCACATGTCTGGCACGAAGATCCCCCCCTACAAAAAAAAATCAGACTACAATGGCTGAGTTACAATCAAGGCTTATTCAGTCCCTTTTAATAAAATCTGACTATTTTAAGGCTACGAGATAGGGACATTCCATTAGGTTGCCCACATATACTCTGAACTAGCTGTACAGAGGGGAAGAAATCTGGGACCAAACTCAAAAGCTGATTTAAAAGAAGAAACCAGAGGTTGCCCCTGTCACCACCACCCCTAATTAAGCTGTGACCCATCAGACATCTTTCCTCTGCATACTAAGTTGTAAACCTGTGCACTTCAGGACAGAACATTAAAGTGTCCCTATTACACTTATATTCAAAAAGCTACTACTTTTATTACCTTTAAGCTCTTCCACCCCTTCCCAAAAGCATTTCAGAGCATAAATTCTACATACAAAATATATGGAGGCAATGCAGCATGTGATTTTTGGTGCATCAGGATAGGAAATCCTTTAACACAGTTAGCTCTGATAATTTCATGGGGACTCTGTAATGCACGTTGATAAACAGAATTTCTCCACTTCCGGCATAATCTTCTTGGAATCAAAGAAAGAAGAAACACACAGTATGACTGAGTTTCAGGTACTAAAGGAGAAAAACAAATACACTGTAAGGCAATTTGCCAATGGCTTCCACAAAAAGTTATTTCTTTGAGTTATGTTCTTTGAGAACTATGCAGTCATTTTAGAAATTGTTTTTAAAGTCTTAAAATAAATTCTTAATACAAGTATTTCAAGCCAGTATATTTTTCACCTATTAACCAGTCTTTGAAATTACTATCTAAACAGAGAAATATATATGTTTGTAAGAGTAAATATAGCTGTTTTACTTACAAAAGTCTCTTCCAGCATGTTGGCTCAAGGCCAAAAGATTCATATTAGCTGAAGGCAGGTGGACTGAAGGCTCATCAGAATGACTGGAAACCCATGGCAAACACAGCATTCCAAATAAGTTTCCAATAATCTCATCATTAAGGTGGACATTTACTTTGAGGGAGAGGAAGAAAACACTAAATGAAATTATTAACAAGATAATTTGTGAAACAGAAACACACGTTTAGCAGAATATTCTGCAGTATGATGGAAAGGCAGTATAGTTATAGGCAGAATTGCACCTTTCTAAGTGCATAGAAGCCAATGGGCTAAGAAGGGTGTGGCATGCTTAGGATCGCATTTCTAGTCATCTTAAATTAGGGAAGGCTCAGTGCTCGATGGCCTTTGAAAAACATACTTTACAAATAGAAAATCGCATATTCAGTCCTACTCCATGCTTTTATGGAGAGAATGGATTATTTTAGACCAATTCAGTTCAGTTGTTAGGATATTCCTGGAACTGAAATGGCTTTAGTTCACACACTAAAGATATTTTAAGAACAGAAGTATAACTCAACCCTGTTTGCTTCTTCCAGAACTCTTGGCAAACCATGGGGTACCTCCTGCACCACTAGGTTAGAATGGCTATCAGAGGCACCATACTAAGGTAAACCTCATCCTTACTGGCCAATCAGTACCAGAAGATGGTGCTGTATTAATCCTGTTCTTAGCATTTGTCCTAAAGGGTCTGAGAGTTCTACTTCATCTATGCCATTTAACATTAACAGCTAGGTGGGTTATCTGGAAATACCAAAGGAGGTGTAATAGGAACCATGTGCAAAACTCTCCTCTTCAGCAGAGTCGAGCAAGACAGCAGATGAACACATTTGAGGAGGTAAAGGGCAGGGTAGTAACTATTAAACTGAAATTCAATATAGGTAAGATTAAGGTTCTGTTGGCTGACAATAGCAAAATGAGGAGTCAGTCTGCATTGGATGTGGTTACACTATCCCTGAAATATCAGGTTCACAGCTAGTGGGTATTTTTAAACCCAACACTACAGGTGGCCATTCAGGTTTTCTCTGTGTATGCACTGCCTTGGGTTGCATCGCTTCTTGTAAAAGCAAAATCTAGCAGCACTTACCCACTACGAAACTGAAAAGTGCATTCACCCTGAGTTATGTAGTACAGGCCAATTAAATGCTGGTTAACCAACAGCAGAGGGCAAATGTTAACTGCTGTTATTTTATATCACAGCTCACCTTGCATATAAAGTAAGGCATCAATG
The DNA here is from genome assembly GCF_049243985.1 of Paroedura picta. NCBI lineage: Eukaryota > Metazoa > Chordata > Lepidosauria > Squamata > Gekkonidae > Paroedura > Paroedura picta. The sequence goes on along the minus strand of NC_135376.1, from coordinate 27,275,828 downwards.
ACCTTCACCACTCTTTGAATTACTTGCTTTGAATCACTTGAAGTGAATTCCAACAGCTTCCAACAGACTTTAAGTACTCTCATGATGAACTCAGAAGAAATCCACATTAACTGAACAGGCTCTCCTGATTTCAAAGGCAAACCAGCTTTACATTTACGATTATATGAATTGCACAGATGGCTGATTTGGTGACCTGTACTGTTAAGAAAAAGAAGGGGGAATCACCTGATCACTTGTGGCTAAGGAACACATTTTATCGTTGCGATACAATTGCAGTTCTCAAAACTCAACACTGGAGAACATTCACTTCTCAGACAATGGAATGATTTTAAACCATGCCAATCACACTCCTTTCAAAATAGTTCTACAATTATATATTCCTACTCACTGTACATTCTTTCCACTTAGGATCCCCCACTAAGGGGGGAAAAAAACCCTCTTTTACTGAAGCAAAAAGGTAGCTTAGAAATAAAAATGACAGCTTCTACAGGGCATTTTGGTAAAAAAATCAACTGCCAGCACTTTATATTTTATACAAAAATAGAAAATAAAAACAGTGCACAAGCATTTGCAAAAACAACTTTCCAGGTCTCACACACATTTGTAACATTTAAGATACAAGATATTCATTTGATGTTTCTACCTGCTGAAATTTTGTGTAATGTGTACTGTACACAGAGCAGCCAGTTGCAGTATTATAGCAATTCCCTCTATGGTTTGCAGAAGTTCCTCTGATAGACTGTCTTCTTCCAGGCAAGACAAGAGAGATTCAGCCTTCTTGCTGATAGCATTCCACAACATGCTCTTCATTTTCATATTCACAGGAGTTGGCCTATGCATCAACGTTTTATTTTAGACAATGTTTGTTTCTTCTTAAAAAAAATATTCTTTATGCTGAACCCAACATAAATTGAACTTTAACTTCCATCTTTTGCCCCAGGATAGTAAAGCATTGATTTCTTCAGCATAGTTTATTTATGAAATAGAAAAGTGAACATTAACGTTTTCAGTGCACAGGGCAGCCCCACAACTATGAATCAGATTAATCAGATTGCTACATTAGTGCAAGAGCCTCTTGTGGCGCAGAGTGTTAAGGCAGCCGCCTGAAAGCTTTGCTCATGAGGTTGGGAGTTCGATCCCAGCAGCCGGCTCAAGGTTGACTCAGCCTTCCATCCTTCCGAGGTCGGTAAAATGAGTACCCAGCTTGCTGGGGGGTAAACGGTCATGACTGGGGAAGGCACTGGCAAACCACCCCGTATTGAGTCTGCCATGAAAACGCTAGAGGGCGTCACCCCAAGGGTCAGACATGACTCAGTGCTTGCACAGGGGATACCTTTACCTTTACCTTACATTAGTGCAATCAGTAACAATCACTGTGACTGAGGAAATCATGTGATTTGTACCCACATTAAATGCAATTATTTTCACTTAAATGGCAGTGGAAATGCAGAATATTTTAAAGCCAAAATTAAAAAGCATCTTTTAAAGCAGATGCTAAGAGGCAGCTTTCAGCAACACAGAAGTTCTATCTTTTACTTATTACTTGATAACGTTTCTATGGAATGTCTATAGAATTACAACATCATACTCTGCTGATTCAGGAAACTTTTTAGCATGCTTTAAGGACATGCTTCGTCGTATCCTTTTTTCCGGAATTTCATCACTGCTACTGCTGTTCCATCCATCAGCATCAGAAGCCTCTGGATTAGTACCACGAAACTCCTGGCTGATCTCTGCTGCTTCAGTCTTCAAGGCAATGTAAAGTGGACTCAGCAGATACTAAGGCAGAAATACACACAAACACCCCTCAGTACTGCTGTACAACTTTACATTTCTTACAGTTACAGGAAGTCTCAGCTTTATTTTTAAAAAAGGAAATGTCATGATGTGCCATATATATATATATTCTGAATTTTTTAAAATAAGGAAAATATCATTTTAAAAGGCTCTAATACATTCATTTATTCATTCAAGAGCAGCATCTTGTTCTTCCAACAGAATTACCAGGTTCTTCTCTGGTAGGTCAGAAAAAGGTATCCCAAAAACATCTATTCCACGTGCATTTTCTGGAATGGTTATCTGCAAATACTTTAAATACAAACACATCAAACAACAATTACATTGTTCTACTTTACATTACTCGCCTCTTGCTCTGTCTGACTTCCAACTGTATCAATGAAAAAATTGCAGATGCTGTAAATTCGAGCCCTTCTAACTGGAACAGCAGATTCATATCCAATTGGCACAAACTTCAGGAAAAACTGAAATATGTGACACAATGCTCCTATTATCTTCTCAGAATGCAGAAGCCTGAGTGTATCAGCTTCAAAAATTGCATGGATCTTCTCCAATAATAGATTTAGATAGATGGATTCAATGTTCTTATGGGCATGAGCTTCAAAAGGAAAGAGAACTCTCACTAACATAAAGAGTGGTTCCTCATATAGCTCCAACTGCACAGTGTCCACTTCTTTAATGGACTGTAACAGTCCAAAAAAAACATAGAAGAAATTGCTAGCTAGTTGTTCAGGAGGTCCTCCTAGATGGACCAGTTCTGTTATAAAAGTCATGCTCCATGCTTTCGTTTTTGGACTACCATACTCCAACAGAGAACACCCTATTCCCCAAAGGGTGATGTCCCGTCGTTGAAAAAACACATCAGAAGCTATATTAGTAAGAATTTTTATCAGGGTAACTTCCAAGCATTCCACATTACTCATGCCCATCAGCTGTAATGGGACAGCACTTAAATAACTCAGATGTATATTCCCGTTGCTTGAGAATCTGTTCACAACAACAGGCCAGCTCAATGAATCTCCCTGTAGGGGTCCAGTCACATTCCTTTCATGGAGTAAAATGAGATCTTGAAGAAGATGCAGCAATTCTCTTGTCAGCAAGTCAAACATGGCACAGTTCTTGAGTTTAAAAAGAGATAGCAGAGAACAAATGACATTACAGATGTTCTCATGTAAAATGAGGCAGTTTGGACAGGCAGCAATCCTCAAAAGCCTGGCAATGATCCATTTAGTAAATTCTGGACAAAAAAACACAACACAAAGGAATGTTATCACATATACTGCATTCCATGAACACAAACTTGGGAGTAAGTACTACTGAATATGGGGACTTATTTATGAGTAAACCTGTACAAGAACAAGCTGCAATTTTTTGTATAACTCACAAAAATAAGCAAGCACTATCAAAGTGACTCTGTTTAACAAAGAATTTCAGCAACATTGTAAATCTTTATCAAATGCATTAAATACCTTGCATTTCACATTCACATTAGAAAATAAGCTGTTAGATGCACTGTGCACTTTAAAAATATTTAAGGATTTGAAGATATAATCAGAAAACTCATGAATGTGAAATGTGAGGCATTTAGGACAATTGATAATTAATACAACCATCCCTGGTAAAGTGCAACTAACTGCAGAAAACTGCAGTGGGAAACTGCAGAACTAAGGGTATGCATGAGAGTCTACTTTAGCTAAAAGTTGACCTTACGGGTATGTCAGGTAAATTTCAGCATCCCAAAGATATCCAGGTTTTCTCAAGAAATTCAAGATGCCTCTGCCACACACACACAATCCCAGATATACCTGAGAATTCCTGTTGTTACTGTTGTTATGTGCGAAGTCGTGTCCGACCCATCGCGACCCCATGGACAATGATCCTCCAGGCCTTCCTGTCCTCTACCATTCCCCGGAGTCCATTTAAGTTTGCACCTACTGCTTCAGTGACTCCATCCAGCCACCTCATTCTCTGTCGTCCCCTTCTTCTTTTGCCCTCAATCGCTCCCAGCATTAGGCTCTTCTCCAGGGAGTCCTTCCTTCTCATGAGGTGGCCAAAATATTTGAGTTTCATCTTCAGGATCTGGCCTTCTAAAGAGCAGTCAGGGCTGATCTCCTCTAGGACTGACCGGTTTGTTCGCCTTGCAGTCCAAGGGACTCGCAAGAGTCTTCTCCAGCACCAGAGTTCAAAAGCCTCAATTCTTTGACGCTCGGCCTTCCTTATGGTCCAACTTTCGCAGCCATACATTGCAACTGGGAAGACCATAGCCTTGACTAAACGTACTTTTGTTGGCAGGGTGATGTCTCTGCTTTTTAGGATGCTGTCTAGATTTGCCATAGCTTTCCTCCCCAGGAGCAAGCATCTTTTAATTTCTTTGCTGCAGTCCCCATCTGCAGTGATCTTGGAGCCCAGGAAAATAAAATCTGTCACTATCTCCATTTCTTCCCCTTCTATTTGCCAGGAATTGAGAGGGCCGGATGCCATGATCTTTGTTTTCTTGATGTTGAGTTTCAAGCCAACTTGAAAATTTGTTGAGTTTCAAGCCAACTTGAGAATTCCTAGCCAGATCCAAAAACAGCAGATGGAACAGAAATATCAGCTGTTTGGCTGGCTTCTACTGCTGCCCCTATAAAGTTTAGAAGGACTGCAGAAGACATCACAAGGATGACTTGTGCCAGTGGAGAGCAGACGGTTCCTTCCAGATTGGATTGGGGCTATCTGACTGTAGGCCAGAGACAATACTTAATCTGTTCTTTTCTATAAATTTACATAGTTTATGGCTATAGTAGCATATCAAATATTTATATTATATCAAATATATCAAATATAGTAGCATATCAAATATTTTATTTACAATATGCAGTCTTGCTCCTGCAATTCAAAGATGACAACTAAGGAAAGGTAAACAACATAAACAGTAATTTTCAGATTCAGCATTCATAAATTAGTTGTGGACCAGCCAAGCACAGCAGAGCAAAGAGGTGCCTGTCTCTATTGGGTAGGAGGCAGCCTTGCGCCAGCTCACAGAGTCACCCCCATTCCACAGCCAAGTGACACTGCAAGAGGAGGCAGTCTGAGGGGCCTGGTTTACAAACTCTGATACCTAGAAATGCCTCCATGTGCCAGCAATCAGGACAAAATTTCATTTCAGATTCTTCTGAGGGTTCTATTTTTGGCACTATTTAATTTATGCACAAAAGTATGCCGATAGGTGCTGGGATTCAATTGAAAGTTTTTGTTGCTGCTGTTTTCTGTGTTTTCTTTAAAACACAATTTGGAATGTTGGCACTATAGAAATTCTCTGCTGTTTCTTTCTACCCATCAGAGGAGAAGCAGGACCTGTCCCTGTTCCCAGTCCTAGCAGATACTCCTGGTGAGGTAGATGCCTCAGATGGATGCCAACAAGAGCCTTTACCAGCACCAGCAAAGACTTCAAGCCAAGAGGCTCCAACATGGACCTGCCCACTGCTAAAGCATTCCCCAAGAATAGAGAATATGAGCTAGGCAGAGACAAGTACAAGGATGTGTGCTTAGAAGCCCTTCTGCTTAAGAAGCACCAGGTGAAATCAGTAAGTCCCTACAGAATCTGAGCCTGGGACCTGCTATTCTTCAAAAAAAGAGGAACTGACTCTGCTTGTGATATGAACCTAATACTGGACCCATACATGGAAGCTTTCTGCAGTGAAGCTAGCATGGGATCGGCTTATTGAATCTTGCCTTTAGACCTGTCTGTAAAACCCTGCCTGCCAGGTATTGTTGCTGTGAAACTGTGTTGCCCCGGCTTTCCCTCCTGCTTGGTAAGTAAGAATAATTCTGAGTTTAAAGTTATATATGCTGGGAGAATCATTTTTCCTGATTCCCTAACACAAGCTGAAAGGATGCATGCAAAAGCATGTGATCACTTAACTCACTGTCAAAGTCCAGAGCTAAGTAGTTGAAGAGCAGCAAATTGACCTTCAAGACCAATTGCTCAAATACGAGAAGACAGGCAGCAGAAGCAATCTGCAGCATAGACAGACCACAGTAGCCAGAAGCATGGCACCATCTTTCCCTGAAATGGACTCAAGCAGCAGCCAGCTGCTTTTAATCTTCTTTGCCCATGGTCTGAAAGTTATGGACTTTCAGATAATTGTCCTGATTGAATAGTTAGAGCACCCACTAATGTGTGATTGTCTAGGAGATTTGCCTCACACCCCAGTCCTTCCCATTGCCCAGCAAACCTGTTCAAACGGATGGGGGGGGGGGGCTGAGATCCAGCTGCATACCATTTATTGCAAAGAAATCCAAATATCCAGGAAAAAGGGTTAAACTTACCAATACAGTCAGACCCTGTTTCATTCTGCTGATGGGTTCCTGTTAGGTTGATAAATATAAGTGGGGATGATTTCATTATGTGAAGAATAAAATCAAGCAACATTAGAGAACTGGGCTGAGATTCAGTTTTCTTCATCAGTTCCAGAGCCACTGAAAAAGAAGGATACACACTAGACCGTTATAATTGCACAGATGATTTCTCATTTCAAAGCAAGTACACTTGGGCACCAATTCTGGAAACCAACACCTTTGTGAATGTAGGACTTTCATGCAACTTTCTTTTTACCAAATATTTTATTCAAATATTTTATTATCGTCTATCTTTCTCACAGCAGATTATCTTATTAGAAAACAATATAAAACGCTAGTAAAATATAAAAGTATATTACAAAGCTAAATAAAAATGAGATAAAAACAAGATATCCAACAAATAATTCAATATTTCTTAACTGCCTGATTTTTTCAGGCACTTAAACTATAACTCAATTAAACCTGAAACCTGATTATCAGTAACCACTCAAATGACTGGGTAATATGTACATTCTGCTTACTTTCCAGTAGTAAATGAACTCTGGTCAGAATTTCTGAGTTGCCTTAGTCAGATCAATAACATTCTGACATTAAGAAAAATATGGATGATGTGCATTCAATGATTCCCAGCATGGCACCCATGGGCATCATGCCATATGTTGATATTTTTCCTGGTGCTCACTTTCTTCCAGAAAGCACAGGCTTCCTGTACTTAATTGGAGAAGAATGTCCTTTGGAAGAACCCAGAAGAATCTTTTGTGTCTTCAGGGACCAACAATTCAGAAACAGCTGTTTTCATGCAGCCAGCTGGGTGACCTTGGGCTTGTCACAGTCCTGTTCTTGTAGAGCAGTCCTGTCAGGGCTCTCTCAGCCTCCCCTATCTCACAGGGTGACTGTTGTGGGGAGAAGAGAAGATGATTGTAAGCAGCTTTGAGACTCCTTCTAGTAGTGAAAAACAGGGTATAAAAACCAGCTCTTCTTTAAAAAAATAAATGTCATTTTTTAAACATGCTTATTCAGTCAGAGGGACTATCCATTTGGTAATTCATTCACCTGTCGAGAAATTCAGGGATAGGACAATGGGAATTTACCTTTTTTAGCTTTTCAACATTTGGCAAGTAGCTCCATTTTACTTACCAACATCTACATCCATAAGTATCCGGTCAATGAACTGACAGAGTATTTGTCTTGGCTTCTGCACAACAGTATTATATTCCTCTGGACTAGCACTGGAATTAAAATAATTTTAGTAATATTTGTGCTTCAACTTGAACATATTATTTTTTTTGAAATTAAAGGCTTAAAACACTGCACAATAAGTATTTAAAAGTGTTTACTTGACTTATACTTCAACTTCCTCTCTAATGGGGATGAAAAATGGTTTACATCAACCATTCTCAAATATTTTGGGGGCCACCACCTTTTCAGGAGCTCTTCTTAGGTTCCAGGGCCCCCTGCAGTAGGCAGGATATTTGTGCAAACACTGGCAGGGACTCATGGGAATTGTAGTCCATTAACATCTGGAGGACCACAGGTTGACTACCCCTGCCTTAGATAACTGTAGCAACCACTTCTAGAACTCTCTTACTCACCTAAACACCCACCAGATGTGGATAAAATTGGCCCCAATTGTCCCTATTAGTCCCTTGGTATATTTTTGCTAATGGAGATTGGTGCCACTAATATGGCGTCTTTATTACATTTTCTTTGGCAGAAAGGTTTACAGAGAAATTAAAAACACTTAACACTGATGCCCAAAGTTTGAGTTTACTGGGGCTTTCAAGTCTTTTATGCCTAGAGTTTTAAAAATGTTTTCTGGCCTTTACTATCAACACTGAACAGTATATCTTAGAATATACTCCTTTCACTGTTTATCGCTAAATTTTTAGAACTTGTCAATTGGGTTATCTTCACAGAGATAATGAAACCAAAATGATATTTCTGCAAATGTAACACCTGTTTGCATATCAGAGATTAAAGATTTATAATCAGAAACTTTCAGATTTTCCCAGATGTAGAACATTTCTATGCTACCTCTTCAGAATCCTGTTTGAGGCAGCTTGCAATTCAAAAACGGACAGTAAATCACCAAGCCATATAAAAAAAAATACTGTGTGTAATCTGGTCATTCTGTCAAAAAGCCTATTACAGAACTAGAAAATGTTTGTTTCCCCAAAATCACACATAAGATTAGGCTTGCTGACATGAGAACCAGCTTGGTGTAGTGAGTCTAGAATCAGAAAGGCCCAGGTCAGAATCCCCGCTCAAGATCCAACCAGGTTGATTTAAAAACGATTGTTGCTCTCCGGAAGAACTTCATAAGAGATTACTGAATCAAATTCAAAGCACGGCACCTCCCAAGATTTAACAGCGACCTGTGATTCCTAACTTACTCTAACATTTCACATATCTCAATTTTTACGGTTGTTAATTTGTTCCATACATTTCCTCCTGCATTAGATCTGCCGGAAAGTGTCCAGCACCTCATCCTGCACACGAAGGGCGGTGCGGGGGTTTCTCTCAGATACACTTGATCTTCTACTTGCAGGGGATTTTCAGGCGGGGGAGAAGTCAACAATGACACTCGCTGCAGCATCTGGGGGTTGTGCCACCTCGTTTTCATGGCATGCAGACCAGACTTCGCTCTTAGGGGCAATTATAGTTCCCTAGAAGTGCGAGAAAGGGCCTCTACGCGTGCAGAGAGGCTAGCAGCGAAGGCACCCGCACGCCAAGTTAAGCCCATTAATCTCTGCATGCAACGCTCTCTCCTCGCCTCTCTCTCCACAGAGGCCTGGCGGGGCATGCCACCGAGGGGCGCCTTTTCTTAAACCTACCTGCCCAGCTCCCTGAGGGCTGGAATCATGGAGGCCATCTCCAGCCCCTGGTCCGCCATTCTGACTATCGGCGCCCTCTCGATGCCTCTCCCGCCAACTCACTTTCGACTTCGCGCTTCTCTCCGCCCAGTCTCTCAACTAGCGGAAACCGGAGACCTCGGACGGTGGCTGGCGAGGGCCAAACGAGACGCGTTATCGTTCTCTTCCTGGCTTTCGCAGTAACCCCGGGTGCTGCGTTTGGACTTCGTTGACTGCAGTTAGGCATAGGAACAGATGGAAGGGCGGGTGGGGGAGGGGAAATAGCAAGGGAAACAAACATATTTAGGCAACGTACCAAATTTCGTTATATAACTTGAGACAATAAGCTGCCCGATGTTATGAGCATTGTATTTGCTCGGATACTTCCCTCACCTACATTTCACCAAGAACCAATGAATAATCAGAGTTTCCAGGAGTTCTGCAGCGTCGTTGACAAACCACGATGCAGAAACTAAGACAAGCTTCTCTTCGTTAGAAATAGGAAACAGTAAAAACAAAAACATTGTTCTCAAGCCATCAGCCTCTGACAGATTTCAAGTTTGAGGCCGTTTCGGTGTTTACACCTTCTTGCACCAGAGGCCCCGTCCTTCCATTGCCAGATGTGCGGAGGAGAATATGGATCATGGTTAGGCAACATGCCCAGATGGCCCTCTGCACCTCAGCAGCTACCCCCACCTGGGCTGTTCTTTCATGTTTCAAGGGTGGCTGATGTTAAAAAGGTCTCAGAGAACGACATAAAGAGAAGAAACAGAAAATGACACTTCCTGCATCACTTCTTAACATAACTACCTACTGAATAGGCTTATTAAAGGCAACTATCTGATCTGAAAGGAAAGAATTATAAGTCACCAGCTGTAGATGGGACTGTGGCATGCTGTTAGAGACCCCAGCTGGGAGATGACCAGCAGGCAAGACCAAGTACCTCAAATTCATATGTATATATGTATATGTATATACGAGCTCCCAGAGGAGATCAGGGCCCTGACGGAGCTTAAACAGTTCCGCAGGGCCTGCAAAAAGGAGCTCCTCCATCAGGCATTTGGCCGAGACCAGACATAATCTACAGCGACCAAGGGCCCCTGCTCCCCCCCACCCCCCCTCAGAATTCAATCAATAAGCCACCCCCCTCAGAATCCCATCAACAAGCCCTGGACCTGTTTGTATCACAACTGTTTACTGTTATACTGTGTTGTGTTTGGTTGCAATTGTTGGTTTTGATGTACATGTTCTACAGACTGTTTTATGTAAGGTTCTTTGTTATAATGTAAACTGCCCTGAGCCTCCGGGGAGGGCGGTATAGAAGTATGATAAATAAATAAAATAAATAAATATACATACATTGTGATTTATTGTGAGGAGACATTATGTAACATTGTACTCTTGTGACTTTTCAGATTTTGTGTGCAGAAGATGCCATGTAATATTGTATATTTTTTCTGACTTTTCATAACATTATATGATCCTTTGATAATTTATAGAGCATACTGTATTTGATAATAGTTTTGTAGTGTTGTATATTGTTATTAAAAACTATATGTATACTTTTTTCAGTTTGTATAGTTTTATGAATTTGAGGTTCTTTGTGGTTTGCATATTACCCTTTTTGAATTTTTCCAAAAGGTCCTGGTTTTTTTTGTTACTCCTTAAGACCAAGTATGAGCCTCTTGTTCTCAAGCCATCAGCCTCTGACAGATTTCAAGTTTGAGGCCGTTTCGGTGTTTACACCTTCTTGCACCAGAGGCCCCGTCCTTCCGCAGAGTGGTAAGGTAGCAGACATGCAGTCTGAAGCTCTGCCCATGAGGCTGGGAGTTCAATCCCAGCAGCTGGCTCAAGGTTGACTCAGCCTTCCATCCGTCCGAGGTCGGTAAAATGAGTACACAGCTTGCTGGGGGGGGGGGGGGAAGGTAATGACTGGGGAAGGCACTGGCAAACCACCCTGTATTGAGTCTGCCATGAAAACGCTAAAGAACATCACCCCAAGGGTCAGACATGACACGGTGCTTGCACAGGGGATACCTTTATCTTTACCTTTATGACCAAGTACCTGGCATTCTGATAAAGAGAAGGCAAGAGGAACCCTGATCAAAGGTTTGACTAATAGAGACATTTGATGCGGACAGCAAAAGCAGTATGGTCCAGGTTAGAGAGACTTTTTGTTAATTCCTCTCTCAGCATTAAAATGCCAAAGAAAGGGGACTTGCATGACCACTTAGATGAAGTGTTTAATATATGAAGATAGGAAAGAGACTCCAAGTGTGGCAAATGGAAGGTCTGTGGCCTCTGGGGAGGGCTGTATATAAATATAATAGTTAGAGAGAGAGAGAGAGAGAGAGAGAGAGAGAGAGAGAGAGAGATAAAAGGGATAGACTCAGGAATTTTAAAATGCAAGCTTCCAAGTGGCCAAATTAAAGAGGTTCTCATTAAAAATTGCGTATATTGTGCCACAACAAACAAACAACCTGATTTCACTAAGAGTACTTGCTGAAAGAGTGATGGTGACATCATTTGGTGCAAAATGTTTCATAACACAGAGGGGAATTTATTGCAACTAGAACAGTGCAGGTGGATTTGTAAGTTTTAGACACAAGTAGGGACAATGCAAACCTCACTGAGTGTTGTAATCATAATGTTCCTGGTTATGGCATAGATTTCTTGAACCCTGGTTGAATGCAACCCTAAACCTGCCCAAGTGCTAAAGTAATCTTCTGAGGCCAAGCTTCTTTGAGATTAGGTAGGTGGTGACCTGAGAGAGGGTCTTAAACAATGGAACACTCTCTCCTAGGATATTTTTCTTTCTTTTTTTTGTCACTGTCTTCCTCCAGTAGATGAAGGCTTTTTCCCCCCTCTGGTTTTCTCTCCATCCTACCCTATGTGTAAATTATTGTTTTTTTTCCTGTGCTTTTAATATGTATTTTAGTTTTAGTGTTAACTGTTTTTATGATGTGTTCCTATAAATCTTGTTAAAACTGTTAGCTAGCTTCCTTGGTGGCCCTGATGAGGCAGAAAGACAAGGTATGAATGTTGTGAGTTAAATAAATAATCCACCTCACTGGATTCTTGTGAGGATAAAATGAAGAAGAATGGTATAAGCCACTTTGGAGAGAAAGACAGGGTATAACTTACATATATAAATAAACACATTGTAATGAAACAGCAATTTAGAGTAACAATGTGAATGTAGGCAAAACTGTAGTTCTATGCACACTTACTTAGAAGTAAGCCTCACTGAACACAATGGGTCTTACCTATGAGTAGACATGTTTATGTTTGTGCCGCAAATTATAGAAATGGTTAGAGTGTCGGACCCAGGTTTGAATCTCTACTCTTCCATGAAAGCTTGCTGGGCCAGTCACATGCTCTAAGACTAGCCCACCTCACAGAGTTGTTGTGAGGATAAAATGGAGGAGAAACAAATGATGTAAGATGCATTTGCTCCTCACTGGGGAGAAAGGAGGGATATAAATGAAGCAAATAAATTATTTATTTATTTAACCATTTAGAGACCACCACTCATGACAAGTTGTCTTCTGGTGGTTCACAAATATAAATAAAATACAATAAAACCGCCATAAAAACCCCAACAACTTCAACAGCAGAAACAGGGTTGTGAGTGTTCTGCATAGTGCAGGAGGTTGGACTAGATTACCCAAGACCAGGTGGGGGGGAGCTGTTAAATTTAAATTAAATTAGAATTAGGATTATAACAAAGTACTTAAAAAGGTGATGTATCAAGATTGCAAATACTTTCCCTGTCCCTTATTTCAGAGATCCTGGACTGAACTTGTATTAATCAGTTACTGCTATAGCTTTATATTGTTCCTGACTCAGTAATACAAGTCCACTGCTGTTGATGTACAAATAGACAAATTCTGAACCTGCCCATTTGGAAGTAAATATAGTTAGGAAAAAATTAAGTATTTTAAGTGCCTCAGTGGGTCTGAGCTAAGATTGCCAACTTCCAGGTGGGGCTTGGAGATCTTCTTGGATTACAGTTGCTCTCCAGTCTACAGATCAGTTATCCAAAACAAAATGGCTGCTTTGGATGGTGAACTCTATGGCATGCTCTGCTGACATCCCTTCTTTCCCCAAATCTGCCCTGCCCAGGCCCCATCTCCCAAATTTCCCAGAATTTTCTAACCTGAAGTTGGCAACCAAAGGACTGAAAATATATTCACAGCAGTATCACTATATAATTTATGATGGTAGCATTATGCCCCCCCTATTGACTTTAAAGGATAAATTAATAGGGAAAATTTGATTCCTCTTGGTTAGATGTTATCTACTTGTGAAATTGAAACAACAGATATATGGTGCTGTGTTCTGTGTGTCAATATTATTAGAACATATAACAAAAGGTATAACACCAAGTCTCTGATGCCAGGATTATATATAATTTATTTATTGGATGTAACTCACATCCTGCGATACATTTCAGAAAAGACAATGCGATCCTACCATGTATACTTGCTGTCAAGTAAAACTGAGTTTAGTATGATTTACTCTCCGGGAACTGGACCCAGGGGATTGCTGCCTTTTGCATTTTAAATCCTGCGGACTGAGAGATTAAATGTACAAAACAGCCTCCCCAAAGACTCACAGCAGCCTAGTTCCCAGCTCTTAGTTTCCCGGAATCAATTACATTTTTTTAACACTGACAATCGCTGGAATTTGATCCTTCTACCGACAGCCCTCGCATCTCCTCCTAGCCCCTTTGCAGAGTGCGTTCCGATCTGAACCCGCCTCCTGCCTCCAGGAACGCAAGCCAATTGATTTCTACAGCTGCCACTCAAGCAGAGCAGCGACTGCCAGTCTTCTGCAGGTGTCCTGGACTGTGCAGCTCCTACTGGAATCTGCCCTGGCGTTGGGGCTGCAGTTAGATCTGACTTCCAGCGGCAGCTCAGGAAGAGCAGCAGGCAGGTGAAAGGAACCCTTCGGACACCGGGCTCTTTTGCAGGTATTTTTGGGAAGGGGGAAGAAAATAAGCATCTGCTTGGTATCCTGTATTCCCTTCAATCACCAAACTGATTTTAAAATAGCTTAAAACTTCTGTGGATTGGCAGCTCAGTTTTGCTACTTTTTGTTTAACGTTTTCCGTTATCGGTGGCTGTTGAAGTAAACTAGCATTGCTATTCCCCCCAAAATACTAATGTGGATAAGATCTGTAAAAAAATATTTTGAAGTGCAAAGCTGCCGGTGCTCCCTTTCATAACTAATTTCCTAGGAGCTGATAATGTATGAGAAGTAATGCCATCTTCTTTCCTTGTTGGTTATTTTCAGAACAGAAAGTGCTCTGAGATATTGGTGTGTTCTGTGTGGATGGGATATTGTAACAGGGAAAAAAAACGATGTGTATGGTTGCAGTGTTCTCTGCCAGAAATACAGAAGGGAAGAAATGGAATAGGTGTCAAACTAAGCTTTACATGCCTGATGGAAAAATATAGCCATTGTATTTGTTTCATGTAGTAAAAAATAGCTTACTTGCATTGTTTGTTATCAAACGCTGGGAAAGAAAACTGAAACACAATTCTCTGTGTAAGTGCTGTTTCAGCTTTCAATGCTTCACCAGAAAGGTGGCTTCATTGTGGCCCGCTTTCTCAACTGATGTTTTTGTGATAATTGTCAGCAATTTCTTTCATAACTAGCCACACCCAGACTTTTTCTTCTGTGACATATATATATGCATTAGTGGATTCAGATGTCTGTCTTCTTTCCTTATCTTTTCAAAGATCAAAGGTGTCTCTGAGTCATTATGAAAGAACTAGGACATTTCTGTGCTTTCAAGAATGATGTTGCATTTATTTTTCACTTCTTTCTTGCACATGTTTGATCACTCAAGAGGAAATTAGCACTGTTTAATCTCAGTATCTTTCCAGAGGTTCACAGTGTTGGAGAGGAACAGAGTAGAATGAAAAATTAATGCAGAGCTAAAGTGAACCAGCATTGCTAGTGCATGCTGGATAATCTTAAATACCTCTATTGTTTTTGCAGAAGTTAGTACCTATGTAATGTGTTCTTAAAGCATAAAAAAATACTGTTCTAAGTTTTAATTGATAGCACACTATGCAGATTAATCTTATTCTGAGATGTTTTAAAGGAAACACCCCAAAGATGGTATAGAATTTGACAGGGTAAATTTGTATTTATTTACATTATATGTATAGTTTATCTTTCTCATTTGGACTCAAAATAAACATGGCTTCTTTCCTATAACTATACTAAGGAAATTACTAAACAAGAACTTGTAATAGTCAACAGATATTGATAGGAAATTTAATCCAGGCTTGGCCAAAAATGACTAAACTAATTAAATTCATGCATGTACTCATGCAACTGCCATTGGTTTATCTAGCTTAGTACTGGCTACACTGACTTGCAGCAGCTCTTCAATGTCACAGGCAAAGAAAGGTCTTTCTTTGTATATGCCACCTATGATGCTTTAACTTTTTGAGGCAGGGACTGAATGTGGAACTTCTTTCAAAGCATGCTCTGTATCACTATGCTACAGTCTGTCCCTGTCAGAAGTAGCAAGGGTTTGTGAGCTTATACCAATATCAAGCATCAAGCACCTGCTTAATAATTATATATTAATTAAATAAAACCATTTTTTTAGAAACACAAATCAGAAGTAAAAGAATATACAATGAGCAACTGATTTAAAATGCAGACCAATAATAGTGCAATCCTAAATGGAGTTAAATCTTTTAAGCCACTGTCCTCAATGGATTTTAAAGAGTATAGCTTTGTTTAGGATTGTGTCATCAATTCGCTGAATAGGTAAGAACAAAAAGTTCCTTCAGTTTCCAAGTCTTTACTGTTTGTTTGTTCTTGATTTACATATGATGAGTAGGATTCAGTTCTTGTGTATCTGGTCTAAATATACTTAGGCTACCTTTGAAGTCAATAGGATATTGTAGTGTTGTTTCAGGATCATGCTGGGATCCATGATCATATGGATATTTAGATGCAATGTGACCATATTTTCATTCTGAACAAAAAAACCATCTGAGGGTTGTATGGTCTGTCTAACAGACTGCTATACATGCAAATTCTCTTGAGAGCAATCCTATGCAGGTCTACTCTGAAGTAAGTAATTTTTTTTTCAAATGGGGCTGACTCTCAGGAGAGTCTTCTTAAGATTACAGCCACAGTCCAAGAATTTGACTAGATTTGAATACATCTGCCACTTTTAATCTTTTATTAACTGACAAAACTCATTACAGATTATTTTCACTATCAATACACTGGGTGGTTCTTTGAAGTTTGTACTGTCATTGATATTGCTGTTGGAAGCAGTGGCTAGATATGGGATAAGCTTTTTCTTGCCAGTGTGTTGCTTTTGTTCAGAAAAATATAAACAGGAGAACCCAGAATGTTACAACTTCTGTTCCACATTATCTGTCCAATACTATGCTGAGATTTATGGGTTGGGTAGTTTTATTCTTCTATTGTAAACCGCCACGAGTTTTTGAGAGCTGCAGTATATGTCAAAATATCAATAAATAAATATAAATAAATCCCAATAAATAAAAGTGCCAAATGTGTGTTTTAGATCAGGGGTAGTCAACCTGTGGTCTTCCAGATGTCCATGGACTACAAGTCCCATGAGCTCCTGCCAGCAAATGGACATCTGGAGGACCACAGGTTGACTACCCCTGTTTTAGATCATTCACAATTCATTTTTGTTACTGCAATGAATATTGTACACATTAATTCTGACTGCTGTATCAAGTGAAATTGACTCTATGGGTCTAATTCAGGCTTTCTCAACAGGGGTTTCATGAAATGTTGGGATTTCTTGATAGCCCTGGAAAGGTTTCCTAAATTGTGTGTAAATTGATTAATTTTTAAATATTTTAATTAAAACTTTATCAAGTGATCTGACCATATATGGTTATGTTGATCTACTCCCCCTCCCAAAATGGCCAATGATGGGCCTGGAGGGGGGTGGAAATGGGGGGAGGGCCCTGATTATAAAAATCTTTGCTGACTGAGGTTCATTGCACATTGTAGTGACTGGAGTCCAGAGAGGAAAGAACTCTCATTTAAACTTAACTGTGTTGTGGGGTGGTAGCAGGGGATGACAGAGTGGTGGATGCCTGCCCCAACCTTGTTCCCAGCCCAGTGGAGTAGGCCACTGGGCTGCTTTTAGCATTAGAGGCTGCGAAGGAGCGTGATGTCACTTCTAGTGACGTATCTTCTTGGGGTCATGGCAGGGGTGTGTAGCCTGCTGACATCACTTCCGGAGTTTCTCGAATCTTGAAGAATATTTCAGAGGTTTCTCAACAGTAAAAAGGTTGGGATATGCTGGTATAATTGAAACTCTTAAGGAAGTTGCAATGGATAGAGTAAAAGAGACTTCTGCTTTGTGAACTTTGCATGTTCCATAAGCAAGTGACTATCGGAATTGCATAACTGCTCGTTATTACACTATTTGTACATTGAGTTCATTAACCCAGCTTTAATTCATAATAACTTCCTCTATGAGGCAAGAGCAGTAACTTGCACATGCCTGCTGAAAATTATTTATGGATAAATATATGGAACAGAGGTCTACCAGCCACAAGGTATAGATGAACACTATGGGGATTTCCGCACCCTTTAAATGTAGTGTCATGCCAGTCAAATGTAAGCTGAATATTCGGGCCCCTTCATATGATGTCGCCCACATCTAGCTGACAGCTCTTTACATCCTCCATTTTAAAGCGCTTCTTTGGGAATTACATAAAGTGGATTAACCAACCTAAAAAGCGCTAGCTTATGGAGAGTAACCAGCAGGCAACCAGCAGAAGGAAGGTATGGAGGCTCAAATGCGCTAAAGTCATCTGTTGTGTCCCGTCCTCACTCCCACCTCCCTATCCCTTGTTCCCAGGGATGAGAATTACTTTTTTAAAAAATTGTGAACTTTCTGGAGCGATGAATTGGCGGATACACATGTAGGCGATGCTAGAAATAAAAAGAATATTTCTTTTAACAAAGCATGCCTCTCAAACATTTTCTTCCCCACCCCAAAATCAGGAACAACATTAATTTACTAATTTATCAAAGGATTCAGCTGCTTCGGCTTCGGCGCCCATGGAAATCAATGATGCCAGACAATAATGGGAATATCAGCATACCTGCCTTTCCTGGGGCTTGGATGGATGGGAGTGTGAGGTACAGCCTCCATACATTCAGGATAGCTCTGAGAGATGCTTCCATGATTCCCCTGCAAATTTCAAAATGATTGGTCCACGGGGTCCATGTCTAGGGGCTCCCAAAGAGGGTGCCCCATCCCTCCATTATATCCAATGGAGAATTGGGCCCTTTGTGCACAAGCCTACTTATTTGTTTATCATATTTATTTATTTATTTATCATACTTCTATACCGCCCTCCCCGGAGGCTCAGGGCGGTTTACATTATAACAGAGAACAATTAAAATTGAATTAAAAATACAATGTTGGTAGTTACTCAAGACACATTTCTACTATTTTGGACTCTCATATTAATTAATTAAAAACATTTTCACAGCCTCTCCAGCTTGTTGTAGTGGTTAGGAGCACTGAATACTAATCTGGTGAGCCAGGTTTGATTCCCTGCTCCTCCACATGCAGCCAGTTGGGTGACCTTGGGCTCGCCACAACGCTGATAAAGCTGTTTTGACCAAGCAGTAATATTAGGGCTCTCAGCCTCATCTACCTCACAGGGTTTCTGTTGTGAGGAGAGGAAAGGGAAAGGGAAGACTCCTTCTGGTAGAGAGAAGCAGTATATAAGACTCTTCTTCATATAAATATCCATGAGGCAGCTCACAAACAAACCCAGTAAAACAATACCACATGATAAAATGAGAACAGCAGCAAAACAGGATACAAAAAAATTAACAGATGAAAACAAAATTTAAGATTAAATATTGGGGCAAGATTATATAAAGACATGATTAGAAGCCATTTAAGACAATGCTAGCATAAAATGGGAAATGATGGACAAAAGCCTTGGGTAGAGATTTGCCCCTCCATTGCAAACTGCATGCTTCCACTTTATTAGAGGCTCTTGGGGCTTCCATTTTAAACAAGCAAATAAAAAGCTTCTTTGTTCCCACAAAGAAAATAGCATGACAGCTGCCACTAAAATCTTTGTGTAAAAGCCTGAAGCTAGAGAACTCCATGTGCCATCTTCAAAATTGTGATGGTCAGCTCCAGTGTTCCCTCTCCCTAGCCCTTTAACATTTATTTTAAAACATCCTCAGCTCGGCTCACATGTGGGCCACAGTTCAGGTGATGGGGTAGCCTTCACCAGGCACACCTACTAGCATCCTATCGATCCTCTGAACACCTGGCCACAGTGATCCATGTGATGGTCACCTCAAGAATAGATTTCTTGCTTTACACGGGCCTGCCCTTGTCCTTGATCCAGAAATTGTAGCTGCTGCAGAATATATATTGGAGGGCCCATGTCCAGCCTGTGCTGAGGCAGCTACATTGGTTACCAGTTGCAGCCCAGATCCAGTTCAAGGTTTTGGTTTTGACCTTCACAGTCTGGGACCCACATATCTGAGGGACCATCTGTCACCCTATGCCCCTTGCAGACCTTTGCATTCTGCGAGTACTAATTTGTGGGTTTTCCCCAGCCCCAGGGAACTTCGCCTGGCCTCAACTAGGGACAGGGCCTTTTTGGTCCTGGCCCCAACATGGTGGAATGAACTCCTGGATGAACTGTGGTCCTGTGGGAGCTTTCTGCATTCTGTAGGGCCTGCAAAATTGAGTTCTTCTGCCAGGTCTATGCTTGAGGCCAGGGTCTGAGTAGAAGATCTGATCGGGGCCCCCTGGTGCTGAGCAGCGGTATGCCAGGGTTACTTGCCGCGCGGGTTGTCACTCTTGCCACATCCCTATTGGATGATGTTTATGGGAGGGATGTAGTATATTTTTACGGCCATATTTATTGATCTATGTATTGTAATTTTTATGTCTCTTGTTAATTTTAATTGGGTTTTATTGGGGTTTATAATTATGCACAATTGTAACCCGCCATGAGCCAGTCTCAGAAGTGGCAGGAAATAATAGTAATAGTAATAATAGTAATAATAACAATAATAATAGCAAGACTGATGTCAGTTCAGTGCTTCTTCATCAACATGACAAGCTGGAAGGAGGTGGGGCCAGGTGCTGCAAGCAGAGCAGTGATAGTTTGTGTGATTAGTGTTTCAGTATGCGTCCATTTGCTGCCCTGTGTAAAAGCAGCCATGTTTCTTTGGTACTTAATATTGTAAATTTGGCTCAAGACATACATTAATGGTAAAGAAATTCTTCAGTTTGGGTGCTGCTATTGAAAAGACCTGTCTCTGGTGCTCAATCTCCTCCTGGCTTCTGATGGTGGAGAAACTCAGAGCAGGGCCTCTAATTATGTGAACCTGGACCAAAACTTTGGATTTTCATAGAAAATAACCATGACTCTGAATTGAGTTCATAAGTGACCTAGCAAGTAACTGGTTGGGATTTTTTAAAATTGAATGGTCCCTTAAATTGGTACATTGAATTAGTCAAAGCTTTTGAACTAGGGTTTTCAGCTCCAGTTTGGGAAACATATTGATCCCTGAGACACGGGGGCTTGAGGATGGGGAGGGATTTCAATATGGCATAATGCCAAAGAGTCCACCTTCCAAAGTCATCCTTTTCTCCAGGTGATCCCTGTTGCCCAGAGATCAGTTGTAATACTGTAAGATCTCCAACCACCACCTGGAGGTTCAACCCTATTACAGATTGCATATGTGGCCCCATGTATAATGTATAGCAGTCCAACAGGGCTATAATCAGAGCAAGCATAACCATTGGAAGTATAAAAACAAAAAGTGCCAGGGATCACACATGCCTAGAAGTTAACATTCAAACATAGAAGCATTTAACTATATATATGTGTGAAAAGGCTCTAAAAGTAAGTCCAAGCCATTTTGCTAACCAAGTGATCCAAGAAGATTTCTGGTATTGCAAAGAATTCTGGGGCATCACATATAGATGCCCTATTGATTGGGTTCAGATTGCTAGAGCAATCCTCTATTGCCTAGTGCTGGGTCCAAGCACTGAAAATAGGTGTTTGGAACAGAGCCTGGTAAATCATGTTCACATTAAATTCTGGGTACAGCATAAAGAAGATGTGGTACACTGGTAGTTTTCAAATGTGCTGACTAATTCAACCCTTTTAAAAATTTTCAATCAATTTTGGCTCAGTGCCTTCCAGATCATGTTCTTAGCTGTATTCTGTGAATATTTTCTATTTGCAAGTGTAAATCCTTTCTAGGTTGCTTCTGCACACTTATCCCTATCATTAATGTTTTGTTGCTATTTTTTAATCCCATGGTTACAGCTTCTAGAATCATCGAATTCTGCTGCCAAATGTGCTCTTCATCAAAATCATGCTATTTAGAAATGTTAGCCTGTAATTTGCCTAATCGCTTTACATTTATAGACATGTCTTCCTGCTAGAAGCTTCATACTCTATTAAGAATCACAGATGTTTATCCCTCCCTGCTTTTCATTTGTATCTATTACTTCTATTTCCCTGCCATGATCTTTCTACATCCCCTATGGGAGTTTTTTGATCACAGCTTGTCAATGCCACTACTGTTGTTTCTTAAAGTAGGTCAAAGAAAGAGTAACATGAGGTCTTGCATCCTTGAGAGAGCTGAGTGTACTGTTTCCGTGGTGCTTGTCTCTGCCAGCAGGCAATTATAGAACAGAATTTGAAGGTGCATCCTGTTGTGAGGTGTATAATCTCTCACAGTAGGACCAAGAACACAAAAATGAGTAAAAGGAAGACATGAGATATTTTGCTGAGCATTATTTTATATACCTATAGTTAAGAAGGTGTGGCTAATTGTTAGGATCTTTGGGTCAAATACAAGTACAATTATTATCCAGCAGAAGTCACTTCCACCATCAGAAGAGGTTGGATGATGCTCCCTTTTCCTCCCATCCCATGGCAGGGGGGGGAGAGGCTGCCCCTTGTCCCTTGGTGTTCCTGAGGGTCCTCTCCCCACCCAGAAGCAACATTTCTAAGAGTTCAGTAGGCTGCAATGTGAAGGGGCAGTAGAGAAAGCTTTGCTCTATTAACTGAGCCCCATTGTCAGTATTTTGGATCCAATCTGTTATTTTTATTGATTTAAATATGTATACACTTTTTTTGTCACAGGAATCCATAGACAGTCTTACACTAGTAAAATCAATTCATAAGCCAGAAATAACAACTCAGCAATCACAAAATATTTTCAGAATATTGTTCAATTCAATGGAGCCACTCAGATATTTTACATTAAAACAGCAAATTGACATAATGATTTAAAACAACAATTCTAATCAGCATATGAAAAGTTAACAGGAATAGAGCCAAACAATCCTCACGGGCAACATGGAGCAGGGTTTCTCTGCCTTACTTCAGTGTATAAGGTTCACATGGAAAACTTAGTCATTGACATACCCTGATCCCAATCATTACCAAGAAGCAAGGTAGGAACCAATGAAAATGTATCAAAGAAGATGTAATATGCTCAACCCAGGTTGGCTGTTTTAATAACAAGGAATGTTGCATCAATTGAAGCTTCTGAGAACTTTTCAAAGGCATTTAGATTGCATTTTTATTGCAACTGGTATATTAAAGGCACTCAATGCTGTTACTAATTATGCATCATCAAGTCTGATTCAGTCTTCTGAATAACCCAGCAACAATAATTTAGGACTCTTACTAAAAGTACCACAGGTATCTAAGGATCCTTTCCAAAGTATTGTCTTCTTGTTTGTTTTATTTGAAAAAGTGTGTCAAACCTAATGGTATAGAACTAGTGAAAAAACTGGTAATGAAATGAGGATGCACATAGCAAATGTGTGGGAATCAAAGACTTGTGGACTGGTATAAAATGATAGTGTGTCTTTTCTAACTAAATTAACATTGCAAAAAAGGGTGAGAAGAAAGAAAATACCAGTCAGATAAATTGTTTACTGAATATTCAAACACGAATTTTATTGATTCTACTAGCAAGAAAGCCCATTGCAAGCAGAAATACAATGGGCGCTAGGACCCAGGGGACACCGGGAGGTGCAAATCTCTGTGTCTCTCTCTCTCCCTATCACTGCCTGTCTCGGTGTGCCTTGGAGCAGGAGGCATAGCAGACAATGAGGGCTGGTTTGTAGGAGGGAAGGAGGGCTAGTGTACAGCTTGGATCCTATGAATGAGTTCCAAATGCACTAGATTTCTGCTATGGAATGTGCTGCTTCTTCTCCTTAAAGTCTTCTTTGTGCAGCATGAATATGAATATAAATTTAAAAGACATTTTAGTCCACAGCCACTTTCTGGTTGTTTGGAAGCAAAACTGAATCCAGGCAATAACCTAAGCTGTATGCCTAAGGCTTTCTCCACCTTGGCACTGACCTGGTGGAACACTGTCCTGACTGAGATCAGGACCATGTGGGACTTAAAACAGTTACACAGGGCCTGTAAGACTGGGCTGTTCTACCAGGCTTATGGCTGAGACCCATAGAAATACTTACTATAACTGTCCTTCCTATGTAGATAATAATGATGCCATATTGCTAATCCCACTTTAGCACTGTATTCCCCACTGGAGGGGTAAGTCTGTGGGATTTTAAAGATAAACTGGTTTTATAATAACAATGTTTTAATGTGTTTTAATTGTTCAATTGCTGGATTGACATTGTAAATCACCCTGAGCTCTCAGGGAATTGTGGAATAGAAATATGAAAAATAAATATATGGGAGTGCAATTCCATCCAACTTTCATGTGTATGTGTATAAAAGCACCATCAAGACTCTTACAACTTATGGGGACCCTATGAATTAATGGCTCTCAAACATCCTATTGTTAACAGTCTTGATCAGAACTTGCACACTGAGGGCCATGGATTAGTTTCTTGATTCAGTTCATCTCATGTTGAGGCTTCCTCTTTTCCTGTTACTTTCAGCTTTTTCCTAGTATTATTGTCTTTTCCAGGGACTTATCATAATGAGATCCAAATACAATAGCCTCTGTTTAGTCATTTTGCTTCTAGGGATTCTTTAGGCTTAGAACAATTTGTCAATCTGCCAGCATCAGAAGTCTGGTTTCATTCAGTTACTTCAAACAGGGTTTGAAGGGTTAAATGGCCTCTTCCTTCCAGTGTGGCCTCTGAACCACATATGCTATCTGTCTGTCTGTCTGTCTGTCTGTCTGTCTGTCTGTCTGTCTGTCTATCCGTCCATCCATCCATCCATCCATCCATCCATCCATCCATCCATCCATCCATCATCATCATCATCTTATTTATTACCCGCCTCCCCCCAAAGGCTCGAGGCGGGTTATAACACTCCGATAAAACCCCCAGTACAATCCATTAAAACCGGTATAAAAAACCAAAATACGTACAGCAACCCCATAAAACCAAGATGCTGCAGTGAAAAAAACTCCTCCTGAACCTAAAACCCCAAATCTTCTTCACCTAGAGGGGAAGGTGCAAGAGGGTTCTGCATTATAGCTGAGAAATGCCAGTACTGGAGATGACATTCTCAAGTAATGTCATTTTGATGACATTCTTCTGTGGATCGGTGAATCCAGGAGAAAAAAAGATTTTTTCCCCATTACATCTGTCTTGGTTGTAGTATAGTATCTAACCATCCATCTAATCTAATAATCTTTCAAACTATCAGTTCTTAGTAAGGTATTAAAGGCTATATTCCTGTGTAATTTTTTTAATTTTTAAATTTCTCAATAACATGCATTACTTAGCCTCTGCTTTGCCTACTCTAAGAATACGAGATCTGTTCCTGAAGGAAAACCTTTGTTATACTTACACTGGTTGTTATATTATTAGCTCCTGTTGTGGCCTTAAAATAGCCGATTATCTCCGAGTTTCACTGCAGGAGTTCTAGGATCTGTAGTGATTAAAAAGCTGCCATTAGTGCAATAAAGGCCTGGAATATTTTGAGATCAAAGACATATTGGATGGAACTGACTCAGCTGGTAAGTATAATCATGTGTTAAACTGTTAATATGTGAAAAAATTACTGCTATAGAGTCATTGTGATATAGTGGTTAGAGTGTTGAATAGGACAACGGAGAGTAGGAATTAAATTTCCCCTCGTCCATGAAACTCACTAGATGACCTTGGGAAAGTTACTATATCTCAGTTAAGCCTATATCAGGGTTGCAGTGTGGATAAGACTGTCAACATGTGCTTTCACTGTCAACATGTGCTTTCCACCACAATGTAGTCATAGTAAATGGCACGATGTTGCTCTAGGAATCTCTGTAAACTGTGGTTTTAACAGAGCTTTTGCAATTCCTAGAGTGATGTGGCATAATATCAAGTGTGAGGACGTTGCCCTTCCATTTTCCCACACATGTCGCCCATGTCCCCCACTCATCATTTCCTGTTTCTTGCCAGCCAGTAAAGATGGAGAAGGACAAAATAAAAATGAAGACATATATACTTAAAATAATATAGTTATGCATATGCAGTAGAGGCTCACTAAACAAAAATCCTGGGGGATGGGCAATCTGTGGCTGTCATGAAAACTAGAAGACATCTGTGAGGAAAGCCAGTAATGGGTTAGAAAAGCTTAAGAACATTCTTTGGGCTTTGAGGCCTCATCTGCACATGAAGCAGAACAAGGTGATAATCCTGAAGAGGTAGAAAATGGGGTATGCACTTAGCTGTAACTGTAGTTCATCGAATGGACACCTGTACAGTTACACATGGGTAAAGAATATGTGCAGGCCCACCACAGAAAGGACTTTTTGTAGCACAAAACACCTCCAGGTGCTCTGTCCCCCTCCTCCACACTGTCCTGTATTTTCTGGTGTGATATAGAGGGAACAGAGCACCTTTCCCTCAATTCCACTGCCAAAGTAAAGAAAAGGTTACCAGACTGAGTTAAGAGTTTATAGCAGGGCAGGAAGGAGGGTTATGTGATTGCATATGCGATCACTTGATGAATAGCAGTTACAAATAAGAGCAAGTCTATTTTCATCCTTCCTGCTTAACCTGTATGCTGAGATCATTATGAGAGAGATTGAACTCAAAGAATCAAACATTAGAATAAAGATTGGAGGAAGGAATAGAAATAATCTTCGGTATGCTGATGACACTACTATCTGAAACTAAGGAAGGCCTAAAACAATTGATTACAAAAGTCAATCAAGTAAGCAAGGTCTTTTTTTAAACACTAAAAAGTCAAAAATAATGACCACTGCAAAAACCAGACGTCACAATAACAATTGATGGTGAAGAGATCGAATGCATTCAAGAGTTCATTTTCTTGGATCACAAATTGATGCAACTGGTGGTCGCAGTATAGAAATAAAACGTCCGGTTGCTCAGCGAACAAGCTCGAAACTAATGAGCTCGAAACGAACAAGGAAAAACAAGGACAAAAAACTGACTATCACATTAGTTCAATTAGTTTTATCTATCTGGTGTTGGAGAAGGCTTCTGCAGATTCCATGGATGGCAAAAGTCACGAACAAGGAAATACTATAGCACATAAAGCCTGATCTATCACTGTTCGGCAAAATCACAAAGCTCTGGCTCACTTACTTTGGCCATATCATGCGATCCAACTCAATAGAGAAAGCAATTGTGCTAGGATCGGTCAGTGGAAAAAGGAAACCAGGCCAACAAAGAACATGGTGATTAGATACGATCAAAATGAATACTGGCTAGAACATTACACAACTAACCAAAGTAGTGCAAGATCAGAAATCGTGGTGGCAGCTGTGCCATAGGATTGGCAAGAGTCAGACTCGACTGAATGGCTAACATCATCATTATCATTTTCATCATTGTGGTAGCTGCGCAGTGGTGCATGGAAGATTAGCAAGCTGATTTACCAGTTTTAGGAAGGCATGTGTGAGTTCTTAATTTAATAGAGATTACAGAACCGCTCTTCCCACTGTTGCATCTCTCATGGTATCCATATCAATCATGTAGTGTCCTGCATGGTGCAGGAGAAAGATCACATTGCAGCCTTGCAGACTGAGTCAATGAAGAGACCATGGTGAAAAGCTGCAGGTGTAGACTATGCCCATGTAGAATGGGCATGAATCTTCAGGAGTCGGTCAATTTGCGCCAGTTTATAACATAGTATGATATGACATATATGACTATCCATCTTGAGAAGGATTGAGCAAACTGTTTCTTGCTCTTGTTGGAGCATACTGAAGCACTGAATAAGTTGTAATTTTTTCTAAAGGATTTTGTTCTATTTAGATTGAAGAAGAGGGTCTTTCTAACATCTAAGAAATGAAAGGCTTGTTCTCTTTTGTCTTGTGGCTGAGGATATAACAGTGGCTGGGTAAAACCTTGATTTAAACGGATCTGGATGTTACTTTGCGTAGGAACTGAAAAGAGATGTGAAAGACTACCATAATATCAAATATTTTCAGAAGGGGGATGTTGTGTCTCAGTGCCTCTAATTCACTGACACACCTGACTGATGTGATTACCACTGGAAACATGGTTTTCATAGCGAGTAGTTGAATGGTTTTAGGGGACGGGTTTATGTAAGCCGCCTCGAGCCTTCGGGGGGAGGCGGGGTATAAATATAAATATAATAATAATAATAATAATGTGGCAAGTGGCCATTGACTAGATGATTTGCCCATGAATTGAGAGAGCACTAGCGAGAGGCCGCACTGGGGAAACTAGGGGTTAAACTGGCAGAAATTGGTTCAGTAGCCCATTGAGGAAGTAATTTTATTCCTTTTGGGCAAATAAGGACTTCCCATCAACCTGAAGATAAAACCATGCTATAGTGGCTGTGAATTTGAATGGAGATGGATGTGAAGCCACCTCCAACTAAGTATAGGAGGTACCCAAAGACCTTTTTTATCAGGTCTTGTTCTGTGGTCCATCTCCTGAATTATTTCCACTTGGCCAAAGAGGAGCGCCAAGTTAGGGTTTCTGGCATTAAGTAAAAATTACTTGATGGGCTCAGAAAGTTTTCTGTTGGTTATTAAATGAACCACATGATGAAATGTAGGCTGCCAATGTTGGATGGAGGAAAGGACTCTGTAGCAGTAGATTGTGCTTCTGCAAGGGTAGAATGTAACAGTTGTGGGAAATGGTAATTAATATCGATAACCACAATTGTCTTGGCCAGAAGGGTGCTATCAGAATAATGTGTGTTCTTGTAGAGGGCCTTGTGAATTAGTGGTAATGGGAGACGGCATATAGCAGGCGCCCTGTTCACTGGATTTAAAAAGCATTTCCCAAGGATTGTGATTTTCAAGTGCCCAGGGAGCAGACATATTTGTATTTTCTATTCTCACTGATAGCAAACAGTCTAGCGGGATGAATTTGAGAAAGTCTGCTAGTTGACTGTTGAGTGGTCTGAATAGAAGCTTTATTATGAATTGCCCATTCCTAAATCAGGGTGGATATAACAACTGAGGGAACGTGCCACCCTGGTAATGTAGTACATGACTGTTACATTTTCAGTGGCTATTTGTATGCTTTTGCCAGACATGTTTGTGTGAGACCAGTAGGCTGTTGTATACCGCTTTGAGTTCCAGCATGTTGGTGTACATATGCATCTCTTGGGGGAGCAGACCACATCCTGCTGATTGAGACCCTCTTTGTGTGTGCCCCTCATTCTGAAAGGGAGATACCTGTGGTTAGCAGGGTTTCTGGTATTGGGGGATGAACGGGGGCTTAAGGCTGTGAGAAACTACATCTGGAGCAAGTACATAAGTATCCTTGCATGCAGCACCTCTAATATGGTGGATCCCATTAACTAATGCAATATTTTCTTCAGGATAGACATTTGGAAGCCTGATTTTTGGCACTGAAAGATTTGTTCTGTCAAGATTTGTTCTTGAAAA
Source organism: Paroedura picta (assembly GCF_049243985.1). Classification (NCBI taxonomy): domain Eukaryota; kingdom Metazoa; phylum Chordata; class Lepidosauria; order Squamata; family Gekkonidae; genus Paroedura; species Paroedura picta. The sequence continues at coordinate 27,246,978 of NC_135376.1, read as the reverse complement.
GACCTTGGATAGGGTAGAATCTAAAATGGTGTCTATGAAGTGTATACCTTGTGTCGGTTCCAGCTTGGATTTCTTTATTTTGACTTTTAAACCTAGTGCTCTACCTGCCACATAAAGTGAAAGTCTGACAGGAGCTTTAATTTCTAATTGGCCACAACTAGCCAGTCATTGAGGGATGACATGTATCCCCATTTCCTCAGCTAAGCTACTACTATTGATTCCACCTTGGTGAAAACCTTGGCCATTGAAGGTAGCCTAAAGTAGCAATCCCCAACCTGTGGGCGGTGGACCACATGTGGTCCGTCGACTAACTGGAGGTGGGCCGCGAAGGATGCCTTCCCCCCCCCGGCCCTTTACTTCATCCACGATCCGGCAGGCGCACATGGGACTATCTTGTTGCAGAGAAACAAGCTCAGGGTTCCCATTGATTTGTCATTGTCATGGGTTAAAATTTCCATGAAAATAAAATGTTCCTTATGTTCATTGTGGCGTGTCTGTATCTTATTTTGAAGGGATGTTTAAACATTACCATAGCGACCAGAGTCAGAGAGCGTTAGGGCAGTGGGCCTCAGTAAAATTGAGTGGTCCCCAGTGATAAAAAGGTTGGGGACCACTGGCCTAAAGTATTGGAAGCAGAGGTACATGTGGTGATCTGGCCTTTCTTTGACATGGAAATGTATCTAATAAGTGCAGTGCTACAAACCATGCACCTGAGCATAACAGATGGAGGACATTGATAACTGACACCATTCTGAACCTTTTTTATTGACAGAAACTTGTTTAGGCCTCTCAGTTTAAGATGGGTCTCACTGCTTGTTTTTCTTGACCAGAAGGTATCTGGAATAGAACCCTGAGGGTCAATCTTTCATAGGCATTTCAATGATATCTTTCTTGCCAAAAAGAGTGTTGACTTCTGCTAGGAGTTCTGGAAATGGGATGGGAGTGCAGGATGATGAGGGAGTTGGAAGAGACAACCCCATTGACATGATGCTGAGCGCCCATTGTTCTTGGGAGATGTCCTACCAGGTGATTTGTTGAGGACACAGTGTCTTTATTGTTATGTGCATGGGCATGGTCTATATGAAAAACCTGTTTTACAGGTTGAGCTGAAATTTTGGTGTAGGGAATCTTCTCTGGCAACACTGATGCTGATAGTAATGACCTCATGTAGACCTTCCATGACTGAAAATATGACAGGACCTGTATAACTCTGAATGCCACAATTGTTACCCTTAGTGGGCACTTTTGTGAAAAAGCAACAAAAAGATGTAAAATATTGTTTCAGGGCATGAAATTTGTCTTGAATTTTATAATTACTAATCTGTCATTTTTGATCAAAAAACATAGAACTTTTATCGCCTTTCCAGAATTCTTTAAAGAACACAAATTATAACTAAAATTAGTACTAATAATGGAATACATTGCGGGAAATCCATACATTTGTAACTTAAAGATACCGCCTCGCTATTCTATCTTCTCAGTTTATAGTTAAATTTAAACATATTAATATTTAGTAAAATTAAATAACTTCACACATATTAGGCCACCCATGCTCGTTTATAAACCACTATGTAGTTTCTCTTCACAAATTTCCCCAGTTTTATTGTTAGCCTTGCATGTCTTCTCAATCAGGCCTGAACTGAACTGTATTGTTTTAGATTCAGCTGCCTGAGAAAGCTGGGTGAGAGGGCATTTAAACAGATCGAATCACTGAATCACAATTCAGTCACAGCTGATTCAGCCTGTTTAAATTGCAGGCATGGGTAGCTCAGCTTGGATAGGTCTGAAAAGTACCCGAATCTGCATTGACTTGGATACTTTTTAGCTTATCCAAACTGAGTCACTCATCCCTACTTTTACCCTTGCAATACATCCAGTTGCTGTCATAAAATTAGTAGTTCTCTTTCAAAGGAATACCAAAGGAAGATTAGAGAGACTGCTGAATTGCAACTGATAATGAAACTCAAGACTGAATTGACCTGGGTTTCCTGACTCATTACCAATACTGATTTCTTCACACCTACTATCATCACACCTAATCCAGTCACAGCTGCTATTGTCATTTGTCTGCTAATACCGTCCTGCATCTGAAATCACTCCACTGTCCAGTATAGAGGGCAGATGGATTCTTATTCTATCTGTATCTGAAGAAGTGAGCAGTGACACACAAAACCTCATACCCTGCAATAAATTGTGTTAATTCAAAGTTTGAGTCCAGTGGATCAACAAAGTGTCTCCTCGTTCTGACAACTAACTCTGATGAGTCCCTGACTCCCTGATGCCGCCTGAAAGTTAAATATAGGATCTGGGTCTAGAAAGCTTGAAGTCTACTGACATAAAGCATTCCTAAGAGGGACTTTCTGTTACACAAACGCCACAAATTTCTCAAGGCAATGTAAAATAATATTGCATTTCCAAACCCTTTTCATATTCAGCAGGTTAAATTGCATTGACTTTCAGAACAAATTTACACAGCCACACACGATTTCTAGCTGATGTGTTTGGACCTGCATGGTGATAACATTGGGAGTGATACAGATGCTACCATTGTTTCATTAGAAATTAAGGCTAACTTTGTGATAGACTACTGATAATTATTAATCATAGCATTATCGTTGTACATTTTTTTAGATTAATGTCAAAACATCTGTGCATAGTTTTATGGTTTAGTAGTTTTTATCTTTCTGGAATACACTTAACATGCTTTGTTGATTCTTCTTACTTATAAGGAACCAAAAACAACGGAAGTCGTAGAAAAAAGATGGAAAATAGCATAACCACAATTTCCCGTGAAGAACTGGAAGAACTAAAAGAAGCATTTAGTAAAATAGGTATGTTTCACAGAACTCTTCCAAATGTTTGGAATTAGCATTTTATTAAAGTGGGAGCAACAGGGATTCCAGTTAAGGAGGCAGTCATAACCTTACTTTAGGGCAGATTCTTATCTCCCTTGTTAGCTTATTGAATATACAAACTGAATTATTATTGTTATAAACAATTAAATGTACCATGCAGGCCAAATGTACGAATCCTTAAAACATAAGGTATGACAAAGGTGATTTTCACAAGGAAACAGGTATATATACTTCAGAGCGAAGCAGACTAGGGAAAGATTTGGGAAAAGCCAGGGTAACATAAATACACTACGATGCTATGGAGAAGCAAGAATAAATACTAACAGAATAAAAGAATAAACACTAACCCAAGGTAAATAACCAATGTGGAAATGGCCTGACCTGTGTTTATAAAATATATTTATATATTATTTAAAACATATTGTATACAACATAGTTATAAAAACAATTATAAATAATTTTTAAAAACAGTGCTACTTATAGCTTAATCTAGAACATCCACTGAATCTTGTTCTGAAATCCTCTGTTTCTATGAAATTTCTGCTCCTATTGAAATCCAAAACTGCACCTTTTTAGTATATTCAGTGGAGATTTTACTTTAGCCTGCACCACAATTGTCCAGTCATAAATTAACTCAGGATTACTTTATGCACATTCTGGCAATTTTCACCAAGTTATCTGCGATGGTTCAATGTTGTTGGGAAATAGGCTTTTCCTCTTGGTTTCCTGCAGTATCATGGTGTGCCTCCAGGGGTTTCCCTGACTCTTCCTTGATCTTTCCCAAATCTGCATTACTGTGAAGTTTGGAAAAGATTACTGCAAAGCCTTGATAGCTGCAGAGTGGGCAAAAAATATTGGATTTTCCTAGTCATGCCCACATGAATGCAGTTTCCCCCGCAGTGGCCATTTCTTGTATCCACCAATGGGAGGACTTGGGGTTTAACACTGGCAACAGAAATATCGTTTCATTATATAGATGTAATGCTATAACAATTTGTGTAGGTTGTCTGAATCCCAGCCTTCATTTTTTAAAAACAGTGGTGTGCTGGGGAAGAGAGAGGGAATGCATAATGAGTGGGGCACTATGTACTATACAATTACAGTCACTGCAATAATATAAACTCTTACTAGATGAGTGGGGCAGTAAACTATGGGGAAACCTTCTGCACTGAACCTATGTTGCTACTGTGCTGTATTGGTACTTGTAATAACAAAAGGGAACTGGTAATGCCAGTCCTTGTGTAGCAAATGCCTCTATCAGACAAACCCCCAAATTTCCAGTACAGGCAGCTGAGTATTTAATGTAATGTTTACAGTAGACAAGGAAAATAACTCAAGGAACCCAAAAATATTTGAATCAAGGAATCACAAAGATTTAAAAATGTAAATGTGCAGCCTGATAAATGCAATACCTAGGGAAAAATTAAATATTTCAATATATAAAAACAGATGTATTTATTACAAAAAATACTTTATAAGCTCTCAATAATTAATACTTAAAATCACAAAAAATAAGGCTCAATTTTCCTGGGGAATTTCACCTTCGGACTTCTTTATGCTCTTTTACTTTTGACACCTTTACATGCTGAATTTTTTCTAAATCCCCCTTTTGGGATTTGCCAGAAGCATAGTGGCACCTACAACATCATCTCCCCCATGTCCTCCCATAAACTTCCTATTGGTCTCTTGATTTTGCAAAAAGTATTGTAAACTATTCATCCCCTATTATTTGTCATGACTCTGTGGCTTCTCACTGTATTTAATGGTAAAATGGCTGGGCTGCACTGTGATAGTGATGGCAGCAAAATGAACCCCCTCCAGAAAAAAGACCCCACACAAAAGCCCAATAAGAAATTATTGTCTCTAGCAGGCCTGGAATGTATGCAATATGAGTACATTGCTTTTATTCCGTGTCCTGTCTTGAGGCTTAGAGGGAGAGTTGTGTTGTAAATCAAATCAATAAATAAATGGAATATAGAGAGCAGAAGAGAAACAGTTAAAAGAGAAAAGGAGAGATAGAAAAAGAAACCTTCTGAACCCTGAGTGGTCCCCGGCGTTGAGTGGTCCCCGGTGATAAAAAGGTTGGGGACCACTGCTGTAGGGGACAATTTTGATGGTAAATGTTTCTAAATCATTTATTTATTTATTTATAATTTATAATTGGATTTATATACCGCTGTTCGCCAAAAGGTCTCACGGCGGTTCACAATAAAATATAAAATCATCCTACCTCTTTGTTCTTCATGGGCCTCCCAATTTTACACCTGTTATTCATTCCTCCCAATTTGACTAAAGACAAAGGGCAATCCTAATCAGGTCTGCTTAGAAGTCTGAGGGCATTTCCGCACATTGTTAAAAATAGTGTTAGACCAGCTGAATGGCGTAGTGCTAAATATTAGAGCGCCTCCTGGCCACTCCTCACCTTTTTGCTGTCTCGCTCTAGTCTGCTGCCTTTTTACGCTTTTCACCCTGCTGCTGGAAATGGCGGAAGAGAGAAACGCGGCTTGTACGCAACTCTCTTTTGCCTATCAATCAAGCCAGGCACCAATCCCCATTCTTCATAATTTAAAGGTCCTGCGATGCCTGCTAATCTTTTAAAAATTAATACTTGTCTGTTTAAACGTCTATGCTTAGATGCATAGTGCTTTTTGAACACCACCCCTTATGGAATCACAAGTCTTTAGATACTTTTAAAAATTAATCTCATTCCCTATTTTTTGGGGGGATTTAGGGAAGCATGCTTTGTGTAACAACTCTGAAAAAATACTTTATTTCTGTCATTGCCTGCATCCTTGTGTGCTCAAGGTTGTTCTCCATTTTTAAAAAGCACTTCCTCTCCCCTGTAAAAAGGGAGAGGGAGGCAGGTGCAAGGGCAGGACATTAGAGGCAGAGGTAGCGCTTCTTTACCTCCATACAATTCTTTGGCTGCTGGCCTGCACTGGGGGATAGTGCTTTTTAGGTTGGTGAATCTACTTTTTAGGATTCACCAACTCGCGCTTTAAAATGGCAGATACAGCAAGCAGTTTGCTGGCTGGACACGGGAGGTTGCTGACATCATGCAGAGCAGCCAGAATATAATGACTAAGCATTTCACTATATTTATCACATGCAGAAAAGCCCTCATTTTATTCACTGTAGCTTACTCCCATAAAAGTGATCTTAACTTGCAGTGATGATCTTGATTTCAGATTAATTAATTTACGAAATGAAATAAATGAGATAAATCTGGAAGAGCTTAAGCAAGTAGGTGCTTAAAATTAAGGCAGTAATTGAATTTATAGTTGTTTTCATAGTTGTTTTTCATTTCTTTGTTGATTCCTTGGGCTTCTTTATAGTGGGTTGAGATAAAGTGAAAACAATACAACACTGAAACTGACAATAATTTTAAATATGCAGATATAGACAACAGTGGATATGTCAGTGATTATGAACTTCAAGACCTTTTCAAAGAAGCAAGCGTTCCTCTGCCTGGTTACAAAATACGAGAAATTGTAGAAAAAATTATAGCCGTTACAGATAACAACAAGGATGGCAAAATCAACTTTGAAGAATTCGTATCAGTAAGTAAGAGAGCAATTCTAAACATGTCTACTCAGAATCCTATCCAGGTTTCTCTGATGTAACTTGTTCACAGGAAAGATTGACTACATATTTACTCAGAATTAATTGGTTTAGTATTAATGAGTTATAAATGAACTAGTAATCAAGCCCACTGTATGACTAATACAGCGGGCGCTAGGTACTTACTGTCTTGCGGGTGCTCCATGGCGGCGGGCTGGTGGCGGGGGCTCCCTCGGTCGGCGGGGCCTCCCCCGGGCGGCGGTCTTTCGGCAGCGGCTCCCTCAGGCGGCTGCGCACGACTGCCGGGGGCTCCCTCGGGTGGCGGCCTGACACGGTGAGAGGCGTTTTGTGCCTCTCGCCGCATCAGGCCGCCGGCAAAGGAGCAACTGTGAGTCGCGCTTGCAGTTACTGGGGCTGGGAATCAGATTGTCTGTCCGGAGGAAGGGTCCAATCTGGACCCTTCCTCATCCACGACACATCCCGCCCCAAAACCCCTTACTGCATTATTTAGTCCGCGGCGCCCGCGGCGCTGCGGGCAGTGTTAAGATTATGAGATCATTGCTATATGGTACTTTTAAAAGCATACTGTGTTATATACTGTAGCTTTGATGTACATAACCCATTTCTATGCAACATTTTATGAAGATAATACGTATCAGTCAATCAGGAATTTGAACAGTAAAAGAAAGGATTTTCCTACCATAAGTGTCAGTCAGTGGGATATGGAAGACGCCCACTCCCACTCTGGGAGAAGTGGGGGGAGAACAGGAAGCCCCTCTAAGAAAGGCTCTGGGCAACATAGCTGGCATTGGAAGTAAAGCCATCCTTCCTAGGGTCATGGTCACAGGTATGCCACCAGTGCCAGGAAGAAGGGCAAGGGGAAAGGCTAAGGAAAAAAATCACTTGCTTTGTAGGAGAGATAATTGTTATGGTTGGCCAACTGTTCTCCCTCATGGAAGATGAGGCCTTTCATGGCCTACTGCAGCACTGGCTTCCTGATACACCCCCCACTCTATGAAGACCATGATCCATACACTGCTCTGGTGCTGGATCCAACACACTTCTTCCTCAGAAAGTGCCTATTTATAAATGTTTCAGTAGGGAAGGACAGAGAGTAGAACTAGGGAGCACTGGTGAAGAATTTCAACTGAAAGAAGCCACATAGTTCTCCACCTTAGAGAACAGCAAGAGATTTTTGGCATAGCCTAGTAAAAAATAGATGTAACACTTTAGATAATTAAAGGGGATTATGAGAGAATATGCTGTGGATGTTGTAACTTGTAATATCTGGGAGAAAAGATACCTAAATGATATAGTTGATGGGTTATTATGCAGCTTCTCTATTGATAAAATGTTCATAAACAAAATGTTCATAAACATTTTAAACAAAAAAGTTGCCTTAAGGTAATTTGGGAAGATAATATCTTCATATGTACTTTTTGAAAAATAAAGTATTTTTCAGTCTAATACTGAAAATAATAGACTCCTAAATGTGTGGTGAAAGCTAAGAACGCACAATTTTTTGTCTTTACATAGACTCTATACAGCCTTTCTTACGACGAATTTGTTGCCTTGACCTCACTACCTGCTCTGTGTATGATTTCTGAATGTGTGAAAAGCACATTCTGTTTTGTTCTAGGTTATCCAAGAATTAAAAAGTAAGGATATTAGCAAATCATTCCGAAAATCAATAAACAAAAAAAAGGGAATTACTGCAATTGGAGGAACATCCCCAATTTCAAGTGAGGGGACCCAACACTCTTACTCAGGTAAATAATTTCCCTTTGTTCAGACAAAGCATTCATTCCTGTCAATGTCAAGCCACAATTTATATTTCATACATGAAAACCATGCATCTCTGATATTTAAATGTTGGCCTGTTGGACTTTGTCAAGAATTCTCACTGCCTTCTCTGACAACCTGACTTTTTTGATGGAACAAACAGTGCAGATAAAACAACAGTTAAATGCAAAAATGTACTCTTCCAGAGTTTTAGTTTAGCTTGATACTTAATAGTTTGATTCTTAATATTTATATGTATTCCCTAGTGAATAAGATTGTGCACTGAGAAATTCTAGCTGTTCTGCATGCGTCATTTGTGGCAGAAAGGCAGCATTTCTAAGCAAAATAAAATTCATACAGAAATGGGGAAGAATCATACAATTTAAGACTAACAACATTTTTATTCCAGTATGTGTTCTCATGGGCTAGAGCTAGGGTTGCCAGGTCCCACCAGCAGGGGATGAGAAGGAAGGATTGTCCAATTGAGATAGTGAAACTCCTAAATATTTGGGGTTGGATCCTGGGGGGAGGGGGCAGGAGCCCACTGGGATACAAAGTCACAGAATCCACCCTCCAAAGGATCTACTTTCTCCAGGGGACCTGATCTCTGTATACCCTTCAGCAAATAGGAAAATAATTTTTCTAAACAATTAGTTTTCTTTTAAGCTCCCTGCCTCAACTATATTTCCCCCTTTTAATTTTAAAGATTTTAAAACCTAGTTTTTGTCACAGTTACTACCTGCAGTATAATAAGACATTCCATGTTAATTATCTCAGCAAGACTTGTGACTCCCCACCCATACAAGCATTAACTAGTTCAGCATGTCTAGTGAAGGGTTTCTGTATTTTTCTTGATTAGATTTCATTTAAGGTATTACATTTCAACCTTTATTTCATATCCCCTTGACTCTGCTGTTTTCCCCTATGCTCCGATGTCCAATCACTATATAGTGAGGATCTACTTGTACACCCAAAAATAAGCACTCTAGTTTGTGAATGCTTAAGTTTGAATAAGAGCCAGCTTGGTGTAGTGGTTAGCAGTGCAGACTTTTAATCTGGCAAGCTGGGTTTGATTCTGCACTCCCCCACATGCAACCAGCTGGGTGGCCTTGGGCTCGCCACAGCACTGATAAAACTGTTCTGACCGAGCAGTAATATCAGTGCTCTCTCAGCCTCACCTGCCTCACAGGGTGTCTGTTGTGGGGAGAGGAAAGGGAAGGAGAATGTAAGCTGCTTTGAGACTCTTTCAGGTAGAGAAAAACGGCATATAAGAACCTCCTCCTCCTCCGTGAGTTATCTATTACCTGAATGGGTCAGTACTGGCACTGGCAAAGCTTTCTAGGACTCACTGTTGCTCTACATGAAATGTATACTGCAGAACATTTTTATCATGTGTTCTAGGAGAATAGTATCATCCCACCCTTTATCAATACTTGCCTGTTGTTTCTCATCGTTCAATTGAAGAACGCTTGATAAGCTTTTAAGGAATTTCAGTGATCCCTGGATCATAGTTTTAAAAAACATCAGCATAGAGCTGGGCTATATGCTATACTTATTATGTGACTTCCTCCTCTGCCAAGTAGTCAGAGGGCAAGCAGAAGTGGCTGCAGAGTGCTGCTGTCCACAATTCACTTAGCTACTCACTCAAGCAGGTCCTTTTTGCTTGGGTTAGTGAGCAAATAACATATAGGAGCAGTAGTCCTCATTCACTTGCTTGTCCTCTCTATTTGTGCCACAGACACATCCAGATGGGTGCCTCCTAGACAGCATCTCCCTGAGAGCTCCCCAAAGCTAGGACTAGCCCTAAGAAATCTCAGCAAACAGGGATGATCTGCTCTCATTTGGTGAGTGTAATGTGTAGCCTAACTCTGCTATCAGGAAGACCTCTTTAGTTTAGCAGCGGGAAAATTGTCTAGGAAGATTGTTGTAGAATATCTTTTCTTATTAATTCGCTAGATGATCCTTTCCAGCTCTATGACTGTATGTTTGATGTCCTCACTGCTAGATTATTTTAGAATTTTTGTTGTTGTTTTTTCAGAGGAAGAAAAGGTTGCTTTTGTTAACTGGATAAATAAAGCTCTGCAGGATGACCCTGACTGTAAACATCTTCTCCCCATGGATCCAACAGATGACAGCCTTTTTAAGTCACTTGCTGATGGCATCCTCCTTTGGTATGTTTAGTGTTAAAACTAGTCACACAAAACCTTGTACAAATACTTGTGGCATGATCCAACCAAAATGAAGCGCTTTTAACCCCCATAGCCCCTTTAATTTAAATGGGAGACTTTGGAATCCATAGGATTTATAAAAAATGGCTCCATTTCTGAGGTCTGTGGGTCATCCATCATATTAAAAATACAGGAAATCTAAATGATTTTTGTACATGTGGTTTTCTGATTATATTTCTACCAGGAGAGTTGATTATGGACTTTTTCCTTTTGTTGATACCTATGCCTTTTGCAGTGTCAACAATATTTGAAAAGGAATATATTGTGTGTATTATCCACAAGCTCTAACCTGAATAGCCCAGGCTAGCCTGATCCCATTAGATCTCAGAAACTAAGCAGGGTCAGCCCTGGCTAGTATTTGAGTAGGAGATATCCAAGGAATACCAGGCTTGTTATGCAAAGGCAGGCCATGGCAAACCACCTCTGAATGTCTCTTGTCTTGAAAACCCTACGAATTTGCCATGTCAGCTGTAACTCAACAGCACTTTCTTCTACCATTACCTACAAGCAGAGTATTAAGGACTAATCATGACTGAAATTATGCTTTTGTTGATTTAGTAGCATACACAGATTGCATACACAGATAAAAACATGTGAACAGATAATGCATGTGCTGCAGTTTAAACATGTTTTACTGATTCTGTTTTAGATAAACTGTTCATATAAATTAATTCCTCACATCTACAAAATTATAAGCAGTAAATTATGTTCAGCACTTTAGTATCAAGTTTTCTGTTCTCTAAATTGGTATAATTAGGATTATGTTTCATTTGTCAATAAGCAACATTCTGTGACTAGCAATTCCAAATTATTGTAACACCTTTCAGATTCAATAAATTTCTCTCTGAAGGATTTTAGAGGTGTTTTTATTAGGGAATTTTTAAAAATTCAATTCTCTGATCTGCTGTGTTAGCGCCTTAGAAGACTCCTATGCTGTATAATGTGCTGACCTATATACTCACATATACATTCTTGATTGCTTTAACTTGTTAACTCTTGGTTAGTTATCTCCATTGAAAAGCATTTTATGAGTTGTTAGATCCAAAAGTTCTACCTGTGGATATTCATTTAAGATGGTTAATTCACCGAGTCATGCCTGACCCTTGGGTGACACCCTCCAGCATTTTCAAGGCAGACTCAATACGGGGTGGTTTGCCAGTGCCTTCCCCAGTCATTACCATGTACCCCCCAGCAGCTGGGTACTCATTTTACCAACCTCGGAATGATGGAAGGCTGAGTCAACCTTAAGCCAGCTGCTGGGATTGAACCCCCATCCTCATGGGCAGAGCTTTCAGACTGCATATCTGCTGCCTTACCACTCTGCGCCACAAGAGGCTCTTTTCATAATATTAGAATCTTTTCAATATAATCAAAATATCGGAACACTGATTTTTCTCATATATATGAAGCTGATAATCATTTTTTGAAAAGAAAACTAAATCTTTACCTTTACTCCCCCAGCAAAATGATAAATTTATCCCAACCAGATACAATTGATGAGAGAGTTATTAATAAGAAGAAACTTACTCCATTTACTATCTCTGTAAGTATCATACTATCCAAAAATCTACCTTAAAAGGTGGTTCAAATGATAACAGGTTAAGCTTTGAGACATTATTTGAAGCTTAAATATTTCAAAGCGATAAGATGATAGCAACAGTTCAGTTTCTGGTTACTTAAATATTTCTGTGTTCTTTGAAATCTATATGTAAACAGAATTGACTGAATCTCAAATTATGGATTATTTGTTTCTAGGATTATGGATTATGGATTATTTGTTTCTGCACATATTTTTGCAAAGCTACTGTATGTCATTTGCAGTATGCAGCTTGAAACACATTGCTCTAGTGGCACTTTTGTTATGAGCAAAGCACACATTGAAAATAAGCATAATGAAGAACATATGAGTAACAATAGCAGGGAGGGCTTTTTCCGGTTCAGTAGCTTGGGGTACTAGTTTCAGAGGAAACAACTGTAATGCAGTAGTGCATGCACTGTTCACTTATGATGTAATTAAATGCATCCTGAATGATATATTTCATTCCATATCCATCTTTGCTAGAATTTGTAGTGATGAAATCTGTCCCTTATTTATTTGCCAGGTTTTAATTGTATATTTCTTATATTTAAATGTTAGCTATCTTTATGCATACATTAGTGCACAAACTTCCATTTACATTTCTTGTTCTTTTTCCCTATAGGAAAATCTAGATCTTGCACTGAATTCTGCATCAGCTATTGGTTGTACAGTAGTCAATATTGGATCACAAGATCTAAAAGAAGGGAAACCACATTTGGTGTTAGGACTGTTATGGCAAATTATTAAGGTTGGGCTTTTTGCAGATATAGAAATCTCCAGAAATGAAGGTATTGCACATTTTTGAAACCTTGACATCCATTTTGTTGTTGTCATTGTTCTTCTTCTAGTTTATGAACAATTAATGCAGTTTAAGTTTTTAAATAAAACTAAAGATTTTTTGAAAACTTTTTTATAGCTCTTATTGGTTTGCTAAACGATGATGAAGAATTAGAGCAATTAATTAAACTGTCTCCAGAAGACCTCCTGTTGCGTTGGGTTAACTACCATTTGGACAATGCTGAATGGAAGAGAATAAATAACTTTAGTCAAGATATTAAGGTATCTCTTAGTTTGTCTGTCTAATAAGTAAAATTAATGTAATGGTTTGGAATCAGAAGCTTTTAACCAAAACCAAGTAAAGCCATCAAAGAAATCTTGTTTGTAACTGCATTTTAATCTAATGGCTGTCTTCTCACATTAAATGTAATACTGTATTGTACCCAGTGTGAGAATCACATGGACTGTTTATGCACTGGAGGTTTCGTGCCAGGCTGCAGGCTGGAGTTTTAGTCATGGCAGGTTGCCCCTCCTCTTCCTGCACCCACACGGGGGAGCATTTAGCCTGATGCGCCTCATCCACCCCCGATTTGTGCTCCTGCATGGGAGCTGGGGCAGTGAAGTTCCCAGTGCATAAACGGTCATGGAGAGCAGTTTACTATCCCCCAGCAGCACTGAGATGGGAGCTGTTGACTTTAGCTTGTTGCTTCCATGTAGTGGTTGCAGAACCTACCACTAGCCAATTGGCTCAGGCTGTTTGGCTTGTGGCAGGGCCAGATAGGGTATACCGGAGTGAAGACTTTTTTTGTTTGGCTCATTCCCGAGGTTAAAAAAAGAAACCAAGTTCAGAGAGGGCACAGTTTTCTCTTCACTCAGGACGTGGAAGGGATGTCAGGGGGGGCAGCAGATGATGTTGAGTCTGTCAACCTGGTGGAGGAGCTTACTTTTATAGGCCTTGTGGAATTGTGTAAATTTAGGAAGGGCCCTGATCTCTGTGGGGGGCTCATTCCAGCAGGTGGGAGCCAGGATAGAGAAGGCTATGGCCCTAGTTGAGGCCAGATACACTTCTTTGAGACCAGGGATCACCAGCCAATTGGAGGTGGCAAAACATAAGGCTCTTCGGGGGGCATAGGCAGAGAGGCAGTCTGTGAGATACACTGGGCCCTGACCGTGTGTGACCTTGAAGGTGATTTCCAGAACCTTAAGCCTGATTCGGAATTCAGCTGGGAGCCAGTGGAGTTGTTGGAAGGCAGGCCAGATGTGGGACCTCTATGGTGTATTTGTGAGGATCCTAGCCATGGCACTCTGGATAAGTTGTAGTTTCCGGTTCAAAGTTAAGTACTGAGCCCTGTAGTACTCCTCTGCTCACATCCCTACATTCTGATGAAATATGATAGTCCAAGGCCATGAAGGGTCTTGTATGTGATACTGGATTAAATCTGGTAACTGATGGGCAGCTGAGTGACCCCAGAATGAACAGGGTATACATACTTTGCATCGCTACTGAAAGTAACTGAGCTGCAATATTCTGTACCAGCTGGAATTTCTGAGCTGACTTCAAGGTAGACCCATGTAGAATGCTATACAATAGTCTAGTCTTGTTACTGAGGCTTCTATACATACTCTGATGCGGCACCTGTCTTGTGGAATGTTCTGACTGAGGAGGTCAAGAAGGCTCTTACACTTCTGGTTTCCTGCCAAGAATGTGAAACAGAATATAATGGCAATAGTTTTTTTTACAATATAATGCTTCAAGAAGGTGCTTTTATAAAATAATGGATTCCTGGAGAGGATGTAGACAAACTGGAGCGCATCCAGAGGAGGGCAACACAAAATGGTGAGGGATTTGGAGACCGTATGAGGAAAGGTTCAGAGAGCTTGGTCTGTTTAGCCTGGAGAGAAAATGACTAAGAGGTGATATGATAGCCATCTTCAAGTACTTGAAGGGCTGTCACATATAGGATGAAGCACAGTTGTTTTCTGTTACCCCAGAAGGTAAGACCAGAACCAATGGGATGAAATTAATTCAAAATAATTTTCAGCTAAATATCCGGAAGACGTTCCTGACAGAGTGGTTCCTCAGTGGAACAGGCTTCCTTGGAAGTTTTTAAGTAGAGGCTAGATAGCCACCTCACAGAAATATTGATTCTGTGAATTTAGGCATATTGTAAGTGGCTGGCCAGAGGGGAGTGTGTCCATGCTTGGCTCTTGTGGCCCTTTCTAGCATGCCTAGGGAAATGCCAATTGCCACTTTGGGGTCAGGAGACAAATTTCTTCTAGGCAGATTGGCCATGGATTCTGTTTATTTTGGTGCGTGTGGAGGCATCATCTGGATATGGAATTGGCATCACAGTGGTGGGCAGGTAGTTGTGAATTTCCTGCATTCACAGGGGGTTGGACTAGCTGACCCTGGAGGTCCCTTTCAACTCTATGGTTCTATGACTTGGCCACTATATATCTGTTTGCTGTATGTATTATTCTGCTCCTGCTGCATTATCTTCTAATTATGTAATACCATTTTCCATATTGTTTAACATATAAACTCTAATACTATTTACTATGTTTCAAGTTTCTGTGATACTCTTGGCTTCATTGCTTATTAGTCATCACATCCTACAGAATACATTGCTATACACTGTGTAATATGTCTGAGTAAGAAAGGTAGATAGTAAAAGAAATAAAATAAATAAAAATGTATGAAACACAGTGTCTTTCTTCCACTGTATGGGAGTTTATTGCTAAAAAAAGTCCTATTTCTGGTATGACTGCTGTCTTTTTACTTCTTCCATTTCCTTTCAATGAAACAAATGAAATATCTTAATCTTTATGTTAATATCTAAAGCTAAAGCATACAACTGCAGCTATTGACAGAGTAATTCACTTTTCTCCCATGTCTGCCATCAATATATATTGAGAACTCCTGTTCAATTTTTCTATTATTTGTTTCAGGACTCAAAAGCATACTTTCACCTGCTTAAGCAAATTGCACCTAAAGGAGACAACAGTGGGGAGACTGCCATTGACATAGATCTTTCAGGTCTAAATGTATGTGTCTATATGTATAGATATTGAAATATGGTTGTATCCAAAGTATTTTTATCAACAGAATAGATTGCTCATGCCTCCTTACTCCCATTGCAGCCTCCTGGTCTCCCTGAAATGTTGGTCAAGAACAGAGGTCCCTCAGGAACAGTATAGGGGGTGAACTGGGTGTCTAAGAGAGAGGAATTGAAAAAAATCCCCCCTTTCATTTCAGTCAAATCTAACATTGGCCATTAGTCATCATACACAAGAGCAAAATGTAATCCTAAAATGTGAATGTATGCATATATCATAAATACTTGTAAAATTGCCCTGTGTGAAGTGCTGTTTTGAGATCTACAGTTTTCCGTGTGTGTGTGTGTGTGTGTGTGTGTGTGTGTGTTTTGGAGGTGGGAGCATTCAGTAATAATATTCTGTGCTTGATTGGTAAAGGTTATGCACCTTGATCTAGAATACAACAATCAACTTATAGGTCTGCTGTTCCAGGAATCCTCCTGTAGTATAGTACTTCGAGTATTTTAACAAATTCTCTTGTCTAGTTAGAAAGGCTCAATTGATTTTGGATTGAATTGATACCACTTTTAGAAGCCTCCTTTACACTATGAATAAGGGGTTATGATAACTCTGTAGTAGGAATGCCAGCTTCCAGGTAGTACTACTACTAATCTACGAACTATAGAAATCAGTTCCTCTGAACAAAATGGATGTTCTAGAAGGTCAGCTCCTTGGCATTGTACCCTGAGGCCTCTGTCCTCCCTAGGCTTCGCCTTCGAGTCTCCAGGAGTTTCCCAACCTGAAGCTGGCAACTCTACCTGCCCGCCCACCCAATACCCTGGTGGTGGCTAGGGAGGACCTAGCAACCCGACTCTGTAGACTGCCATTATAAAATTAGCTATTATTATGTGATTTTTTTATTACTGGAAGTTCTTAGGTTTAAAAGCTTGGGTTTATTCTTTCAGTATTCCTGGCAGGTGTGAACTAGTTTCATGGGATGCTTTTTATTTAAAGTCTGCCTCCCACCTTGCTGGATATTTTCTTGGATATTGCACTGTGCTTTTGATAGCTTTTGTTTTAAGTCATAGCTTGTGGATCACCAACTGTATCTATCAGGGTGCATATTAAGGCCCACAACATGCTCAGTAAACTTTGTTTTTGCTGCCTGCCTGAAACTGCAACATCAAGGATATTAAACAGAGGTCACTAATGAATGGCACACAGGCTACATACAGCATAGAGGGTGGAGTTGTGAGGAGTTGCTTTAAATGGTATTCTATATAATGCAATTTGCTTGTAAAACTATTTTATGAATGTATAAATGTTAAATGAATCTACTCAGAAGATAAAAAGAATAAATACTGTAGAGTTTCTAACAGAACAAAATATTCCAGGAATATAAAAATTTAAAAGTACCATACTTTTGTAGTTTGTACAGTCAATAGTAATGCTGGAATTGCTAGTGTTATCCTGGTCACATCCTGTCCTCTCAGAAATTCCCAAGTATTATCTTCAAGCATTAAACAATAACAAGATGTCATACTATAAGGTTCTGAACTGAACATTTGTTTCCAAACCTCTGCTTTGCAGCTTGATCCAGAACTGCATTATTTATTTATTTATTTATTTATTTTTATTTATTATATTTATATACTGTCCTCCCCTCAGGTTCAGGGTGGTTTACATAAAACATAGAAAATAGTACACGATACTTAGTTTTCTAAAACAACAACAATATTAACATTAATAACTTTAACAGGTGCAAACTGGTCCAAGGCAGGACGCATGGATGGATTTCTCTGGGAGAGGGAGCAGGGGCCCTGTGGATGTTGCTGGTTTCGCTCAGTCTCAACCAAATGCCCGGTGGAAGAGCTTCGTTTTAGCTCTGTTAGGGTCCTGCTCTCCTCCTGGAGCTCATTCCACCAGGTAGGGGCCAGGATAGAGAAGGCTCTGCCTTTGGTTGAAACTAGGTGGACTTTTTTGGGCCAGGGATCATTAGCCAATTGGTGGTGGCGGACTGCAAAACTCTGTGAGGGGCATAGGCAGGGAGGCAGTCCCTCAAGTACACTGGGCCCTGAGCACGTATAGCCTTAAAGGTAATTACCAGAACCTTTAGCCTATATGACCTTATAGGATTATTCAGAGAGGCAAACTAATGCAAAAGGTTAACATTATTTTTGAAAGTACATATTTTTAACCTTTTGTTCTTTTTAGGAGAAAAGTGATATGAAGAGGGCTGAATATATGCTTCAGCAAGCAGAGAAACTGGGCTGCAAACAGTTTGTGACTCCAGCAGATGTAGTTGCAGGCAATCCTAAACTTAACATGGCCTTTGTTGCAAATCTCTTTAACACATACCCTGCCATGCACAAGCCCGAAAGCACTAATTATGATGTCAATTTGCTAGAAGGTGAGTTGTCCAACAAATTCTGCTGGTGATATTAGATAATATCTAATTTGTACAAAACAGGACTTGACTGCTGAATTAGTCACACAATTGACTAAATTCCTTCAAACTATAATATAAAATGGTTTAAAACATTGCTTACTGTAGATGTCATCTTGTAAAACTGAAGAATGCACAAGTAATATTGGGCTAGTCATAGTTCCCTAGGTATACTCTCCTAAGATCCTTCTACCCAGAAATAAATTTCCATTAATTACAAAAAACAGGTTTAAGAGGCCTGCTAGATCAGACCACGGGGTAATTCAATCTAGAATTCTGTTTCCCATACAGTTTGTCCACCAGGAATTGAATATTCAGAGGTACTGAATATTCAGACCAATATGGAGCAAGGCTGCAAAAACTCTTATAGGCTCTGAACAATTCCCATTGCTGCCTTATGTAGTGGAGGAAAAAAAGAAGGAAAGGAAAAAGAGAAAAGGGGTTATGCAGACAGAAAAGTGAAACAAGCTTCATTTAACAACTTTGTTTCTTCTCCTCAGCACCAAAGACAGATCCCCTTCCCCAACCACCACATGCTATGGGGGACGAAAGATACAACAGTGCTGAAAGGAATAGTGCGGGGAGGGAAACCTCTCTAGGAATGCTGATTCTTTCACTTGTGCTTAATAGGAAAAGCTAGTAAGGCTGATTTCCACAAGCAGAAAAGGCCGGGATGGCGTCAATACAGACCTGGGGCTAATCCCTGTGTCCATATGTCGTCACTACCAGGCCGTCGCCCTCCCAGACCTGGCATGGATTGGGCCCCAAAAGCCTGTGCGGCAGAACTTTCCTGCAGTTACTGTGTTTCCCAGGGGGACATATTTCAGCAGGAAACTGGATGTTTTGGAGGGAACACAGCAAGCTGAGGAGCATACAGCTCTACAGCAGCACAGTTGGCTGCCCGGAGTGGTGCTGCTGGTGCAGAATCGGCTTAAGTGATCTTTTGTTGCAGAAGAGTACTTGCTATGATTTCAAGTGAAGCAAAGGTTTAAAATGAGTGATTTGAACACATAAAACTGGCTCATCAAGGTCAGGATTGCCTACTCTGACGTGCAGCAGCTTTGTGCGGTTTTAGATAGAAATCTTTTCACATTATCAAACACTTGATCCTTTTAATTGGTGATGCTGCAGATTGAACCTGGACTTTCTGCATGCAAAGCAGATGCTCTACCATTGACTCACACCCCTTCCTGTAGATTCCTGGAGATGCTTCTAACTGCTGCTGGTGTCCCAAGCACTATACTAGCTTTTCTTCTGATCTTCCATGGGAGACTACTGCTTAGTTCTGTTTTGCTATGATAGCCAACAACCATTGGCACCTACCTTCCCTTAATTTGTTGTCTACCGCCCATCCATTTTTTAGTACTTAGTTTGTATTCTTGGAAAACTACCGCCCAGAGTGGCAAAGAAATGGGCGGTATAGAAATCTGGATAAATAAATAAATAATAGTAAAATGTTCTATTGATAGTCATTTAATCAACCTTATAAGCTTCCTTATTTCATTCATTCCTTTTATTCATTCTTTCAAATATTATTATATGAATAGTGACTACATTTGTTTCTTGGTAGTTATGAGAGGTCATAAACTGATAACATAATTTTCCTGTTTTTCTTTATGAAATGCAGATTTGACCCCTCCTAATATAGGTACAGTATTTAGTATTTTTCTGTAGCCTGTAAATGTGTTTCTCCTGAGACTTCAGTTTTTTTCTTCCTATTACTACTACAACCACTTTCTTCCTAATTGTTCTCCTGCATAGGTTATATATTGCTATTATTTTAATATGCCGTTAGAATGAAGAAAAATATTTATAACATCATGTATTCACATTCAATGAAAGGGTAAAGTGTAATTGCTCTCTTGACTTCAGCTAATGGCCTTGCTTCCATAATTGATTTCTTTAGGAACTTTGATGGAGCCTCAGAATTGTACACTGAATGACCATCAAGATTGTGAAAATATAGGCTTTTCAATCAAAAATTCACTGCTGCAGGTTTTTAGCAATAGGAAATCCATTGAACAGAGCAACATCCTTTTCTCCCTTGAGACTAGCTTGAAATCTTAAAGAGAACACTTTTAAAGTTACAGCATAACAACAACTATTTAAATTCTTTTTTTGGAGTCCATTGGCATCTTTAAGATCAACCAAGTTCTATTCAAGATGTAAGCTTTTGTGCACACAAAAGCTTATTCCTTGAATAGAACTTGGTTGGTCGTAAAAGTGCCATTGGTCGTAAAAGTTGCTTCAGACTAACATGGCTACCCACTTGAATCTGTTTAAATTCTTGTGGTCCTAAGTTTTTAATTTGGCCATATGCCCTGTATAAATGTTGTAGCCTCTAAGACATGGAGGATTCTACTGTATCTTCTTTCCTATATTATGGATTTTAATAAAAGCAACTGATTGCGGGGGATGTGGATATCAATAAACTGGGAACACTGATAGTGGAACTACTTAATACCAAATAGTATATTTTCCAAGAATTGAAACTGATGGCCAATTTCCATAGGTCATGCTAGTGAATTAATGTTTAAAATGTATATGATAAGGGACAGAGAACTGCCTAGTCATGGAGAGCTACTGTAGCTAAATAAATTTTGCTAAAATAATGTTATTGGACATATAGAAATATATGAAACTGTCTTCTACCAAGCCAGACCATTGAACTTTCTAGTTCAGTATTGTCTATACTAATAGATACCAGCTCTACAAAGTCTCAAGCAAAGAAAGGTTTTCTCCATCTACTACTTGACTGACCTAACATGGAATCTTCTGCACACACAGAGACTCTCTGTAATTTAGCTATAGCTTCCCACTAAAGGGAGAAAAACTATGATAAAAAATTCTATCCAACACTTCTAATTATATTGGTATACTCCCTTCTCTATTTGCTTATTCTGTCTGCATAATAAATTGCTGCTTAATTTAGTGATCAGAAAAGAAAAATGCCACAGATGTTGCTATCTCAATGATTCTCGGGCCCAATTTCTATTGGCTTCCTAGTACTTTGTTCTCAGAATGTAACTTCTGAACAAGGAAAAAGAGTATGGGATGAGTGGTGTACATCATGAAAAGTTGGCCAGTTTTCAGTCATCTGAAAAGCTTAAGCACAATTATATCACAGCACTGAATTTTATTTAGAGTGGCATATTAAATACAATGTGTTATTTTTAGTTCTTCAGTTCTTTCTATTCAGGAGTGCAGTCTTTCAATTTGCATGTTATTACTCCTATTTGTTTGGAGTGGATTTTTCTGGTATTGCTCAGCATGCCGTTTCAAATTATTATTGTGAATTAAGTTGCTGAATATTTACTTTGGCATCTATTTCTGTAGTAAGCTTTCCTGGAACCATCCGATGGTTGACTTGAAATATTCACATTTCAATTAGAATTTTTTAATAATCTCAAATGAATCAAAAGAATTAGCAATTTCTATATTCGGGTCCAGATTTGACCAATATATAGCTTTGCACTGTAGCAAAACTTTAGATAAAATAATTCCTCTCCCAATCTGAGAAAAATAAATAATGTTAAACAATTCTTCTCACAATGAAAATCATATTCCTCAGCATTAAAAATGGTAACAACCAAGTATTTGGTATTTAAATATGCATTCATTTTATCCTATCTTTTTTTTTAAACAGTCCCAGTATAGGCTTAATATCCTTAAACAGAAAGAGGCACTATTAAAGGTGGTTTCTCATTCTAAACTCACTGATTATTTTCTTACTGAGCTAATGTTCTAAAATGCAAGAAATGTTGAATTGTCAAGCAACAGTGGCACTAGTGCTGCGCATATCTGATGGGAAATGTTTTGTGAAATGGAAAGAAGCCACATTCCTACCAGTTTTACCATATCACAGTGCTGGTAATAGTGTACAGCTTTTGTGTTTACACACATGCAGAATAAACATATAATGGACAATATTTATATATTTCATTTATACCCTACCTTTCTCCCCAATGGGGATTCAAAGCAGCTTTATGTTCTACTAATGTACATAAGGCAACTAGTGTGATAACAGTGGATTAAGTAGTGGAGTTGGACCATGGAGAACTGAATTCAAATGCTACGTGAAGCTCACTGGGTGACGTTGCACAAGCTTGTCTGTCAGCCAGACCTGCCTCAAGGTGATGGTAAGGAAAAAATGGGGCAACCCCATGTAAATGGCTAGCCTAACCTCCTTTAACAAGAATTAGTATATAGGCATAAGTATTCTAATTACTTAATTTTACTATTTGCATTTATTCCAGTCCTTACTACCTATATCTCTGTGCAGGTATCTCAAAAAGATGTATGTATAGCATTTTGTTTTTCTATATGTTTCTGTTTTCAGTAAAAAAAAAAAAAAAAAAAGTTTGTGATGCCTATACTGTTTGTATGCTGCCCTCTAGATTTGGACAGATTTTAACAATGCCAGATAAAATTATTCCTCAGGAAAAGATTCATTACTTTTTATGATGCAGACTATATTTCAAAGTAATCACATGATTAATGTTAAAATGTGTATTCTAATCAATTCTGTGCCTTTTGCTGTAGGAGAAAGTAAGGAAGAAAGGACATTCCGAAACTGGATGAACTCTCTGGGTGTAAGCCCTTATATTAACCATTTGTACAGGTAATTAACATTAGTCATAAAAGAATTGTTGATGCAACCATCACTCATTAATGTCTACATGAAAATAACCATTTTTTTCCAGTAGGGTTTAATATCCTTAGGGCCCATTGTCAATGTAAAGATCTTAGCAGCAGTACTGGGTCACCATTATATTCTCACCTATCAGTCTTCCCTGGTCTCTTGTGCATCATCTGGGAATTCATACATTCTGGGGATTCATTCTGGGTATTTGTCTGCCATATCTTGTTTAAAGGAGCATTTCCTAACATGAAAGAATAGCTCAAGATTTTTGCCACCTTTAGAGCAGGATGGTTTTGAGGTGATGTGATTTCAGTTATATGAACTGACCACCTACTTTAGCTCTTAGATAATGGTACTATAATGAATGTATAGCTATGGGAAACACTTGGAAGATTTACACAGCATTTCACAGCATTTCCAAATGTAACATGCTAAGGAAATGTGTGGAGCCAAAGAAGCACTATCTCCGCCTGCAGTTCCCGCCCTCACACTTGCCTCGCTCTCCCTTCTTCCAGGAGTGGATCTTGGGGTTTTTTTAAGCAAACTGTCTGGAGCAATAAATAGGTATTAAATTGTTCAGGCAAAGCAAAAAAAAAAATCGCCCCCCCCCCAGTTAAAACACAAAGCATGCCTCTCTAAAGCCTCCCCCCCCAAAAAAAAATCAGGCTTGAGATTAATTTTTAAAAGATTGAAGGCTCATGATTCTAAAAGGGGTGGCATTTTTTTAAAAGCACTATGCTTCTATGATCAGATGCATAGGCAGCTCAACAGATAAGTTTTACTTTTTAAAAAATTAGCTGGCACCATGGGTCCTTTAAAACATAGAGAAAGGTGATTGGCTGCCTGGCTTAATTGGCAGGTAGAGGAGAGTTGCGTGTAAAAGCACGTTGCTCTCTTCTGCCATTTCAAGCAGGCATGCAGAGTGCTAAGAAACACGAAAAGGCGACAGAGAGCCAGAAGGTGAGGAATGGTCGGAGGCGCATTATTTTTTAGCGTTATGCCATTTCACTGGTGTAATGCTATTTTTTTCAATGTGTGAAAGTGCCCTATATGAATCTGCCATAAACAGTACCTTACAGTTATTTTTTCTGTGGGAGGAATGTTAAATCAGTTGCATTGGATGTAAATATAAAAACAACAGACAATTTAAAGACAGAGTTTTTTGCTATACATAGTTGACTGCACTCAGTGAAATGGAACCAACTATCTCTTCAATGGAAGAACCACTTAAGTTGTAGGAAAGCTTCAAATCTGACCTAAGTGATAGATGGGGTATAAACATTTTAATAAATAGATAAACTTTGCACAGTTGAGTGGTCAGATATGGGTAGGAGCCATAAATTTGTTTTTTCTTCTTCCATTTTGATCCAGTGACCTTGCTGATGCATTAGTAATCTTCCAGCTCTATGAAATGATACGTGTACCAGTACAGTGGAATCATGTCAACAAACCACCATATCCTGCACTTGGGGGAAACATGAAAAAGGTTGGGAAAGTTTCTATATTAGACATGACAGTAACCATTCAATTATTTTATGAAATTGCATTAACACACCGTACATACTCGCATATAAGCCGACCAACATATAAGCCGAGGCACCTAATTTTACCACAAAATCTGGGCAAACTTACTGACTCGCATATAAGCCGAGGGTGGGAAATGAAGCTGGAAAAGTTACTGGTAAATTTACATTAATTGAAGCACCAGTAGGTTCAATGTTTTTGAATATTTATTTCAAAGAAAAACAGTAAACTAGCTCTGTAAGTGCAAAAGAGGGCCAGCAAATCAGAGCAGAACAACTGTACCCGAAGTTGGCAACCTACTACAATGAGTACAACAGCTACCAAACTGGACTACTCTAACTACAGCTACACTGCCCCCCCAGAACAAAACACTGAAATAAAGAACTGTAAAAATCAACTTTAAAAAGAAACACAACCCCAAGAAGAAAAGGCAAACAATGCTGCCCCTCATAAAAAAGATATAAACATTAGGATAAACAGTAAATCCCAAAGCACCCCCAAAACCCACCCCACCCCTCCCCATCCACAGAAACTAAAAGAATAGTTTGGAAGAAGGCAAAAGGAAAAAAATGTTCAGAGTCCCTCAGTTAAACTGTTGCTGTCCTACAAGCAGCCAGATCAAGCAAGCTTCAGCTTGCAGGAGGTTTGCAGAAGCAATGTAACGATTGGCTGGCTGGGAGCAGGCTGTTATTTCAATTACCGTATATACCCACGTATAAGCTGAGGGTGAGGATGACTTTTTCAATGTGAATACTGTACTGAAAAACTCGGCTTATACACGAGTATATACGGTAAATAGTTTTTACTTACATTCCTGGAGTATTAGCCCTTGCTCTAGTTGCCTTATTAAAAAGACTGTTGGTACAAGCAGAGGCAACCCATCAGCCGAAGATGAATAAACAGAAAGAAATTTCCAAGCTGGCGATGGCAAAAAGCTTTATTCAGAATGAGTTACAAGATAGTTACCTTTATGGACCTTTGATACTAATAGACCCAAATTATATGGCTTAAAAAAATATAAAATATAAGGTAAATAAAATATAAGAATTACATAGTGGCTTGAAGACTTTGTTTGTATCCCAGAAAAAAAAACAATTCAGAAATAAGTTTACTGAGGAAGTAATATACGAAAACGAGGTTTTATACCTAGGAACTCGTTCTGAATAAAGCTTTTTGCCATCGCCATCTTGGAAATTTCTTTCTGTTTATTAAAAAGACTGACAGCTTTTTAACTAGACAAACCTGCTACATTGGCAGAGTTCTTGGGGCAGAGTTCAACAAGGTGGGGCCAAGAATTTTTTCCAAGTTCTCAACCGGAATTGATGGGACTGTGGAAATGAGCAACTGTGGCCAGGAGCAGTAATGGCAAGTGATGAGACTATGGGAATGGCTGGAGTAAGGATGCCAGGCCTACTGCTACAGGGGGAAGCCTCACAACTTCCCACCTTGCAATGTATCATGTACCATGCAATGGCAATGAACTGGTGCTCTTACATCATTTCTGGTAAAATCTGACAGTGGCATGGTGGGTATCTAGTATTTTTCAAAACCAATTCCCCCTTCCCCCCAAAAAATACTAAAGCATTTACCATGTCACTTCTATGTTTTATGGGAGCATATTGGCATGACTCCTTGCATTTCCTCCCAAGGAGCTGGCATTAATAGCTAGACATCTATATGGCATGGTATCACTAGTATTTCATGCCTTCACAGGTAGGACCATGTTCCAGAAGACCACACTACTCTAGAAAATGTAGAAGATGGCTGGGCAGTCTTCAAATGGAAGACTGAGCTATCGTGCTTTCCTACACTGCAAGCTTATTTCTGGCAGCTGGCCCGGAAGTTTTAAAAAAATGACTCTAATTGATAGAACTGGCCATGTATTCATAGCATTGTGTGGAGCATCCACTGGGACAGAGTTATCTTTACAATTTACTTAAACTTCACAGAAGACACGGTGATGCTCTTTTAAAATATATTATTTCTATTCCAGAGATTGACGGATTCCAAGTTGCCATGATGCCTAGAAATTTTTATCATGGCACCTAGTATTTTCAATAATGTTTTTATCTTGTTCACCATTTAGTGGTGAAGGATGAATTCAGTTCTTAAACAGTTGTTTCCAAAATTGAGGTTTTAAAAGCAATAATGGAATTATGAAAACATTGGGGAAAATTTAGACTAGGGTTAGCTTTTGTTGACATGAAGATAACAAAGTTAACACCTGTATTTATGTGCTACAATGCTTTTGCCATAATTTTACTAAATTGTAAAGAAATTAAGATTAGGTTTTGTGGTAGTAATAACTGGTCATTAAAATACAAAATCTTTAGGCGTCTGGCTCCTAAGTTTTTGGGCTAGCTCCTAGAGCCAAAGAAAATTTGTCAAGGCCTATTCTAATCTGTTCATTTAAGTGGTATAATAAATGTTAAGATTTTTAGATCACAACTAAGAGGAAGGTACCTATCTTTACCTTTTGCTGAGAGCCAGAACAGAAAT
Source organism: Paroedura picta (assembly GCF_049243985.1). Taxonomy (NCBI): domain Eukaryota; kingdom Metazoa; phylum Chordata; class Lepidosauria; order Squamata; family Gekkonidae; genus Paroedura; species Paroedura picta. The sequence goes on along the minus strand of NC_135376.1, from coordinate 27,220,049 downwards.
GACAGAGATCACAGATTTCAGTCAGTCTATGTTGCATGCAGAGGCAGCAGCAACTTAGATTGGTGGTGTTCAGAAAGGGAATAGGGAATTTAATTTTTGAAGCTCTTCTTGGTTTCACTAACTGGAGCTAGGCCTCTGTACCACTGTTTTAAATTTTAAAGAGAAGAGAGATGTATTTTTTTAAAAAACACACAAAAACCTTATTTTAATGGCCATTGAATGATGAAACTGACCAGATCTTGAGGGGTTAAATCCCCTCTTCCTTTCTCATGGGACTGTGATACAAATTGGGGTTGTGTATATGCAGTTTATTCTGTCTGACAAATACCCATAATCTCTTTCATATCTGTTTTGGCCCTGACATAATGCAACTTTCCTAGAAATGCTGCTAGCATTCAAGCATTCTGTATGCTAGGCTAGGACATTACAAATACTAGTTAAAAACACTTTTAAAATGATATCTGTTGGGTGAACAGATTTGCTTTTTTAAATCTTAAGGGCAGAAATATGTACATATTCCAACACAGCAATTTAATTGGAAGAATTGGAAGCTGAACTTTTAGAAGGTGGTGTCCTGAGCACCATGTGGGAATAGACAGTACAAAAATCCCATGCTTCTTCCCATGCAGGGTTCTCAGAGCCTGGTGCCACAACAGAAAATGCACAGTCCCTAGTCGCCATTTGCCTCACCTCTGTCTGCCATGTTTTGGACTAACTGATGTTTCCAAACTCCATATAAAGTATAGCCTTAGGTTGAGGGTATTACAGTGATCTAACATGGATGTGATCAAATCATGGCTCACTGTTTCCAAATAATGTTTTTTGAGAAATAGCTATAGCTGACAAATCATCTAGAATTCATCTGTGCCTTTCTCCTTATCGCTCCACAATGAAAAATTACTAGAAAAATATAATCTGGAAACTAGTAGATCATGGCAATAGAAGACTTTAATATACAGCAATCTCAATTTAAAAAAAAAGCCTTTGAAAAGTCCACTAATGTGAATTGGTAAAATAGCAGTTGTGGGTGCTGAGGAAAGGAAGATGGCACTGATATAAAGCAGGACCTTCAAAAATCCATATCCATCCACATCCACATAGTATATAAAGGTGCTTTCACTGCAATCTTTCTAAAAAGATGGTAACAGAGCAAGAAAGAACAAAAAAAGCAGGATAAATACATGGGTTAGTGTCATGTGTTTGCTACAGCAAGGAAACTAAGGTGGAGCAAAATATCCATAAGAAAGCAGCATAATACTTTATCCACTTACTATTGGTTGACACACTGTACCTTGTTCCAAATTATTTCCATACATCTGTGAATTAAACATACTGACTGGCTCCTCATTACTGAGTTTGTGGCTGGTTTGCTTTATCCAAAACATAATTTAAAATATATTTCCAAACAATTGTAGTTGGTGCATCTAAAAAGTATTTGTTGTTTGCAAAAACAATGTAGATTGAAAACTGTAACTATGCAGTGGAACTGGGAAAGACAAAAGCCAGATTCTCCTTAGTCGGCATTGGTGGACAGGATCTCAATGAAGGCAACCCAACACTTACATTGGCACTAGTGTGGCAGTTAATGAGAAGGTAAGGATTTGCTGCACCTTAGAAAATAGTGGCTTTAAAATCAATGATATGTTTTCAGCTGTTTTCAGCCATATGGTAAATTTGAATGACAAAGTCATGCAATGTTTTTCAGTTTTTCTTCCATAAAAAAACTCATAGGTATCATTTTAGCAACTTCGGCTTTCGTAAATGTAAATAACATTGTTTCCTGATGGCTAAATGTACAGAATGCAGGTTGTTTCCTAATCATCAGGATGTCACAAGAGGTACATATGATGATTAAGAGGATTGTTGGAGATATTGAACTGTTATAATGTTTTGAAAGTTGCTTGAAAGCTGTTCATATGTTCCATGTAAAGGTAGATAATGATTCAATGTAAACCGCCCAGAGCTGCAAAGAATGGTCGGTATAAAAATCAAAATAAATAAATATAGAGACATTCCCAAAGCTTGTAGTAGATGGAAACATGTTTATAAGTATTCTGTGACACAATTAATTTTGTTCTACAAGGATACCTTTGTTTTAAATATAAAAGTTTAAAAATGTGATTGTGAAAACAACAAAAGTATTTGTACAGTTAAATGTATCAGTATTGTGCATTTGTGGTACTAACAAGATTCCAAGGTGACAATTTCTAATTATTAGTGTGGTGAAAAAATATATCCAGTATTATTTTGATAACCAATACCAAGTACCTCTTCAAACTATTTTCATAATGTAAGCTCAAAGATTAATAACATGTTGTTAGAAAGAAAATTGAAAAGGAGAAAATTTGATCTTCTCAGAAGGGATTTCTTTCTTTCAAGGGCTGTTGGGGGCTTTGTGTCCATACACTGATCTTGCAGTCATAGACAAACACCCATGCTTAACTGTGCATGAGGGTCAGTTAGTACAAGCTGTGATCAAAGAAAGAGCTAAGCAACTTTCCCCATCCATTGCTTCTCTCCTAATTACCACTTTCAAAACTGCAACTTCTTTAAAAAATGTAGCAGGCATATATATCCTAACCATTGGTGGCTCTAATATTTGGGAAAAGCTACTCTGGGCGGAACACTGTCTGGGATACCTCTGGGTGTCTGGCCTGTGCTTTCGCCTGCATGGGACAATCCTGGTGCACCCAGCAGAGCTGGGTGTGCCCAGATTGGGCTGGCCCCTGGAGCGCCCGCCTCCAGAAGCTGACTGCAAGGCGCTCAGCCAGCCTCGCGGCCAGACTATGCCTGGCCGCCGAGGAGGGCACTTCCACAGTGCTGAGCCTTTGCTGCTGATTGCCCTGCCCATCAGCAGCCATGGTGGGCCAACCAGCAGTACAGCCATCACCCCGCCCACCAGTGCAGCTACCGACATGGCTGCTACATGCCACACTGACCAGCTGCGGGGCCATTGCCCCAGCTGGCAGCGCAACACCCTGCTCAACCGCTGCGCGCCCTCCGCCTGCCCACGCCAGCGCCTAAGGTAGATCGCTCGCCCACCCACTAGCTCCCATTGCATTCCTGGATGCAATAGGCTAGAAGGCTAGTTTTCATATAGACCCATTATGCACGGGGGGAATAACGCACATTCGGGGTGGAATGTCTGCAACTAAAATCACTGATAACAACTTCGGTGCATGCCGCCGAAAAAGCCGCATTAGCGAAACGCAGAAGAAAGCGCAGCTTCTGGGTGACCGGGGCGCAACCAGAAGCGGCGCCGGGATCGCTGCGTGCATAATCGGTTACTTTGGGTTTTGCTGCTGTCGCGCCCCGTCCCATGCATAACCGGTGTGCTTCGCGTCTTCCCCCTCCGCGTTTTCCATGTGTCCCAAAATCGCCGTTTCGGCAGCCGTGCATAATGGGCCATAAAGAGTAGCTAGACTCCTGAGAATGGTTGTGTACAACTACAAGCAACAGTGTCGACCTACACTGTTACCTTGCTACTCAACCATCTTTAACAGAATTACACCCTTCTAAGTTCATTGATGTCAATGGGTTTAAAAATATGTAACCTGCTAAGTTTGCCTCTGTAATTTATTCTTCTGCCATGTACTGGTTGAGGGTTTGTTCTACAATGGGTTGCCATGGTCCAGTCTTTACACTGTATTAGTTTAACATGACCCATTTTCATGGAAGCCAAGTGCTTTGGTTTTCTTCCTTTCCATGTGTGGGTCCTATCTGAACATTGTTTTATAATTATTTAAATTTTCTACTGGGAGAATCAGGGAAAACATTTCATTTCTGGATCCAATACACCCTGTTCTGTGTTCATTCTATTACAGGTATACTTTGAATGTACTGTCAGATCTTGGAGAAGGAGAGAAAGTAAATGATGAAATTATTATTAAATGGGTGAATCAAACTCTTGTAAATTCAAATAAGAGTACTTCAATAACTAGCTTCAAGGTAACTACTTCAAGAAAAAAAATACAAATCAATCACACAGATTTTTTAATGGGCGCTGATATAGTAAAAGTTGAATATTAAGGCTTCTTTAAACTACCCATGATTGGCTGCAGAGTTTTTTTGAAATTACATGTGCACAGACTACTTTTTAAAAATAAACATAAAACACGTGATCATATAATATCTATGTATTTCATATATAGTAGTTTGTTATACTTATATTATGCAAATGCATGAATGGAGGATCCCTGAGGATTCAGTAGTAGTCCTCCTCCACCTCACCCTTCTTCACTTTACCTCCTTTCTCCCTTCTCCTTTCTACTTACATCCCCTATCTTCCTTTCCCTCTAGTCGCCATTATCTCCTTTTGTTCTATTTTTCTTTCCTCCGTCCTACTGCTTTGGCTTTGTCTTCACCCTCCCTTCATCCTTCTCTTTCCCACCTGCCCATACTTTCCCCCCTACAACTTATATTGGCAGGCAAACCACTTCTGGAGAATGACTGCATTAAAGAACACATTTTCACAAATTGACTAAAAACAATTTAATCTTCAATCACAGTTGTCATAGGACTGTGAATAATTAAATTATGATGATTATGAACCATTAAGGCTTTGTTAATATCAAAATGTAAATGTTCTTATTAAATATCTATTATATAGTCAAGAACAGAATTAATAGATAATTTCCAATGTATGTTCCAATCCTGAGAGGGCAATATTTATTTAAAAAGACAGTAATGCTAGGAAAACTGAAGGTGGTAAGGAAAGAGGAAGACCTAAGATGAGATGGATTGACTCAGTAAAGGAAACCACCATTAGTTAGACAAGATCTGAGCAAGGCTGTCAGTGTTAGGATATTTTGTAGATCATTAATTCATAGTGTTGCCATATAACACACACACAACCCATTAAAATCATACACAGCAGTTCAACTATCTATACAACCTTTAATTCCACTGGCTTCATGCAATTGTGCTGGATTGCTGTCTAGTTTTAACTTGTAAATTCAGAGAAAGAAACATCTGCAATAGCCATGGAAGATGCAGTGCAGCTGCATGTATGTTTGAAATCACTGCATAATATCACAAAGTCACGCAAGAAATTTAGGTCCCAAAATGTTTACTCTGCACACTTTCATACCTTGCAGTCTTATAGGGCACTTGCTGCTGGACTTGTCAACTGCTGTTCCAAGTGATAGTGGGAATTTTTTTTAAAGCTATCGTATGCAACACTGTATCTCTTCCGGGGAAAACCAGGCTGTGATGTACAATATCCCTAGGAAGTACTGAAGACTCTATGGTAAAACCGTCAAGTTTCCAGGGATTCCTACAGCTGCCCTATATCATGTTTGTTTCCCCCCAGAAGTGACAGAGCAGTGCACATGCTGTTACAGCCATGTCTCTACCTTCAAATCTATAATCTTATCTACACTTCTGTCATACAATCAAAGACGGCAAAGACTTAAAACTGTTGTTTGATACAGTCTTATATTAAGTTCAGTGGAGGTTGTATTGGTACACTCTGCAGTTCAGGCTACCCTCTAGTCCAGTAAGGGAAATATAAAATATAAACATAAAATGTCATATGACAATATAACCATTTTTTCATATTTTAAGAAGTGGTCTTCCTGGCATTGGTATATGTGGTATATAGAGTAACTATAGATCTATAATTGACAGACATAATCTGAAATAATTAGCACTAGAAATGGATTGTATTGCCAAAGAAGCTGCTGGGACATGTCAGCTTGGTATGGGGAGGGTCTGTAGCTTAGTCAAAATGCCTCTGCTTTGCACACGGACTTCCTAGCATCTCTAATTAGAGGGGAAAAGTGAAAGACCTGGGCCTGAGACCCTAATTTCACAAGAATATCAGCTTTATTAATATTACCACTAAAATGTTGACAGATTAATGAATAATCCTGATGTGATATCCTAGCATTTATTAAATACTTAATAGCTTCAGATAACAAGTATAATTTCATAGATGACAACTGGGTGAAAGAAACAGAAGACAGTTATAAAATATTTTCACAGAAAGATTAGTAAAGGTAAAGGTATCCCCTGTGCAAGCACCGGGTCATGTCTGACCCTTGGGGTGACGCCCTCTAGCGTTTTCATGGCAGACTCAATACGGGGTGGTTTGCCAGTGCCTTCCCCAGTCATTACCGTTTACCCCCCAGCAAGCTGGGTACTCATTTTACCGACCTCGGAAGGATGGAAGGCTGAGTCAACCTTGAGCCGGCTGCTGGGATTGAACTCCCAGCCTCATGGGCAAAGCTTTCAGACGGCTGCCTTACCACTCTGCGCCACAGAGGCTCTTCCACAGAAAGATTATAGTAGGATTATTCAAGGACCTTTATTTTATTTATTATTTAGTTTGTATTCCATGCCTCATAAAGTCATTTACTTGTAGTACACATGGATTGCTTGTTATTTGAAGTCCCAACAAGTATATATAGTGGATTAGTACAATTTCGTCTAAAGTAAAAAAATGTAGGTAGCCATGTTGGTATGCAGAACATTTTTTAAAAAGGTAACTTTTTTTTGATCAGTCACTACCTTTTTCATTCCAAGAAGAGAATATCATTTTCTCCCTCTTCTTTATCCCAACAGGTTTTGTGCAACTTGAAAGCCTGCTTTGCACCCAGCACAATCTAATCCAATTAAGTCTGCAATACATTCTATTTTAAGACTACGAAGTGCAGCCTTGGTGCCTTTCCAATATGCCCTAAAAATAATTTCCTGCCTTGGGTTATTAATTTTTTTAAAAGAATGATGAAAAGCTTGATGAAAAGTTCTGGAAAGGAATTATATTGTTTTTGCATGAACTGGGTCATTATTGGAAATGTAAATACAAAAAAGGCAGATATGTGAACGAATATTGATAAATCTATTCATTATTGAAAATCTTTCAATGCTTTCTTTTAGGATAAATCAATTAGCACCAGTTTACCTGTGCTCGATTTGATAGATGCCATTGCACCAAAAGCAATACACCCAGAAATGATCAAGAGAGAAAATCTTTCTGAAACAGACAAGTTGAATAATGCTAAGTAAGCCTTGTCACTTATTTTTTTCCCCTTTATAAACACTAAGTTTATGATGCATTAGTAGTTACTGATATTTACACACAAGTAATACCTGAGTTGTAACACTGCAAACTTGTTGTAGCAGAAACAGCCAAGAGCCACCTTAAGTGCTAACAATTTTATTGTGTACAGTGGTCCCCAACCTTTTTTGGGCCAGAGTCCGGGGGGAGAGGATGGCCCGGGGAACAGGGGGAGGGAGGCGTGGGTGCTGGTGGGTGCAAACGCGCAGGCGTTGCAGTTCCGCGCCTGCGCTCGCCAGCGCAGGGGGGTTGGGAAAGACTGGTTACAACAGCCTTACCTCACTGGCTGACTGTTGCCCAGTCAACCATTGTAATTCTTTAAGGCAGCAGTCCGCAACCTTTTTCTTTTTGCGGCCTGCTGCCAAGGGGTGGGGGGAGAGGGTGACCCAGGGGCACCGTGAATGCATGGCAGCCCCGCTTCGGCGGCTGATTTGCTCACGGCCTGGTGAACTTCTCGCTATGGGGGGGGCGGGGAAAGGGAGCCGCAGCCCACTGCCAAGGCTCTCACGGCCAGGCAGCGGGATGCGGACCGGGAGTTGATGACCCCCCCTTTAAGGCATTCATAAACATGATTCTGCACCAATATTTCCCTTACTGGACTGGGACTTATCTGTCAGCCACACTAGTTGAATGTGCTTTATATCTGATATACAGGAATTGTGGTAGACACCGATTGCTGGTAGTCCAATGAGAATCTAGCAGACTCTACCACATAAAAATCTTGTGCTGATTTCTAACAATTTTTGCAGTGCTTTCTCATAACCATATTATTGTTTTTCTTGACTTTGAATTACAGTGCAATAAAGTTGTATCTCTCATATACCAAATCCTCCCTGTGACAGAGAAGTATTTTATTTTTGCAAATAATTAAATAAATGCTTGAGCTTGTTAGTAGTCCTATTAGTGGGATACAAGGATTTTTGATAGTTTTAGCATCAAATGTATTTTATATGTTCTAATGTTTATTTTTAATCCAATAGTTTTATACTGTTTTTATATTGTTGCTATCTTGCTATATTGTTGCTATCCAGGTTGGGTCCTGAGCTACTTGGGGGAAAGGGGAAGTATATAAATATATATATTTTAAATAATTCTGTTCCTGTTGAATAATTCTTTTTTCTCATTTTTTCCCCTCCAAGATATGCTATTTCAGTTGCTCGGAAAGTTGGTGCTTGTATATATGCCCTACCAGATGACTTGGTAGAAGTGAAGCCAAAAATGGTTATGACAGTATTCGCATGCTTAATGGCAAGAGGACTGAATAGAACAAAATAGATAGTTTTCATATTTTCTGCCATGATCAACACAATGAATGCCTCACTGTTTACAGACTAATGATATAAAATAGCTGTAAAACCAGAGATAATTTATATGCACAAATGTGATGTATAGAGAGATTATTTACCTAACTCAGTTGTTAATAGGTTTCATCTGAAAAATTTTATATTATAATAGTTTGTGAGATTACACTGCAATGCAGTAATCATTAAATTAAGGTTACTGTTATATATCATTTTGAAACAAATAGTATTTAGGATGTTTTCTTATTGCACAAATCATCATGATTTTACAATGCTATTTTAGAAGCTGCTGTGAAATTAAGATGTGATTTCTGTGTGTACTAACATATAGCCTTATGAGTTAAAGGCCTTGAAAGTGATTTCATTCTATCACTATTATGTTGATCCAAACTCCCAAAGGTCAATGTCCATGCCTTATAATAAAGGACTGCCAAATTCCGATTAATATTATGACTTTAATCATGGTTTAATGGATAACTGAATCAACTAAAGTGTTAGTTTGTTGATCAGTAGGACCTGTTTTAGTTGGAGAAGGCAAATTTCATATGGTGGATTTCCTTGTTAATTGTTTTTGGCTATTTTTGTTTTGTTGCACTATTGTACTAGAAAATTAAGATGAAAATACTAAAGATGGCCTATAACAATAAGAGATAGAGCAGTTCTAGCCTATCCATTATTCTCGGCCAGGGCCCTTTTTTGGTCCTGGTCCCACCTGGTAGAATGAGCTCCTGAAATAGCTGAGGGCCCTGAGGGAGCTTGATGCATTCTGCAGGGCCTGTAAAACAGAGCTCTTTCACTGGGTTTATGGCTGAGGCCATGTCACAGAAGATCATGGGTCCCTCCAGGAGAGAGACTCCAGGCTACATTAGGCCAGACCATCACCAGAACAAACCATCATCATCTGTAATGTGGGGTTTTATTCTGTAACCTTCCATGAGATGGTTGGCTGAGAGCGGCTGGTAACAAATCCAATTTATTATTATTAATAATAATACATTAAAAGGCTGTGGGTGGGACATGGGTGTCATAGCTTCCTCAATACAGTCTCTCCCCTTTCAAACATTAATTCTCTCATTCTTTCCCTCTTAGCCTTATCTACAGTTAATTATTATATCAACATTTCTGTTAACTTAATAACAACCAAGGTTTTCTCTTAAAATCAGAATTGGAAATCAGGCTTTACATGAGGCCAGTGTTAAGCATTAACCATCACTGAGACTTGGGAAAGTCAACTGAGTAGAACTCTCACTGTAGAGAGAAGGGATTTGAGGGAAGATGAGTTAACCCACAGCCTGCTTCCAACCTCTTAGATTTCAGGAATGCGCTAAGTTATTGCAATAGTCCCTAAGGGGACAACTATGCTTTATTAAATTTTACATTAACTTTTATAATAGTATCACACACACACACAATTATTAAGATTAGTATGCAAATTTATTTTCATTTAATTAATGTTAGATTAGTCAAAAAAAGAATTACTTAATTTGTTGGTAATCCTGGTACTAAAATCAGAATTTGCAATTTACTCAAATTAGCTGTTTTAAATCTGACTGTGTCCTGTTCTTGTGATTTCCCTCCCCCCCCCCACCGATACATGCAATATTGAACCTCTCGAATGTATACTGATTTTTTAAAAATAAGAAAATAAGTTTTTTTTCTTTGAACAATCATCATTATTTATAATGTGTGGTCTAGAATAAGCTTAAATAAGCACAAGTTTAACAATGGTAACATGAAGAACAAAGTTTATGTAGTAAGTTGCAATAAGTGTAAATAACTGACTTTTTAAAAATGTTGCATTGAAAAGCAATAAAACAAGATGGCAAGTCCAAATTTTGGTGCCTTCTTTTATATATGAATTCACATCCTTGTAAATATGTATTACAACATAATGTGTTGCTGATTTTCTGGGTAGAGTATATTAATCCCATAAGATCCATATCAATAGTAACACAGATCTTATTTTCAAACATTGAGGGGTCTTTGTACTATTAGAAATGTACCTTCTAAACTCAACTGCATGCAGAAGAAGGAAATTTATTTATCATACTTCTATACTGCCCTCCCCGGAGGCTCAGGTACTATAAATCAAAGTACTATAAAGCACTATAAAATTATAGCAATGCTGCGGAATGGAGGACAGTCTTACAATACCTGAATACTCTTTAATCAATACTATAATATGATTTTGGCAATACAACTACACATAAGGTGAGGTTGCTATTATGTCTCCATCCTCTGTGTTACACTAACAACAAAGACAAACATACAAAACAGAAGAGGAAGGTTTTGTGCAAAACTACTAATAGAATCTCCTGTTTGGACTTGTTCTGATACCAATGATACCCCAGCTTTCCATTGGTGGCATCAGCAGAAAATTCATACCTGGTGTGTGTATTCATTCATTCCTTCATTCATTCCTTCATTCATTCATTCACTGCCTGTCACAGTGTCTTGGGGTGGCTGACAAATTAAGGGTTTATTAAATAGAATAGGTAAAAAGTAAAATAAGGTAAAATATCCATGCAGCTCCTCCATAAAAATAACAGCCAACCTCACACCATTGGTCCTAGCATGGGTGAATTGGGCAAATTACATCCACTGTGGTGCTGAAAGAAATCTTGGGGTTCAACAGTACATTTCTCTGGTTCAGCTATCTTCCTGGCCCATGCTCAGGCAGCAAATATTTTGATTGTTTGAACAACCAGGCTGCCCCTGTGAGTGCACGTACTTTCCAGTCCTTTAGGGAAGGGTGGCATAAAAGTGGAATAAATAAAAACATGCAAGTATATTTTTTTCTGTCTTCACGTGTACTAATTTTCATCCAGCAAATACTAAACGGAATGTAAACATTTATATTCCACCTTTCCTCTGGGTTTAAGGTGGCTACTCAGAACGAGTATTGGGTTTTCATAGCAACAAAGGCCTGGTCTAGAATATATTCAATATGAGTATAAAATATGACTATATGTCAAAAAATTGTGGATGATGCTAAGTTGTTCACTGTGGTGAGAACCAGGGCAGATTGTGAGGCACTCCAAGGGAGCTGTTGAGGCTGGGCGAGTGGGCATCAACATAGCAAGTGAGGTTCAACATGGGCAAGAGCAAAGTAATGTACACTGAAGCCAAAAAACTAACAATTAATACATGTTGATGGGATCTGAACTGACAGAGACTGACCAGGAGAGAGATCTTGCTATTGTGGTAGATGACTCACTGAAAATGTTGACTTAGTGTACAAATGCAATAAAAAAGGCAAATGCTATGCTGCGGATTGTTAAGAAGGGAACTGAAAAGAAATCAACAAACTTAATATCCCTGTGCAATCTCATTTGCAATACTAGGTACAAGTCTGGTCACCACACAAAAACGATTCTCTAGCATTTCAAAAAGTGCAGGAAAAGGCAACTAGAATGATTAAGAGGATGGAACACTTTCTTTATGAAGAAAGGTTAAAGAGTTTAAGGCTCTTTAGTTTGGAGAAACCACAGCTGAGGGGTGACATGACAGAGGTTCACAAAATTATATATGGAATAAAGAAGGCTGAGAAAGAATATTTTCTCCTTTTCTACCACAATAGCAAGATCTCTCTCCTGGTTGGTAGTTCATAGTTATGATTTTTGGCTTCAAAGTGCATGACTTTGCACTTGCCCATGTTGAACCTCATTTGTTATGTTGATGCCCACTCGCGCAGCCTCCACAGCTACCATGGAGCGCCTCATAATCCACCCTGGTTCTCACCACTGAGAACAACTTAGCATCATCCACAATTTTTTTGACATATAGCCATACACGTTACACTCATTTTATATATTCTAGACCAGGCCTTTATTATCTTTCGATTTCGATTTATTGCCCGCCACTCCCTTACGGCTCATGGCGGGTTGCTTTGTTGCTATGAAAACCACTACTCCTTCTGAGTAGCCACCTTAAACACGCAAGAGGACACAATTACATTTATGATACATTTAAGCCTAACAGGGCTTAACAACTTGATCTTAAACCAGCAACAAACCAGAGGGGGAGCTAAAGTAAAAATGACTAACCCAAGCTTCTCCAGAAGCACCACAAAGTGCGGGCAAAAACCAAAAAGGCACTGAGGGGAAACAACCTAGTTGTGACTTCCCGCATTGTTCAGGGGGTTGGACTAGATGACCCTGGAGATCCCTTCCAGCGCTATGATTCTCTGCTTCTATTCTATGATTCTAACCTCTCTCGGGGAAACGGACATAACGGTCGCTGAAGGAACGACATTCCAAGCAACTTCGTCCGCGGAGAGAGATGCACGAGAGCGCGCGGGGTCTGCCTGCGCGTGCGCACAACGTGTTGGCGCCGGCTCCGGTGTCGCTGGTTCTGGCTGCTGCTGAAGAGGCCGCGTCTTGTAGGCCGGGTGGATTTCTGCCTGTGCGTGCGTGAGGAGGGGGTCTCCCGATGGGCGTCGGCAGCCTAGCGGAGCTGGCGCTATGGCTGCTCTTTACCAGAGCGCGGACCCGTCGGCCTCGGCCTCGCCTAACAAGCTTTTGGCGCTGAAGGACGTCCGGCAGGTGAAGGAGGAGACCACCCTGGATGAGAAGCTCTTCCTCTTGGCGTGCGACAAAGGTAGGGGATCCTGCTCCTTCCGCCCTGGGCGAGGTGAATCCGTTTCCCGCCGCCCCGGGGGCCTTGCGTGGAACGACCGGGCCCAGCGTGGAAAAGAGGAGCCCGCGCGGACAAGGCGAGCCCAGGCCGTTCATCCCTGGGTGACAGCCAAGCGCCCTGCGCGCCTCCCCGCCTTCATGCGCGCACGACGGGACGGGGCGGGACGGGACGGAGCCTCTCGTTTGCCACTTGGTGAAGTGCCCCGACTGCCCGGCGATGATGATGGTTGCTTGTTAAAGGGAAGCCAGTCTGCGCTGAGTGATATACCTTTAGCAACGCCAGAAATGACCCCCCTGGATCGAGCTTCATCCTGCACTTTCATCTTAAGGGGAGTTTTTAAAAAAATCTGACACTTCTCGGGTGAATCAAAGCACTGATTCTAAAGCTGACTGCGGTGTCCTTTGTAACTCCTGGTCCCGCTGCAAGCTTTTGCTTCATAATCTGTAGTCCTAATAGGTTATTTCTCACTGTTACTGAAGTAAAACTGTTACTATTCTCTTTTGATGTGTGAGAAGCAGCAGAAAGAAAGCAATTAAATAGAAACACACACACACCTTTTTTTGTTGAGGGCTGACAAAGTACAAACCAGCGAGATGGGTATTTGACCAAAGGAGCTTTGACTCTTGGAAGTTTATACTCTGAAAATCTTGATGGTTCCTGAGGTGCTACAGGATTTTGTAATATAATTTGTAGTTTTTTGTGTGAGTGTTTTGTCTCCAAATATGTGAATGCATCTGCTTTTCATCCAAATAACTAGATTCTATTTAAATTATAGGATTTTTAAATATAGTGCAAAGTTGTAGTTACATTAAGCTATAGCTTCCCATTAAGCCTTGGCACACCTGTCCAATTGCCCTAGAGGCAAAGGTTTTTGTACAGAGATGGGTATTCACTGAGATGTCAACAGTACTACTGTAGGACCAAATGTCTCTGCATTCCAGTTTTCAGATAAAACATCCTGTTCTACTTCAGCCACTTCATTCCATCACAAAACAGCAGTATGATTAATAAGGCCTCGTGGTGTGAGTCTTGAGTAGGAGCTGTGGCTCAGTGATAAGAGCATCTGCTTTGCATATAGAAGGTCTCAGGTTGAATCCCTGGCAGGCAGAAGAGTATGGGTTAAAAGGACCAGGCAATAGTGATGCAACCCCCCCCCCCCCATACCCCAGAAAGCTGTTGCTAGTCTGAGTGGACAATACAGACTTTAATGGACCAATGGCTTGATTCAGTACAAAGCAGCTCAAAGACTGAAAATGTCTTGGTTTGCAACAGCCACAGACAGTGTATCATAATTCTTGAATTAGACAGAGTGACAAGCTTTGTAAGAGGAAGTGAAGGAGAGAAGGAGAGGTTGTTAGCATGAGATCTGTTTTCTTTGGCTTGAAAGCTCTGTGACACTTTCTACCCATGGAATAGACTTCCTCTTATATTAGTGCTTCTGTGTGTGCAAGGGCTCATTCAAAATGATTGATCTTCAGTAAATTAAAGTGCTAGCGCAGGAAGAAGTACACTCTACAGCAGAGGCTATCACACTTGCATAGACCTTGTTCATGGGATCCACGCCTTTATATAATGGGAAAGTTCACCACATGCTTAATGTTTGACCTCCATGTGTTCTGTGTTAAGCAACTGAATATTTTAAATATTATCATTTTTTTTACATTTCATTCCCTGCAGCTTAGTCAGGTGAAGATTTGACTGTTTTGCTTATAGTCAAGAATTATTTATTTTTTAAATCAAGAAGCAGTAAAATTAGTAAGAACCATAAGCATTATGCTTAGTGCTTTCATAAATTAAGATTCACTTTGTTTTCCTAAAATACATCAGGGATTCTACAAAGACAGACATTCAGATGCTCAGTGTCTTCCAGTTGTTAGTAGTTTGTGTACGTAACTGTGTATACTCTTGTACAGCAGGGATTTTGAGCATAGACTCAACTTTTTGGACTATGCAATTACAGTTGAATAAAATAGGCAATGGCAGTTGAATAAAATCATAGGTATATTGTTTGCTTTTTATCTGTTCATTGTTTATTTGCTTTTTAAATATGTAGTGACTCGAGACCACTTGATTTTGGCCACTCCATTAAAACATTTTGAATGTTGTGGTGTCAAGTGACTAGGCTTTTCTCATAGTCTTTTATTACAATTCAAACAATGAATTAGGCTGAGGCTGGATGTTCAGTACTGGAAACAAAGAAAAAGTAAGTTAAGGGGAAGAGAGCACAGTTCAGAGCTTAATGAAATAGCCCTAGTGCCTATTGCTGAATGTTGCAGATGTAAAGGGTTTATTTGCTTTATATAGAAACAGATTTGAACTTGCAGGAAAACCTAAATTAGAAATAAATTCTTACACTTGTTAAACATCACCCGGTATTGTGTGTTAGAACAGTGGTCCCCAACCTGCGGGCCGCGGCCCGGTGCCGGGCCGCAAAGGCCATGGCGCCGGGCCGCGGCTCCCTCTCCCCGCCCCCCCCGCAGTAAAAAACTTCCCAGGCCGCAAGCTTGCGGCCCGGGAAGCTACTTACTGCGGGAGGGCGGGGAGAAGGAATCGGGGCCAGGCTGTGCCCGTGCAGGCCGCGCCCGCGGGGACCGATCCGCAGGCGCGGCCCGCGGGTGCGGCCCGATCCGCGGACGTGGCTCGCGGGCGCGGCCCGATCCGCGGGCGCGGCTTCCGGGCACGGCCCGATCTGCGGGCGCGGCTCGCGGGCGCGGCCGGGCGCGGCTCGACGCGCGGGCACGGCCCGCGGGCGCGGCCAGAAGCGTGGGTGTGGCCCGCGCGGGCGCAGTCCCCGCGGGGGCGGCCCGATGCCCTGCCGGTCCCCAGCCTAATAAAGGTTGGGGACCACTGTGTTAGAATACTTGCAAATTAACATAACCTGAAGGACACAAGCACCTGTTTGTATGTTATTTATATAGGTGATTACTACATGGTGAAGAAACTCTTGGAAGAGAATAACTCTGGTGAAATGAACATTAATTGTGTGGATGTGCTTGGGAGAAATGCTGTTACCATAACCATTGAAAATGAGAATCTAGACATTCTACAGTTACTTCTGGATTATGGCTGTCAGGTAGTACGTTTTGTTTAAAGTAGTGAAAAAATAAGAATGTGTTTTCTTTTTTTCTGTTCTTGGGAAAGAGAACCTTCTTCTTTTTATAGTTTATAGTTCATAGTTTATAGTTCTTTCAATTTATAATTCTAAAATTAATATAGTCTTTCCTAATATGCTTACTTCTGGTTTGACATTCCATTATTTTCAGTCAACAGATGCACTCCTGGTGGCCATTGACTCAGAAGTTGTGGGAGCTGTGGACATATTGCTCAATCATCGACCAAAACGATCTTCTAGACCAACAATAGTTGTTAGTAACCTATAAGTGCATATCAGATGCCAGTCTTACACCATTAAAATATCTGTGTTGAGCACCTTGTTGTTATACTAAATAATAAGAAAATTTTGGTTACCTGAAATTTTGGAGGACATATTTAATAGTATTTGGAATCTGCAACTGAAAAGGAACATTATTTTTGTTCTTGTTTGAAAAGATGTGTTAAAGATAAATTGTTGGAATACTGCTACATGAGAATATATTGCATCAGTATTGGTCTAGATATAGCCTAAAATAGATTAGCTGTGACCTGTATGCATGTAAAAGAAGAAATGTAGTCCTTTTACCTCCAGGGAGGGAGCTGGGACAATCTGGCCTAGTCGAGATGGCACTGGTGGGAAGCTTCCCTCCTCCCTTTCCATACCTCCCTCAGCCTTCCTGACTCTAGATCCTGCCATGGTCGCCTCCGCCTGGAGGTCTTGGTGGATAGGGAGCGGGGAAGATGGTTGTGGCATGGGATAGAATGGGGTCTGGTCTTCCCTTCTCAGCTTCTGCCCTTCTTTCTACATGAGGTGGAACCAACTAGTGGTTAAAGCAGGGGGAGGGAGAAAAAGGAGGGCACAGGGTGCAGGTGGAGATAGCATATAACTTCTGGGGGGATATAGCATATCACTTCTGAGGGCATGCCAAGGCTGACATCATTTCTGGGACTCCTTGAAGCCTGAAAAAATCAAGGACTCCTCCATGGTCAAAAGGCTGAAAAAGGCTGATGTAATTGCTTGCCTTGTCTGTGGATAACATTCTGCTGCTTCTGTTAAAATGGGTCCTAGTTTACTATGAGGAATTATGGCAGCCTGGGAGCCTTTGAAGAATCCACTAGGTAACCAATTTAGAACTCCCATCCCAGTGTTCAGAATTTCTTGAAGTATACTGTAAATTGTCACAGGCTTGAGCAGGTTCATTCCCTTCCTCCTTTACCTTTAACTGACTCTTGGCTGTTTTCAAGATTCCGTTTATTCTGGAGCATATTTAGTCTTTGTCAGAGCATGTTTTAAAATTTTTAAACTTTTGATTGATTTATCTATGTTAAACTCCCCCCCCCCCGCATCTTTAGGTAATTTGAATATGTGGAACCCCAGTCCTGTTAGGCCTGTCTTGTACATTTTTTATCATCTGTAGAGAATTATTCAGTTTATTATCAGATATATATTGACTATTGTTTTAATGAACCTTTAAAAATCAAACAGTGTAAAGAAGTCAAATATTACAATATTTTATAATCTTATGGTAAATTTAGAATCCTTGTGGGAATGGGATCATTGTATATTTACTGGAATCTCCATATGCTTGCAAAATCCTGAATTGGGACTTGTGTTGCATTTTAAATTACATCTGTGTTCATTCAAATTAAGGTAACTACTGCAAGCATAATGTTGAATTTTAAGGTATAGCTTTAAGAAATACTGAGTTGGCTAGCCAAACAACTTATGGAGAGATTTTCTACCTTTCACTTCTCCTGTCCTGCCCACCCTCCTGGTAACTTCCATGATGTGGCATAGGGGCAGCTGAGAATCCATAGACCCTTAGATAAAAGTAAATTGCTTTGGCATCTTCATGCTCTTCCACTGTTACTTCTTGCTCTAACTATTGGAACTGCATCTACTAATATTAGTGACACTTAGTTTTACTGAGGGACAAATAAGGAATGTGTTAGAAACAAGAATTTCACAATTTAGAAAAATGTAGATTTCAAAAACAATACTTTTAGAAACAGAATTCTTTTGGTTTCAGATAAGTTCTATGTACACCGCCCCAAGATGTCACATTGAGGTGCAGTATATAAATTATTTCGCACTTTACATAAAGTTACCTTATGCTTTTTATTCCTGTCTGTTGCAGAAATTAATGGAACGTATTCAGAATCCAGAATATTCAACAACCATGGATGTTGCCCCTGTCATTTTAGCTGCTCACCGTAACAACTATGAAATCCTTACTATGCTGTTAAAGCAAGATGTATCTCTACCCAAACCTCATGCTGTAGGCTGTGAATGCATGTTATGTACAGCCAAGAACAAAAAAGATAGCCTACGACATTCCAGGTTACAGTAATTACCTCTTTATGTTTGCATGGTATTTTTTTTCTCTGAGCAATACTCCCAAAGCTATTTTTTGCAAACTTGTAAATAGCAATCTACCCAGTTGCTTACTGTGAGTTAGAAAGGTCTTGGATCCAGCCAAACATTTCTGCAGGTAGAAGAATTTCTACCTGCGGAGTGCAACTTTGCATTTCCCCTTGCTCTGCAGTCCCAGGTGCCTCTGAAATGCTGCTTTTGAAGGTTTGGGGACCATTTTTGATTGGAGTGAGAGGTATGATGTAAGAAAACTATGCCTCGTGGATAGAAAACATTAGACTGGATTCAATTTTCAAGTTACCAAGCAAGGATGCTGTAAACTGAGACAGATATTTCTTCTTGTAGGTCATTACCATATATGCATACAGGCAGACTAGTAAAAAAAAGAATATTGGATATGTGTACAGTGCTGTCATAGTGATAGCACTGAATTCTCATCTCAGTGCAGTGAGAATGCATATGAACTGAATGCAGATAGGGTCTTTCCCCTAAATTAACAAGTTCTGACACTATTAGCCAATTCTAGTTTTGTCGATTTTAGGATTTAAGTTTTTAATTGTATGCTTTTTTAAATGGTTAGGATTTGATAGGATTGTGATCGCCAATGGCAAATACAATAAAAGTTATTTAACTAACAAGTAGGATTGCACATTTCCCAGACAATTTTAGCCTATGTAGAGCTTAGTAGAAGTTTACTTGTATTTTGAGTTGTTTCACTATTCAGACTTGGCTGCTTTTTTATATGGTACTGGTTTATCATGGCGTGGTAACGGATTGTGAGTGAGTTGATAGTTTCTGGTATTTTTATTGTGGTTTGAATATCATCAAGTTATGTGATGGATTTAAGAATTTCGTATCTCTTCACATGGTGTTCCGGTGTTATACAAGGCTATAATGCGGCACAAAAAAGGATGGTAAGAATGGAAGAAAGCTTGGGGTGTTCCATGTACTTTTCTAGCAGCTTTTGAGGCTCTAGAGAGCTATTGGAGTACCCTGTAACTGAGCTTTTATCATGATAGGTTTTTGCAGTCTGCCATTTTTGAACATGTCCTAGAGCCAAACTATGCATGACTTTTCTCACACATTTTAACTTGCTTTCATGTTATTCCATTGGGCTCTCATTTAAAAAAGAAGAAGCAGGCTCCTGCCTCCCCATCTCAGCAGTTTTCTCATTTAAAAAAAACATGTTTGGAAGAGTTATTTCAGGAGAAGCAGAAACCCTTCCTTCCCCCAGAGTGCCATTCCCATTTTGCTCTCCTTCCTTCTTTTTAGAAGCAGTTCCCCACTGTTGCAGCCACAGGTGGCACATAAAAGCATATACCAACAAATGAAAAAGGGTAGCATGTAGTTTGGCTGCTAGTAGCCTTACTTCAGAAATTAAGTTAAGCTCAGTGTGTGTATCAGCACACAGGTGTATATATGGTTAGATTTGGGCTGCTAGGATAATGAGAATTCTGCATATGTAGTAAACTTCAATATCTGCTACAGTTTTCATTTTGATAACAATGTGGTTATTTTGAAATTATTGATGACTCACATAGTAATAGTCCTCACAAATTGTGGTTGCATACTTGCTTGCAATTCCATCTTAATATCTATTACATTGCACTGATGTAGTATCAGCATACCTTAATCATAAGCACTAATTGCCAGGCACAGAAAATCATAAGACTATTAGTAGACTTTCTTTAAGGTTAGGAGGGCAGGAAGATCACTTAAGTAATTTGCTAGTACACATAGGGCTGGAGAAGACAAGTGTTATTTCAAATTCCTTTTCCATAATGAAATTGGTTTTAGACTTAACTTTAAAAGATTTGCATGTTTCATAGTGAGTTGAAAACATTAATCAAATGAAAAGTGGCTGCCTTACAATCCTTTCTTTGATGTTTTAATAACAGATTTCGTCTTGATATATATCGGTGTTTGTCCAGTCCTGCCTTAATAATGTTGACTGAGGAGGATCCAATTCTGCGAGCATTTGAGCTTAGTGCAGACTTAAAAGAACTTAGCCTTGTAGAAGTTGAATTCAGGTACAGATAAAGTTGAACTTTTAATACTGTTTTATGTTTGGTGTCATCATGTATGTAAATAAAATTGGATGCAGTCACTAAGATAGAAATTGTAAATGACAGAAGAATATACCTCATATGTAAAAAAAAATGTCCTATTATTGCTAAGAAATAGCATGTAAAGTAGATATTCATCTCGGCTTATTAGTTTGATGTCACTGGTGGATTTCTTTGATTTGGAAGTAACTGCGTGGTTGACTGTAAGCTGAATCCAGTATCCATTAAATGAGATGCCTTTTTCTAGTAGAGGATGAAGCTCTGCACTGTTGGTGAGAGTCATTATGTCAAAATTACAGAGTTAAAACTTGTTTTACTGTCTAAGAAAACACTTCAGGGGGATAAAAATAACTTTTGAGATCAGGCATTATCATGTATTAGGGAGCCAGCTTGATGTAGTAGCAATGTCCTCTAATCAGAAGAGCCAAGTTTGATTCCCCACTCATGCACATGCAGCCAGCTGGGCAACCTTAAGCTTTTAGAGCTGTTCTCCGGAGCAATTCTGTCTGAACTCCCTCAGCCTCACCTACCCCACAGGGTGTCTGTTCTGGGGAGAGGAAGGGAAGGTGATTGTAAGCTGCTTTGAGAATCCTTTGGGGTATAAAAATCAACTCTTCTAGATCATGTGTTCCTTTGGCAAATTAAGAATATTAATGACTATTAACCAAACGTTAATGAATATTTAGACACATTAAACAATTTCAAAAGTCATCGATTTTATAGGGGAAGAAATTGTTTTATTTCTGAAGTAATATCCCACTTTCCACTAGATGTTTCTAAAGCTGGTTACTTGTAACAGTATAAAACCAAAACCCAGTAAGAGACAAAAAGTCAGTTGTAAAAGAACATACATCATGGCAACTTAAACATTGTAAAATTCATCCAGTATATAAGAACATTACAGCCACTCGCTAACAACAAGCCTGGATGAGCAGAAAGGTCTTAATCTGATATCTGAAAGTGAAATGAGCAGGTGCAGGCATGCAATGACAGGGAAGTTGTTCCAAAGACAGTATGCCACCACTGAAGAGGCATTAACCTCCTGCATGCACTCCCTTTGATGGTAGGGGCTCTCAGAGCAGGGTGTCTGATATTGTATTAGCTTTTGAACGGGACTGTATGGGAGTCAAAGCATCTTCAAACACCCTGATTCCATGGAGACTTATGGAACCTGAGAAATTCCTGAATGCTCTACAGCAGGGGTCATCAACCCCCAGTCTGTGGCCCGGTGGCGGGCCGCAAAGGCCACGGTACCGGGCTGCCGGCAGCCATGCCTGCCTCCCCCTGCCGGCAGCAAGAAGCAAGGGAAGAGGCAGGCACAGCCGCCGGCATGGCGGTGACGCAAACGCGCATGCGCGCTGTTGCTGCGCATGTGTGTTAGCGCCCCTAGTGGCGAAAACGCGCACGCGCAGTTGTCACACATGCGTGTTAGCGCCACCTGGTGGCGAAAACACGCATGTGCGGCAACTGCGCGTGCGTGTTTTCGCAGCACCCAGGCCGTTTGAGCGAGTGTGGTGAAAGACTGGTGACGAGGTGGCAAGAACATCTTATTGTATGCTTATGAGGTGGCGAAGCATGAATTCTTCACTGCCGAAATCACGTTTATTTACGGTAGTTCAATCTATTGCCACCCTCAAGGAAAGGCGCCAAAATAGTAGCAAATTGGATTTGAGCTGTGAGTCATTAGCGAGCTTTTTTGCGGACAAGGTCTTGTTGCTCCGCCGGGACCTTTCTGCTACAATTGATAGAGAATGTGAGCTGGGAGCTCCGTGGCTATCATGGGGGATAATGTTTCATGGCTCCAGACAGCTCTCTTTAACAGAAGTGGACAAATTGCTGGGATCAGTGAGGGCAACCACTTGCCGCCTGGATCCCTGTCTGTCACGGTAGCTGAAATCGGGCGATCAATGGATAGGAAGGAGATTGTTAACCTCTCCCTAACATCTGACGAGTTCCCTGAAGGGCTAAAGGCACCAGTAGTTCATTCTCTTCTGAAAAAGCCATCACTGGACCCGTGGGACCCCGTTAGCTACCACCCAGTTTTGCATCTTGCGTTTCTAGGAAAGTTGGTTGAGAGGGCCACTGCGGACTGGCTCCTGGCATTTTTGGAGGAAACTTTGGCCTTGGATCCATACCAGTCTGGCTTCCATCCTGGCCATGGGTTGGAGACTGTGCTGGTCACTCTGACGGATGATCTGCAGCACCAGCTGGGAGGGACTGGTTCATCTATCGTCATGCTTTTAGACCTGTTGGCTGCATTTGATGTGTGGTCGACCGTGAGTTGTTAGCCCACTGTCTCACAGGGACTGGGATTAGGGGGACAGCCTTACAGTGGCTGGTCTCCTTCCTTAAGAACTGGACACAGTTGGAATGGCTGGTCTCCTTCCTTAAGAACTGCATTGGGGGAGGAGTTATCTGACCCCTTTGTGCTTCCTTGTGTAGTACCACAAGGGGTGATACTCTCCCCCACACTTTTTAACATCTACATGTGTCCTCTGGCTCATCTGGTCCAGAGTTTTGGACTGGAGTATCACCAATATGTAGATGATACCCAGTTGTATCTCCTGATGGATGGATGGCTGGAGTGCCCTGCCCCCCGAAAATATTTGCCAGATGTTTGGAAGCAGTGTCTGAATGGCTCGTGTAGAGTTGTCTGAAACTCAACCCCTCCAAGACAGAGGTCCTGTGCTCAGCAGAAGGGGACAGGACCAGGAATCGCGTCTCCCCTGTGTGGATGGGGCACAGCTTATATGTGTACCTGCGGCCAGAAATTTGGAGGTGATGCTTTGATGCTTCCCTGTCTATGGAGGTTTAGATCACGAAGGTAGCTCAAATGGTGTTTTTCCATCTACACCAAGGTAAGCTACTAGTGCCATACCTGTCCTCAGAACACTTGGCCATAGTGATCCATGCAACAGTCACTTCCAAACTAGACTTCTGTAACTTGCTCTATACAGGTCTTCCCTTGTCTATGACCCAGAAATTGCAACTGGTGCAAAATGCAGCTGTGAGGGTCCTCGCTAGGTCATCTTGGAGGGTCCATGTCCAGCCTACTGGTTGTCAGTTGGCTTCTGGATCACGTTCAAGGTTCTGGTTTCAATCTTTAAGGCTATACGTGGCCTGGGTCCTACCTTTCTGAGGGCCTACTTATCTCCTTATGCTCCTCACAGGGCCCTTTGCTCTGCAGGTATGAATCTGCTGGTTGTCCTGGGCCCCCTGGAGGTATGACCAGGACCAGGGCCTTTTAATTCCTGGCCATGACCTGGAGGAACGAGCTCCTGGAAGAGCTAAGGGCCCTGATGGACCTAGCACAGTTCCACGGGGCCTGTAAGACGAAACTCTTCTACCAGGCATTCAGTTGAGGCTGGGATAGTAAGATTGGGTCTCTTCCTTTGTAGCCCATAGTCCCCTAGGCCAGACATCGCCTCTGAACATCTACCAGGGCAACAGCAACTGTTACTGGGAGGGTTGAGGGATGGCATTGATTGTTGCTGCCAATAGTGGATTGTACTAGGGTTTTTATCTGGTTTTGTATTTTATGTAAACTGCCACGAGCTGGCTGGGCCAAGAATGGTGGTCTATAAATACAATAATAAATAAATGAATACATACATAAAAACTATTATTATGCTATATTGTGCATTTTTATCCTGTCCCCTTTTTCAAGGTGATCAGAGCATCCATGGTCTCAAAAAAAGGTTTGGTCACAAAAATGTGACTGGTCAAAAGTCACTAACAGGGAACAAGGAGATCCTGTACCCAAACTTGGAGTCACTGCAGTGGGACTGTGGCAGCTGATCCCCAAACTATATTAAATTAATGCCATCTCTGGGAAGATTCTGGGTGACAAATCCCAGATGTGCAAACAGGCAAAGTGGTACCTTGCTGATTTCTAGGACTATTCTCCTTGCAAGAGATGGGGGCTAGAGTTACATGCAAGTTGCCATGCTGCCTCCAGAAGGGCTTGGGAGAAGGCCAGCAAGATATTCCCTGGCCACCTGGTTATTTACTATGAACTGTGCAGGAAGGAAGTTCTCCTACAGTCACTTGGTGAGCTTCGTATCAGAGTGGGTAATGCTTTAAAAGCCAGAACCAGCATTTTGAACTATCCCCTGAAGAAAATAGGTCAAAGTTATTTTTTATATCCTGCTTTTCACTATCCAAAGGAGTTTCAAAGTGGCTTAAAATTACCTTCCCTTGCTTTCCCCTCAACAATCACCCAGTGAGGTAGGTGTGGTTGAGAGAGAACTGCGACTTGTCCAAGGTCTCAGATGACTGCATGTAGAAGATTGGGGAATCAAAGTATGCTGGTTGAAGTTCTTTTAGAAGTGGGAAGATATGATCCTTTGAATTAATTGTTTTTAGCAGTCCTATATTTTATACCAATTGAAGCTTTGGAATCATTTTTAGAGGCTGCCCTACATTAGGCATTTCTCAAGAAATCCATGGAAATTAACAGTGCTTTTGGGTGAATTGTGCCTTATCTCACATCTCATAGAGTACTGCTTAGAATCTATCATCCATTATTTCTGGAATGTAAAGGCATTCAATAATTGTGTGAATGACCTTTCTTTGTATGAAAAGATCAAAACAGAAATCCATTAATTTCACAACTGTCCATCTTGTCTCTAGGTGCAAAACTCTGAGGTACAAAAAGCATGTGGAATATAGTTTGGTTCATGCTCCTTATTTGTATAAACATTTCATTTTGTTTCAAACCAATATGTTTTAGTTACTATAGGAACCATTTATATTCAGCATTTGGGGAACGTGACTTATATGATAGGGAAATTTATTTACATTGGGGTTTTTTGCTTGTTGATCTAAATTATGATTTAGATGACTGAACATACTTAACTTGAAATTTGTCTATTCTGACATTTACTTGGAGTCTAGACAGGTTTTTACAATGCAATCTTATGCATTGTTAACCTTGATGATGAAAGCCCCAATGAGTACTGTAGGAGTTACTTCTAAATAAACCAGTATAGGATTGTGTTGCTAGTCTGAATGCCGAGCAGTGATCAGGAACAAAATAATGGTTGCCATCTTATGTATTTCCTAGAAATGATTATGAAGAACTAGCCCAGCAGTGCAAAACCTTTGCTAAAGACTTGCTTGCACAGGCACGGAATTCACGGGAACTTGAAGTCATATTAAACCACACAGCAAGTGATGAGCCTGTGGATAAACGAGGACTGCTAGAAGAAAGAATGAATCTGAGTCGCCTAAAGCTTGCTATTAAGTATAATCAGAAAGAGGTATATTTTCTTCATTAATTCATTGTAGAGACATTTTGGAACCATAACAAGTAGATGAGAGACAAGTGTTCTTACTGAATGTTATGTTTCTAAAAGAGCCAGTTTGGTGTAGTGGTTAGGAGTGCGGACTTCTAATCTGGCATGCCGGGTTCGATTCCGCATTCCCTCACATGCAGCCAGCTGGGTGACCTTGGGCTCGCCCTGGCACTGATAAAACTGTTCTGATCAAGCAGCCTCACCCACCTCACAGGGTGTCTTGTGGGGAGAGGAAAGGGAAGGTGACTGTAAGCCGCTTTGAGCCTCCATCGGGTAGAGAAGAGTGGCATATAAGAACCAACTCTTCTTCTTCTTCTTCTAAATGGTGGATCAAATCTATTAAATTTGAACTGGAATCAAAATTTGGGAAAAAATTTAGCTGCCTACTCCCTTAAGTTGCTGTCTTGTAATCAGGTGCTAGGGCTGTAGCACCTTCAAAAAAATTGTGGATACAATTAGATGACATGTGAGAGACCTCTGGTCAGATCTCCCAACATTGAACTGATCATGGGTCTCATTTAGTTGTACCTTTGGTGTCCATACTAGCATTGAAACTTTAATCAGGCTTAGCACAGTCCACTGGCTCTAGTACTCTGTTTTATTCTCTCATTGGTAGGGGTAGGTGCAGAATCTCCTCTCATCTTCTTCTAATTTGTTGTTGGCCCTACCCACATCCTGGATCTCATTTTTGGCAGAGGATTAAGTGGATCCTGTCACGGGTAATGCCGTGCCATGGACGTCCGTGCACTCACATCCAGCACAATTATTCAGGGTAGTCTGATCCCTCACCTCACTCAATGAAGGGGCGCCAAACATTAGCCAATTGGATATTAGCCGTGAGGCATTTGCAAGTCTTTTCGCAGACAAAATCTTGACTCTCCATCACAACGTCCTCCAACTTTGGACACAAAAAGCAAACTAAAGGCCCCTTGGCTGTCCTTGAAGAGAACACTGAGTTACTTCAGATACCTCTCATTAGCTGAAGTGGACAGGATGCTAACAGCAACGAGGCCAACCACTTGCCCAGTAGACCCGTGTCCATCATGGCTCTTAAAAACAAGAGACATAAGAATTCTGGGCTCCCTCCAAGAAATAATCAACCTCTCCCTTTCAACGGGATAATTTCTGGATGGTTTAAAAGAGGTTGTGGTACGCCCGTTGCTCAAAAAACCATCCCTGCTACACAGGAGCCTGACAACTACCGCCCCATCTCGCATCTAGCGTTTCTCGGGAAGTTGGTTGAAAGGGCTGCTATGGACCAAATATCAACAATCCTGGAGGAAACTTCAGCCCTTGACCCATTTCAGTCAGATTTCCGGCCTAGCCAGGGGTGGAAACAGTGTTAGTCGCCCTAACGGATTACCTCCTCCACCAGCTGGACCAAGGCAGGTCCGCGCTGCTAGTACTAGAAAATGAGCTCCTAGCTCAGTGCCTCGCTGACGCTGGGATACGGGGAAGTATAGAAATTTAATAAACAAATAAATAAATAAATTCTTTATGGTGCTACAATATTTCTGTTTACTTTTGCTTGACGAGTTAACACAGCTACCTTTTGAGAATTATTACTTTGTGAGTTTCTCTGGCAAGTAGGCAATTCCTGCTGCTGGAGAAAGGCCACAAAGGGGTTGCTAGGTTACAGGCCAGGCAAGATTATGTATACACTAAACATCTCTGGAAAGAAAACTCAGCTGTGGGAGGCCTGCCTCCCACTTACTGTTTTGTGGAAACTAGAGCCCTGTGTGCTTGGGTGTTGTGGAGTGAGATAGCTACTAATAGGATTATATTTGGAGGTATTTTTATTAGTTTTGTTAGCAGCTTCTCCATTGCCAGCCAACATATGGGATAATAATGATTGAACTTGTGCTACTTGAACCATCCTGTATTTCTAAACAATTGATTCTGAACAATTATTTTGAAATTATTTTTAAAATGCACTTCAAAATTCAATACCATTTTGGTGACACTCAATTGGTACTCTTGATTGTTTAAACAAAGCTTTGAGCATTGCATTCAGTCGTTCCTATAGGGAGGATGTATTGATATTAAAATGTTTTTCTATTGCAGTTTGTTTCTCAATCCAATTGCCAGCAATTTCTCAACACTGTCTGGTTTGGACAAATGGCTGGTTATCGCCGCAAACACACCTTTAAGAAGATTTTTACAGTCTTGACTGTTGGACTCTTTTGGCCAATATTGTCTTTTTGTTATTTAATGGCCCCAAAATCTCGTATAGGGCGAATAATTCACACTCCTTTTATGAAATTTATTATACACGGAGCTTCATATTTTACATTTTTGCTGTTACTTAATTTGTATTCAGTAGTGTACAATGAAGATAAAAAAAACACCATGGGTCCAGCATTGGAGAGAATAGACTATCTTCTAATTTTGTGGCTTATTGGTAAGTCTAGCATAACTAGAAAGCTGGTTGTTAGCATTCTAATGTGAATGTCCCTTCATCCCTGTAATATTGTGTGACTAGGGACAAAGAGCTTGGCAGTGGGAAGAGGAAGGGGAGGAGTTGTCCAGTCTGTAAGGGCATGGGGTTGGATGTGTGTGTTGTGTGGGAGGTTGTGGTGGCGTGGTGGCAAATGAGGGCATGGATGTTGAGATCTGGGTGTCAATAACCTGTGATTTGGAATGTTCGTTGAGTGTGGGAGAGGACTGACCTTTGGGAATTGTGGCATAGTGGTTACAGATGAGCTTTCCAGAGCCATGTCTTCAGATAAGTGAAGGAAAAATCACTGGAGACTCTTCTTAAGGGAAGATTACATGGCAAGAACCTTGGATAAGGGCCCTACCCCATCCCACTCCTGCCAGAGGGGGAACAAAGAAAGAGGAGGCTCCCACTCTGCTTGCACAAGGCTGGGGCTGCTGGGTCATGGCAAGGGGTTGATTTCCCAGACTATTGGCTCACCAGGACTTTGTTGGCCTTAGTGGCCAACCTGCCCAACATATTTAGGTTTAGCCACAGCTTTTCTTGTCATTGTGTCTTGTTATAAAGTTTCTTACATTACAATATATAAACTTGCTTAGACATTGAAGGGACTTTATAGTGCTTCTGAATAAAAAGTTTGGTAGGTGGCCATTAAAATGTGTACATATTAAATATATTTATGCATGTATATACTAAGAATTTAAACCCAGTGTTCTTTTAAGGTGCATACAATTCTTATATTCCCAACCCCAAAATACTTTTGAAATAAGAGGTATTGTCATGTTTCATGAATGAAAGGAATTATTGACGGCACTGAAATTATTGTGAAATGTCCACAGTGCCCCACAAACTTTCTCTCTTTTCTCCATCAGGAATGGTATGGTCAGATGTTAAAAGACTCTGGTATGAAGGCCTAGAAGACTTCCTAGAAGAATCACGAAACCAACTTAGTTTTGTCATGAATTCTCTCTATTTAGCAACTTTTGCTCTCAAAATAGTTGCCCATAACAAGGTAAATATTACTGTATCTTGTCATATTATTATTATTATTATTATTATTATTATTATTATTATTATTATATTCATACATACACAGTTGAATTCATTTTTCAGAAACTTCTTTGCATCATCTTGCTTTTTTGCCCAGTTGGTTTCCAGGTGTCTTAAATTTAAAATGTATAATAATATACCATACAACTAATGGTTGTCAAAGCCCTCTTTCCAATTAGGAAAGCCTTAAAGCACAACTCTGATTTCAGTTTATATATTTAGTGCTGGATTATAAGAAACTTAAAACAAATATCACGTCTAGTTTTTTATATTTTCTTAGGCTTTGCTGTGTTAATTCAAAGAATGTCTTGAGTGTATCTGCTATTGAAAATTGGAAGTGAAATGACAACTAACTTCACTATTTTTGAGATGGATTTGAATTCTTATCTGATATTCAGGTTATCAGATAATCACTAATTAATGCTATCTTTTAAATTTAAAATGCTCACATCTCACATTTCAGTATCCTCAAGGTACCTTGCACAATGTCAAAATTACTACAGTTGAACTGACAAAATGAAGAGGAGTTGGTTTTTATATGTCGCTTTTCTCTACCCAAAGGAGTCTCAAAGTGGCTTACATTTGCCTTCACTTTTCTCTCCCCACAACAGACATCCTGTGAAGTAGGTGAGGCTGAGAGAGCCCTGATATTACTGCTCAGTCAGAACAGCTTTATCAGTGCTGTGGCAAGCCCAAGGTCACCCAGCTGGTTGCATGTGGAGGAGTGCAGAATCAAACCCAGCTTGCCGGATTAGAAGTCCGCACTCCTAACCATTACACCAAGCTGGCTCTCTGAAACAGCACAGAATTACAGTATTTTCTGGCGTATAAGACTACTTTCCCCCCCTGAAAAACATGCCTCCAAGTGGGGGGGGTCATCCTATACGCCAGGTGCACTTCAGTTGGGAGGAGACATAGCTGCCCATAGTGGCCCATAGTACTGTAATGTAATGTAACAAACTCTATATTTTGAGTGGAAATGTTGAGGGGTCGTCTTATACGCTGGCAAATACGGTACTTCTATACAGAAAAACATATCCTTATCCATTGTTGTTCTTCTATATATTTCTGAAACAGACTAGGGGGTGGGACGTGTCCGGCTGTCCAAGTTGGAATAGGGCCAATCAGGGTGTAGCCAGCTTTGTCCTGATTGGCCCTGCCCCTGTGGCTCCCGCCCTCCGGCCCTGGACTCTAGCCTCTTTGCTCTCAGACACCTCGGTGCCTGGAACCTCCTGGCCTGCAAGGCTGGGCCTGCTCACGATGGCCTCCCGGCCTGCTGATTGTCTGCTAAGGAGCTCTGTCTCGGCCCTGCTAATGAGCTGCCCAGTGCTGCCCCACTTGATTTGGCTGTGAGCTGCGGCCTGGCCAGGGGCCAGGGGAGGTGACCATTTCAGGGCCTGTTCTTAGGAACGGGCTTTGAAGCTAGTATAAATATAGTGCGAAGTCGTGTCCGACCCATCACGACCCCATGGACAATGATCCTCCAGGCCTTCCTGTCCTCTACCATTCCCCGGAGTCCATTTACTATAAAACTCATATATAAAAGTCACAGAGCAATCTGTGATGTATTAAGTGATGTATTAAGTCAATAGATTTTAGAGTGATGCATTTCTGCTTAGGATGGCACTGTAAATGGTTAGGTGAAACAACTGAGTCTTGACCTCTTTTCTGAGGTTGCCAAAGAGAGGGCCAGACAAACCTCCTAGGGGAGCATGTTCCATAATCTGTCACCACTGAAAGGTTCAATCACACATTGCTATTAAATGAAAGGATGGCAGTCGAAGCTTCTGTGGATAAAGTAGTCTTTCAGGTATTTTGTCTCCCATTTAAAGTTTTACTGGTCAAAGTCAGCAACTTGAGTTTAATCTGCAAACAAACAAACCGCCAAAGTGGAGAGACTGGCATAACGCAGCAAGTCCTAAATAACAAGTCAGGAGTTATGATTTGGAATAGTTGAAGTTTTCAAGAATTTTTAAAAGGAGCCCCACAGAGTACAGTTCAGTAGATGTTACCAGAACAAATCTGTCTGTGGCCAGGTCATATTTCTCCAGGGTAGGATGAAACCAATATACCCTTTTTATTCCCATTTTATAGGCAAGGCTTAAAATTGTAGCTTATCCAAGGCTACTTATTGAAACTCAAGGTAAACTCATTCTCCTAAATTTCGGCCTCCTGTCATCCTCAGCCATCCAAGGTCTCATGTTGTTTTTTTTCCCAAATGACTATCCAAGTTTTCCCTTGTTGCCACCATGCATATTTTCAGCCAGAGTATCTGCACAAAGCAACCCTTCTCATCTTTTCTGTGAAGGATGTTTGACTCTCAGTCTCCAATAAAGACATAAAATGTCTGCAAGTTTTGAAGCCACAGAAAAAAAGCCTTTTCCCCTCCACCTGCCCCCCGAAAAATAGAAAATGTAGAGGTAACAAATGTATGTAATATTGACTTTCCTATCAAACCTACACTTCTCTTACTGATTAAAAAACATAAAATGCATCATCTATAATTTATGTAGCATGTAAAAGTGTATGATTTGGCATATTTATGGAATTAAAAGTATGTATGTTTATTTTCTATAAGAAAAAGTATATCCAATACTTGAAAAAAGGTTGCAAACTGCTCCATGCTGTGCTACTATATTACATGTATTTTTGCATTCTGAGAGGTATAAAGAAATAGAAATTGAAGGCAGAAAATGTATTTTGTAGTAAACAAAAGAATATATATATTATCCAAGTCTGAACCATTGTATACTCTGATTATGACATATGAATACTCAGTTGAGCTGAACGTTGGCTAACGTTAATAGATATGCTGAAATGGCATTCAAGTGTAACACTGAAAGATATTTAAGTGCAGTGAGGACATTTGAACTTCAAAGAAGAATCTTGAGACAGGAACCTGTGACCAGCTTCTGACAGGAAATGTTATCTCCACCTGTACATAATGGATGAAAGGGATAGCTTTAGGTTGACAGGATTACCTGTGCATTATCTGTCTTTATTTGGAGTGGAAGGCAGAGCTGTATCTTTTAAGCTCTGCTTGATAGTCATGTAAGAACATTTCAGATTAATCTAATTAAGTAAATTTACAACTGTCCTTGTAAAATTAAGATCTAAAATCTCATTCAAGTAAAACTAGCTTATCTTATGGACAGAAAGGCAGTAGGACAGCTGTTTGATCTTTAATACTTTATTTTGTCTCAGGAGGTTTTGCATCTTATTGTGCATTGTTAGACATTGGGGTATATTCTTGGATCTTTATTGTTTACCAGTGTGCCACTGGCAGTTAATAGTTGTCATTAGCTTTTCCACTGTATTAGAATTAAATGTCAATTTCTTTGAATAATTCTAGTTCCATGATTTTGCTGAGAGGAAGGATTGGGATGCCTTCCATCCTACCCTGGTGGCAGAAGGTCTTTTTGCTTTTGCTAATGTTCTCAGTTATCTTCGACTTTTCTTCATGTATACCACAAGCTCTGTCCTCGGGCCACTTCAGGTCAGTTTATATATGGGCAAAATTTGCTCAGTGATTTAAGTTCAGATATATGGTTTACACTTGTAATAAAACTCATCTAAATCATTGGCTTTACCAGTAAAGCTGGTCTTCATATGGCTGGTGGTTGACCTTACTGTGTGGGCTTCCTGTGACTAATTAAATATTGATTAGAACTGTAGAAGCAAAGCAAAAACAACATGGAAAATAAGGCATTTTTGCTTTGGGTGTATTTCAAAGATACCTGAAACAAAATTCTTGAAAGAATATTCTGCAGCCTCATCTAAATGGGACTGTAGGTAGCTATATGACCACAACAAAGAAGAAAAGTGACACAGGTTGCATAATTCCACCTGTTAAATGTCCAAAAGATCCATGTTGTCACCTTGCTGTGAGTGAAGTTGAGGCCTTTCCCCTTCCCTCATTACATCTAAATAATTACTCCTATAAGCAAAACAAAAAAAGATATTACTTACAAAAGGATTCTTTTTATTTAGCAACACTGATTATTTGTTTACTTGCCCTTTTTTATGTTTTTAATCACATTTTTCTATGGCAAACTTCTCATGGATAACATGCAACAGACATAACAGTATATTAAGGATGCAGACCACATTGCCATTACAAGTTCCCATTCATTCTGAAATTCACTATGTAATGTACACATTTAGTTATGTGTTGCATCTTTAACATATTTTATTAGTCCTCTATGTAATGAAATCAGAATTCCAGGTAGATATAAACAGCTAACACTTACCCTTTTCAGTGACACACTGAAGCCTTAGTTGCTGTTGTTGACAACCATCGATTGAGCAATAATCTCCGCGCTGTTTTCCAAAAGTAGGTCATTACCTTCAAATGCCAATAAAATTTTGCACTATATTCCTTCAGTGAAATCAGAAGTGTATTCCTTCAACATCTTTTTGTGCATACTTTTCATAGGAGGGAAATGTGCTTTATCTGATAAAGTTCATCAGACTCTTGAATCATTTTAATTAGCTATTCATTAGTAACTGATGTTATTACATTCAACTAACAATGCTTGCTAGAAGGTTGGTTTCAAAAGTACTATTTCAGTCTTTGATTTAAAATATGTACAAACGATTAGTAAGTGGTATCTGTTATTTTGATCAATGGCTATATTACAGATAAGGGTAAGCAGGCCTGCAATTGAATTAATTTTTCAGGACAACAAACACCTGTGCCCACAGTTATTTCTGCAGTGCTCCAAACATAACACCATATTCTTTCTCATTCATTTTTATTTTAGGTTTGCCATAGAGGCTTTAGATCCCAAATTTAAAAAGATTTTGATCATAAACTGCAGTTCTGTGCACATTTGCATGGGGATTAGACCCAGTAAGCACAGTGCAATTTACATAGCATTACAAGGACAGAAATTTTGTTTCATATGTATAGTCGTTTACCATCTGGAAGAAAATGAAACAAAATGATGGAGAGGGAATGGAAAACTTAATAGTTATGCAACCCCTATGTGTGTTGTATACGTTTTCATCAGGGGGAATCTTTCAGATTCTTTTTCATTCGATTCCCATACATACAGGAACAGAATGAAAAAGAATCTGAAAGATTCCCCTGATGAAGCTGCATGTGAAACACATAGCAGTTGTATAACTATTATATATTCCATTCCCTCTGCACCATTTTGTTTAATTTTGCCTTGGTGTGTTGTTTCGCCCCCCCCCCCCCACACACACACTCTTCATCAGTTTCCCACTCAAGAAAAGGCTTGTGAGGTTTCTCTGTCTGCTGGTACAGTTGCCAGTATAAGTGGGGCTTCCACATGGTAGTAAAACTGGTTCTGAGAAATTTCAGGTTTCATTTTTTTAAAACTAGTCTCTAGCACCTTCTTATGTGGTGATATACCTTCTCCTGTATACCTCTGCAACTGACAAGGCTAAAAACATACATTTAAAATGAATGAAAACTGTAAATTCACAGAATCTGTTTCACTTAGATCGTTTATGCACTGAGAACTTCACTGCCCCAGCTCTCATGCAGGAGTACAAATCGGGGGCGGATGAGGTGCACCGGGCCAAATGCTCCCCCATGTGGGTACAGGAAGAGGTGGGGCAACCTGCCATGGCTAAAACTCCAGCCTGCAGCCTGGCATGAAACCTCCAGTGCATAAGCAGTCTTACTGTTACAGTGGTATATTGATATAACAATATGGAACTGATTATATTTGAAGGGAAGAAATGGCCACTGTAGGAACAGTGTCAGGAAAAAAAATGGATGCCAAATGGGTACAAAAATCCAAACTTTACTGCCCACACAGCAGCAATTGAAGTTTTACAGCAATCTTTCCCAAAACTGTGGGACAAAGCAAACGCGCGCGGGGCAGTTTTGCGCATGTGCAGGCCTGCTACACATGCGTGTTTGCACTACCGATTGGCGCAAATGCGCATGTGCGGCGGCTCTGCACATGTGCGGAACTGCTGCACGTACGCGTCTGTGGCCCCGCCAGGCGCAAACATGCATGAGTGACAGGTCCGCAAATGCGTGTTTGCACCACCGGCATGCTGGCAGCTGCACTTCCCTCTCTCCCCCCCTCTCCTGCAGCAAGAAGCTTGCCGGGCCACAAGCTAGGCCGCTTCGGGAGCCGTGGCCCGGGGGTTGGGGACCACTGTGTTATGTTCCAAGATGCATACCTTTACATATCCCTTTAAGATATTTCATGATTGAAAGTAATGACTGGCAGAAATCCAAAAACTATTCCTGATGCTCCCCCAACAGTAGCATTTCAAGGAAGTCAGTGGGCTGAGGGTAGAGTTGCCAAAACTGCCCTCTTTCCACTGGCAGAAAACAGCCTTTGGATTCAATTCATTGTGTGTTACATTTAAATTGTGCCATTGTTATTCAAAATATAGTTTTATTTGACCCCTAATGGCCAATTACACAAAGCAAGATGAAAAACAACAATTTTAATTCAGGGGCTTGTAGTAGTTCAATTGCATTTAATACAGCTGCTTAACGATTTAATTATTTTGCAATGCATATTTCAGCTGGGATTATATTCCGCTTTTGTAACAGGTTTTGACATGCAATTTTGGTGTATAGTAATTAATATTTGATAATTAAAATTGATATTGATTAATATGTTCTACAGATTTCAATGGGGCAGATGTTGCAAGACTTTGGAAAATTTCTTGGAATGTTTCTACTAGTATTGTTCTCATTCACTATTGGATTGACCCAACTCTATGACAAAGGATTCACTGTAGATGAAGAGAAGGACTGTGCTGGGATCTTTTGCGAACAGCAAAGCAATGACACATTCCACTCGTGAGTTGCAAAGAGTTCATTGATAAGACAGTGGTAAAAATTAGCCAATTTGTTCTTTAATGTAGCTTTCAGCACTACAACTTTTCTGAAAGTTGGACTTCGTCCCACTAAGCTGGTGACATAACATTCATAGTTAGCATTTATGTAGCAATTTAGATAGAATATGCTGACTGCTTTGCATATATTGCAATTTATGTTGTAAAGCAGAATTACTATCCTATAAAGTAGCACAATACAACCCACACTACTGGGTTGGAGACCCAGTTGCCTTATTCCTCTTTTTCACTGCTGCCCCCTGTGCCTAACAGTTGTTTGTCCATGGAATTGCGTGACCTCGTGAAGCCTTTTGTGGGGTGCAGAGGGTTGTATGGGAAAGAGAAGGTGGGAATGATTAATTCTTTCTCCTTAAGCTGCCTCAGTATCTGTTACTGTGTTTTTAAGTGCTTCATCCACAAAGTCACTGGCAGAACTGCAGGTGCCTGTATTAAATCTTATTAGCACCCTTTGTGATGAATGGTCTAACACAACTCACTGAAAAAAACAATGTGCTTTTTTCGTTTTATCTAACTCTCCAAAATGTTGAGAAATTGGAGACAAGATTACATGGCTCAGTTTTCTTTGCATGACAGAATGTACTAGAAACCTGTGAAGTCTGCTTAAACATTTTTTGGTGACAAATATATGAGTAGAGCATATTGGAAGCAAACAAATTCCTAACACAAGCAGCTTAACTACTAATCCTGCATAAGCATTGCCAGGGAGTCCAGAGCTGAACCCTTGGGGTTCCCAGGGCAGGTATGCCTAAGAAGCAGATTATATATATATATGTAAAGTTTACTAGAATAAATTTTAGAAGTTTAGTTCACCTATAAGCAACACAGGTCTCTAAAATCAAGCACCTCAGAAAACAAGATATACTAGCTTAATTATCTAACACAATGAAGAATTGCCCACCTGGGTCAGACAGTGATATTGAACCAATCAGAATGTGTTTGAGCTATAACCCTCTAGAAAATTACCTCACCAACCCTTACTCTCCCCCTCCCATCCTGTGTCTCACCAGTTCTCACATAGAGCCAATTAGACCATCCCACAGTTTGGCCTGGAAGATAATAAGGTGTGGGCAGCAAGGACCCAATTAGTAACACTGCAAGATGGAACAGATTAGTCATGATGCACATTAACCCTTGAGAGTAGGAATTTGGGCTGCTTTGCCTGACAAGCATGCTCAAAGATCAGCTGTTAAACTCCAATTTCAGACCATTTAAAAGCTCAGTTCAGAGTGCAGTTTCTCCCCTTTTTTTGGTGTAGATCTATTACCCAATTAGGAAAACGTCTAGGTTTTATCATTTATTGAGAAAATATGAACAAATCATCCTTGAACCCTTAGCAAGCCATCAGTTTAATACACGGTAGTCAAGTATTGATGCCCCCAACAGCATTTTTGTTAAATATTTTTGGAATAACTGAACTAACTTTGAATAACTTGGTAATGTTAATTTTAACCCATCCTTTCACCTGTGGTGGTACACATTTCTTCTCTCATTAGAATATAATACTTTTATATGAGTAACATTTAGTATTTGAAAATCCAGATGAACGAAAATAAAACAAACTGGATTTGAATACTAATAACAAGTTCAGAGTCCTTGTAGCACGTCAGAATAATGCTTCTTTCCTACAAGAATATGTTCTAACCTTGAATACATGCTGGCTAGGTTCCCCCCCACCACACACACACACACCTTGCATCTTTGTGGGTCATCTAACCACATGTTTCCTCTTTTTTCAGGTTTATTGGCACCTGTTTTGCTCTGTTCTGGTATATATTCTCCCTTGCACACGTAGCAATATTTGTTACCAGATTTAATTATGGTGAAGAGCTGCAATCTTTTGTGGGTGCTGTTATTGTTGGCACATATAATGTAGTGGTGGTGATTGTCCTTACAAAGCTCTTAGTGGCGATGCTTCATAAAAGCTTTCAGCTGATAGCAGTAAGTATTTTTAAAACACAGTTTATTATACTGAAGTGCAGTTTTTGCTGTTGGTTCTGTATAGCACGATCATTACTTAGATTAATTAGTAAGCAATGGGCCCCAACAAGGATCTGTATTGGGGCCAGTGCTATTTAATTTGTTCAGAACTGATCTGGAACTGGGTGTGAGCAGAGTGGCAGCCAAGTCTGCAGATAACACAACTTTATTCAGGATGGTGCAAGGCTATGAAGAACTTCAGGAGGATCTCTTAATAAATTGGATTAGTGGACAACATTGTGGTAAACAAAGCTCAGATGATGCACATTGGAAGAAGAATCCCCACATTGAAGTATATGTTAATGCATTTAAAAATAACTGACAGAGAAAGGAACCCTGGGGTCATAGTGGATAGCTCAATGAAAAATTTAATTCACTATGCTGCAGCAATGAACTTAATGCGTGAAAGTTTGGCATGTGCAAACAGAAGCTCTGCTGAGCAGAGATGGTTTATTCTAGTAGCACATGCTAAAGGTCCCTTGGTTCCAGGGGGGCTTCACACTGTGATTGTTAGGGATCTTAATATCTATGCGGCTGGTAGACTGCAAGAATGAAAAGAAGAAGCTGTCAGTCACTTCTGAAGTTCCAACTACCCCCGATAAGGGTACCCTGCTGTTACAGCACAAGTAACACCAGTTGTGCTTTGTTAACGCCCAGCAAAACCTTACACTGGCTCTGGTGCTAGGGGCCCCATGAATCCTTAAATGGGTTGCTGCTGAGATACAAAACCTTTCAGTGTGAGTAGAGAGATGGCTACTCAAAGGATATCTATCAAGACTTTTAGGATATTTAGCGGAAAACCTTAGCACAACTAGATAGCACCATAATGTTTGGCAGATTTTTTTGTATTTTAGTCACAACAAAATTAAAAAAAAATCATTTTAGTGTTAGGATATACACATGCTTTAGCAGTATTAGAAACTTGTGAAGTAATAAATTGCTACCATTGCATTGTGGCATATCTCTTATCCATGTACAGCTAATTCCTCATACCTAGTAGGTCAGTAGAGAATTCTTTATGCAGTCCTAATAGCATGCATATGAGATAAACAAATCTGTAATGATGAGGAGGCAAAGTTCTGCATGGTTCAAATTGTCAAAACAACAATGAAATTTATTATTATTTCCTTTTTTATATTTCATCATAAGTTCACCTACATAGGACAAAATGCGTTTGAAGCACATAGTACATAAAATGCCATGTAATTATTCACAACTCATGTCATAGGAGGATATAGGCTCCTGAGCAATATAGTCTGAAACACAAGGGTTGTGATTATGAATGCAGCTTTCTTTTTTTTTTAAAATGCTGGATAACTCCAGCCTTTATTTTATTTAAAAGAGAGAATAATAGAAATAAGAAAGAACAAAAGATTATAGTTCCATAACAAGTCAGTACTAACATATTTGTTAATACCTATACCTATCTGGATAAATATTAATACATATTCAGTTAATACATACATCAGGCTAAATATTGTGAGATATACCCCCAATGTTCCTCAAATGCAGCTTTCATAGACTTTCCTGCAATGTGAGGAACATATGTGTGGATATGGTTGCCAGCATCAAGCCCTGACATGTGAGGCTGTGTGTATGATCACCTAAGATCCCCATGCACAAAATATCTCTGAATTGAAACTGTCTGTCCTTTTCAATAAATGTGTTTATAATAACATTTGTTTGCCTCAGATCGGTCCTTAGTAATCATTTAAATGAAATGGTGTGATTTTAAATCCTTGTTTAGAAGAATGGCTGAAATCTGTCATTTTCAATCATTTAGAATCATGAGGACAAAGAATGGAAGTTTGCTCGTGCCAAGCTCTGGCTTAGCTACTTTGATGACAAATGTACATTACCTCCACCTTTCAATATCATTCCTTCTCCCAAGACTATCTGCTACCTATTCAACAGCCTCAGTAAATGGATTTGTTCTCACACATCATCTGGCAAAGTCAAGCGGCAGAATAGCTTAAAGGTAAGAAATCTATTGTAATTAAATGTTTTCAGAGTTATAAGACAAGACAATTAAACTGTTAAACAGCCCTTGGTTACAAACCGGCCCACCCACCCCCGGGGCCCTACTTACCCTCCCAGACGCCGACCCGTTCTCCCCCCAGCCCCTCCGCAGCCTACCACCGCCGCGGACAGGCCGCGCCGCCCGCCCGCCACAACGATGCCCACTGAGACCACGCATGCGCGGACTTCCGTGCATGCCTGGTTTCCATCAGCCACGCTCTCCCCGACGTCGCCACTACCAGCCACCAGGCATGCGCATCCCGTGCATGCCTGGTTCCCGTCCCCATCGCCCCACCCTCCAAACAGCCCCCGCCATCCCCCAGTCCTACCCATGCCACTAGCCGCCATGGGACCCCGCATACGCTGCCCACTACACTTCGCCCACCCCCCAATAAGCACCGAGCGGCCTGTGCACCCCGACCTTCCTTCGCCCATTTTTACAAATGGGCTTTATTCCTAGTTTTTATATAATCCTTAAAAGCAATGATATTACAGATTTTGTAATGTCATGTGATGTTACAGGCTGAAATCCAGTAGTTGCTTATAATTCCTATATCCAAATTTATTGCAGCAGAACCAGCCATGTTGAAGAGCTAGCTTTGTTAATCCTAAATACATCTGATGTGCTTTAGGTTTCTGGGAGATCATAGTGGGATAGAAAAAGCAGACAATGATAGTTTTCCAGCACTGCCTTACAGTCACCAAAAGGTTTTAGGCTGATCCTGCATTGTGCATGCGATTGGACTAGATGGCCTATATGGCCCCAGCTCAATGATTCCATGATTCTATTAATATATTATGGCAA
Organism: Paroedura picta; assembly: GCF_049243985.1. Taxonomy (NCBI): domain Eukaryota; kingdom Metazoa; phylum Chordata; class Lepidosauria; order Squamata; family Gekkonidae; genus Paroedura; species Paroedura picta. The sequence continues at coordinate 27,179,077 of NC_135376.1, read as the reverse complement.
ATAATGGTTCCTGAATGTAGCTAGTGGATATTATATCTGTAAAGTATATGATATTATCTATAATGTGATTTTTATTCTTGAGTGTCCTTTTTAAATTCCAGTTCCCCTTATGTTGAAACTTGTTGGGGAAGCCTTGAATCAAACTGTAGTTCACTGTGAGCTCAGAATGTGGGCATTTGAGCAGAGTGTAGTTTGTGTCCTCCCCCCAGACTGGGATATTCCAGGCCTCAGGAGCCCATGTTAATGAAAATTTGCAGTCACGCAATTAATCATCAAAATAGTCTGTAATTCACAGCCAGGTAATGTTTGTTTCTGATTCGGGGAATCATAGAAATAAACATATTGAGTTTGTGCAGTTCTCAGTATCTTCCCCAGTGGGATGCGACAATAAGCCTCTGAGGTGGTAACTTCTCCACGGGTTAGTCAGGAGTCTTATGAAAGCACTATCTGAAAGTATTACAAGTCTGGATATGGAAATGCAGTGAAGGTAAATCTTTCCGTACAACAGAATGTAATGTTAATTCTAAAAACAGTGCAAATTTGTTAGCTTTCCCACGTGCTGTGCTAATTTTAAACTTGTCCCAAAGGAAGAAACACTGAAGCTGCTTAGTTTTAAAGCTGTGTTGAATAAATATATTCAAGGAACCCTGTCATTAGGTACAATAATTACTAGAGATCCCTCTGGAGGTAAAAATAGTTGAAGGAGCATCCTTGATACAGAAGAATATTCTTGCTTCCTTTTTTGTTTACAAAGAAATGTTTTACATGGTTAGGATCATGTATTTTCAAGTCACATAGGCTGTCAGTGGTATTGAAGATTACAATTTTAGCAAGTTTATTGTTGTAGATAAGGAGAAACACTGTCCTGTACAGCCTTACAGCAAAATCCAAAGATTGGCTGTTGAAAATTTCCAGGACTATCCTATACAGATCTTAAAAGAAACAGCAACTCATAAAGAATCTGGGGGAGGGGAAATCCTCCATTATTTCTTTCTCTTCTTCTTCCTGGTTACTGCTGTCTCCATTCTCCATAACTACTGCCTTCTCATGCTGGCCCATGCTTCAGAGGTCCTGCTCTTGAATCTTGAGGGAGGAGCCTCAACATTCATTGTGGTTGATGCAGCAAATCAAAATCGTAGCCAAGCTCCAACTGGTTTTGCCAGCATCCTTGCCTACAGAGGATATCCCTAGTTGGTGTTCTTGTTTTTTTTACCCCAAACTTTGAAATCTCAGTGTTAGTTGTGGCTGGCTCTGTTACACAGGTTTCTGTATCAGCATGGAGACCAGCATTTCACGGTGAAATATCACGATAGTGGGAGACAGGCAGTTTTTCAGTAGCTAGCCCACATATCCCAAAATAATTGAAGTCAAAAAAACAAGATTGGCAATTATGTGACAGTATTTTATTGCATGATTTGATGTTGATTTGATGCACAGACACTCCTTCATTTGCTTACTAGATTATTCTGTGAATAAGAAATGTGTTAGGAAAATTGTTTGGGTGGTCAGCCTTCAAAGTTGATGGAAGGAGTCTTCTGAGGCAATCTGGAGCTCCAGAGGACTGAACCAGTCCTCTGTGTTGGAGGTGCAGAATTAGAAGTTTAGTTAAAGTGGTGCTTTTTAAATTACATTTATTCACCAAGCACATATAATTGAGCACACAATCTCGCTAAAATTAATCATCGGCGTGTATTTAACAGTCTCATATGGCATATTTTACAGCATATGCAATATTCAGTAGTTTTTAATCTCAGAAAATATCTGCCAGTAAGTTGTTATATTTACCTGTTACTGTTTCTTTAAAGGAGTGGAAAAATCTGAAGCAAAAGAGGGATGAGAATTATCAAAAAGTGATGTGTTGCTTAGTTCATCGTTACTTGACTTCCATGAGACAAAGAATGCAAAGTACAGATCAGGCCACTGTAGAAAACCTCAATGAACTACGGCAAGATTTATCAAAATTCCGAAATGAAATGCGAGACCTGCTTGGCTTCCGGACTTCTAAATATGCCATATTTTATCAAAGAAATTAAGAATCAGGGTTTCAGAATGCCAACATTTAGGCATATGCATTTAAATACATTTCATCCCAAATAACACAACCATTTCTAGCTTGTACATTTAACAATGTCATTGCATAAGCTAAAACCAAGTTCAGTTGTGAAAAAACTGTTTATTTTGAAGCTTTTTATTATGTGTTATATGTAATACTTGGATATAGCTGAAGCATAATTGATTACATTGGAAGCGTGACAGCCTTCAGTTTCATGACCTGTGTGTTGAAGATTCAAGTTTGTTCTCTAATTAAGAATGAATTTGCATTGTTTGTTAATTGTAGAAGTGTAAAGTGTGATGGAAGTCCCAGCCGTTGGGCCCATGCAGAGTACTTTCTAGCTCAAATTTTAGCACTGTTAGGTGGACTGATTCTTCTCTGACCTAATCAAGGGTTCAGCATTTTGAGGGGGGGGGGACCAAATCTCTTGGCTAGTTAACTGCAGAGCTTAGTACTAGCAATTACTATGATCCCATGTAAGATATTCAGAGGGAGAATCTAGTGCAAAAGTGCTGAATTAGAATCCATCAAGAGCTCCTACACTATCTCACCCATGCTTGATGAAGCCTTACTTACTACAGAAACAAATATCTTGGGATGACTTTAGAGTCATGAATTCATTTTACTTATCATGTTTTCACACTTTACCTTCCTTGGTTAGGTCCATGTTAATCCTGCCTCGCATTCAACATTTAGGATTGGTCCTTATTCACTTTTAATGTACTGATTTCTCTTTGACTGGTTATTGTTTCAGACTGGCCTTTCTTTGAAACCTCTTCCCACGCTTGCCCCTTGGCTGCTTGTAGCTTTAAGTTATATTCTCATTCGGGCAAAGCGAGCACATGTACACTTAACCTATAACTTCTAGGTTGCAACGGTGTCATTCACATACAAGGAAATTCCCATTTTGTATATTAAGAAAAAGGCTTTCTGTCAAAGAACATTCCCTTTATCCTAGCCTCAAAATGGAATATGGCATAACCAGACTAACTCAGATTGGCAGTTAAAGAAAGCAATGACAAACAAAATCCTTTCTAACTTAAATTTATGGTTTTTGACACAAGTGAAATATGGTTCATGTAATTATCAACTGCTTTCATTCTATTTATTGAAAATTGAAAGAGGGAATGTAGGGGTACAGAATACCCATGCGTCTATGTACGGTTATTTATGAGATGTATGTTATGTGTGAGATTTTTTCCATTGTGAATTTTTGAGTTCAAGCTAGTCCACCCCTAAACATGGGCATATATTCCGATTTTTTGACCTTAGTTTAGAGATTGGAAGAACTTTGTCAGATGATGTGTTCCTTTCAGTCTTTTTTCAGTATTTTATGTGTATTGAGGTTAATGCCCTGGCCTGTGTTAGCCCGATCTCATCAGATCGTGGAAGCTAAACAGGGTCAGCACCTCCACCATTGAGTTTAATGCTATATAGAGACATTTAAGCCAGTCTGAAACTAATTTCAAAACCTAGTTTGATACCAACTATGGTCAGCATTAACCCTGGTGAAATATAATCTTATACCATGATTAAAAGTGAAACTGGGGAAAGGAAGCACGGAGGGCACTTTAGAGCATTATAAGTACTATATGCCTAATTTCTGTTAATTTCTTGGATTGCATATTTGCTAACATTGATTAATTGACCCAAAAGGTATCAGTTGTCTGTAATGGATAGTAGTATCTAAAAAAGACATAATGATGCTTTAAGTCCAACATAGCTCTTTTGGAAAGCACTTATTGTTTAAAAAAACAAAACAAAACAAATATATTTTGTGTATACATGTTATATATGGCTTTATTGGAATTTATATGTACTCAGTTTGAATACCTCAAACTCATTTTTGAAGAAATGGCTGGTATTGTTAGCACTGGAAGGCAAATCCAAGATACATAAGATGCACATACTTGTGCCATGTTATATTTTTGTCAGCTAAAATATTATACCATAAAGTTGCGGGAGGGGGTAGCTAATGCTGACCTAAAACATAATGTAATAATTTATTCAGGAACTTTTGTATCTTGTGAAGTGTTTGGTTTGGAGATGTTAACCTATTTTTATGGTATATTTCGTCTTATTTTACTGCCACTTCTTGTTCCTCACACTCTGCACTATAAGCTGTACTCTGATTTTTTAAAGTCTTATATTAATAAATAGCAAAGTTTGCATTGTTCATGTTGTCTGGTGAATAACTATGAAGAGTATTCATCCTGTATTACTTTGCTTGTTACTAAAACCTTTAGTAGTTGTTGTGAGGTAAGTTCTCCAAAAACAGTAGCTTGAGTATCAGTGTTCTCTTCTAAAAAGGGTTTTTTAAAACCTAAAAAAGAGCATCCACACATTTGCTTGTCAGCATTGTTTCACAAGGGCATAAATTTTGAACTAACTGCCTGCAACCATACACATAAAAAGAACTTGATAGGAAGCCAGATTAGGATGTATTTTGCTGCAAGATCCAGAATTTCTTTATATAGATGCAGAATCCCAGAAGGCATGACAGCAGTTGACGACTTTCTGCTAATGAGCTTGCTGATGTCTGCAGGCTTAAATATCCCATTCTTTTATTGTACGGAGTTGTCATTTAATACCATTCTCAAAATAATACAGATCGAGTTTGTTTTAGAGCTATTGTTTATTCTGACTCCTGGATGCCTGGATGTCCTGTATTGCGGGGGTCGTCAACTCCCGGTCTGTGGCCCGCTACTGGGCTGCGAAGGCCTCAGTAACGGGCCGTCACTCCTGCCTCTCCCCCCCCCCCCCCCCGCAGCAAGAAGCTCACCAGGCCGCGAGAGAAGCGGCCTCCAAAGCGGCTGCTTAGCTTGCGGCCTGGCTAGCTTTTTGCTGTGAGAGGGGAAGGAAGATGCAGAGGTGGCTGCCAGCATGCTGGCAGACACAAACAGGCATGCGCAGAACTGCCGTGCATGCGTGCTAGCACCCTCTGGTGGTGAAAACGCGCAAGATTTCTCTTCCTCCATTACCATTGGATCTGTCCATTCTCTTATGTTGAATGACCATTGATTCTTGAAGGGGGTGTATACATCTTAGTCTGTCTCAGCTGTGACCATTCTGCCTTGATTGACATAACTAGAAGTTTAGCCTCGTGACAGCCTAATTTCTTTATGGCTTAGCTTTGCTGACACACAGAAACCTCAGGTGTGTGTTCAAAAGGGGGAGATTTTATATCTTGTGAGACACAACTTAGAAATTAACTTTAGCTCATGGCATTCCCAACTAGTCCAGAACAGCTGTTTTTTTTATAGCTCCTAAACAGATAAATGCTCAGAAACCATTTGTTGCTCCTCTGAACACTGTTCCCCAATATGGTACCTGCCTCATTATTTCAGGAAAGTGAATCCAGGCATTTTGTGCTGGGACACTGTAGGTGGGGGGGGGGGGGTGCTGGGCCTGGAAGGTCCCACTCCTCCCTGTATGCACAAGTCTGGCCTGACATAGGTGCTGATGGCACCCGCATTAGAAAAGGGAATGTTGAAAAAACAGCATTCCCTTACCGTGGGGCATTGGAGGCCCTAAAGCAGGTCAGGGCAGGGAGGGGGCCAGACTGACAGCAACGTTGTGCATCAGCGGGAATTTGCCCTGCTGCCATGTGAGTGCTGCCCCAACGTATTTCTCCTGTATATAATCAATCAAGGGCTGGCTAAAACAGTGGTGGAATGAAGTGAACCTGAATGTTAAGAGTTTAGCCTCTTATTAGTGTTTAAATTCCTTATGTATTTGCTGACACACACAAGCTTCACCATAACAATCTTAATCTGGCACTTTAAAAATGTGGTTATACAATATTAAGCTACATTTTCTCTTTACTGTCTATGTCTGTGTGGTGGAAAGATACTTGGGGCATATAGAAGAGAGCCAGTTTGGTGTAGTGGTTAGGAGTGCGGACTTCTAATCTGGCGAGCCGGATTCGATTCTGCACTCCCCCACATGCAGCCATCTGGGTGACCTTGGGCTCGCCACAGTGCTGATAAAACTGTTCTGACCGAGCACTGATATCAGCGTTGTGGGGAGAGGAAAGAGAAGGCGACCGTAAGCCGCTTTGAGACTCCTTCGGTTAGAGAAAAGCGGCATATAAGAACCAACTCTTCTTCTTCTTCTTTGAATTGGCAGGAATTGCAAATGTGACTCTGTATGACCCATGGAGTATACCTCCGCTATAGACAAAAATGTTATCTTTATATGTAACTCACAATTCCAAATTTATTCATCATTATCATTACATTACCATAAAGCAACTTTTATGCTGTTGAAATTAACATCACAAACAGCCTACGGTCTGAATTTTTATGGTTTTTTTTAGAATAATGCCCTGTTTATTCTTGCTAAAAACAAAAACAAACCTGAAATTTTAAAGATTTTATTAAGTATGATAGATGATACATGATGCAATAAAACAGAAGAGCTAAATTAAAAATGAATCACTATATAAATATTGCACTTATATTTCCAAATAATACATCTCTAGAAAACTTTCTGAGACAAGTATAAATTAAGAGTTTCCATGTTGAAACAATTTGGTACGTTTCAGAGTGGCTGGATTCAAGCTGTGTTGGTCTGAAGTTGCACAACAAAAACTGAGTCCAATAGCACCTTAAAGACCAACAAAGATATATTTTTATCAAAACTCACGCCTTGAATAAATCTTTGTTGGTCTTAAAGGTGCTATTGGACTCAATTTTTGTTGTTCAGACTGGCTGGTTCTGAAATACAACACTGGCATTCATGGTTTTTATAGTTGGAATATCAGTCAATGGGGATTACATTGTTTCAAAAATGTAGAAACGATACCATAATGTTTTTGGAAATGGCATGAAGAGCACTCATGGCTGATGTGCTCTAATAATTCACATTTCAACATTGTTTGTTTTTCAAAGTATTCAGAATTTTCTGATTCTTGGTCTTGAAACTCATAGTAAAGCTGCTGGGCAAGATTTTACCTCTGCCATCCTCTTCTACCTGGCCCATAATAACATAGTTTAGTCCTGAAGAGAAAGAGATAAAACGGTAAAACGGAACTTCTACTTCTCCAGCTTCATAAATACATTTACATTTTTCCCAAGATCTCTGTAGTTTAGTTTAATATAATCTGGATTTCACCATGATAAATGGCATATGATGATGGGATTATTTTCAGTACTAGTAATCAAGCCCGCTGCAGCTAAATGCAGCGGGCGCTAGACCACGGAGCCTCCGCAGCCGTGCGGAGCGCAGCTGCCGGGGCTCCGTGTGTCAGGGGGCTGACGTTGCGAGAGGCGCTTCGCACCTCTCGCCGCTTCAGCCCACCGGGCAGGGAGCCCCCGGCAGCCGCACGGAGTGCGGCTGCCGGGGGCTCCCTTGCCAGCGGCCTGATGTGTCGGAGGCGCTTTGCGCCTGCCGATGCATCAGGCCGCCCTCAAGGAAGCAACTGCGAGCCGCGCGGAGCGCGGCTCGCAGTTGCTTCCTTCAGCAGCCTAGGAATCAGCGTAGGCAGCCTAGGCAGCTTTGCGCCTGCCAATTGGCCCGGCCGATGGTCTGTCAGGACAAAGCCCTCCGCCTGAGGGCTTAACGAATTATTTAGTCCGCGGCGCCCGCGGCGCCACGGGCATGTTAAGGATTTGTTCAGTGTTCATTTAGTATTGCAATTCACATGAGGTAACCTGTCCTGAGCTCTTGGGAAAGGCAGTATAAAATTTAATAAGTAAACAAATAAATTATATTGTGTCCAAAACAGTTAAAAGGTCAAAATGAGCATGTAAATACAATCCTAATTTCTTTTAATTAATTTAAAGTATATATTTCTCCTAGGATCAGGCTACTGAGCTGTAACCTTATGGCAAAAATTGCTTAACTTCATTTATTTATTTGCATTTTCGCATCACATTAAACTGGAATCAAGTAAGAGGTTTCAACATTAGCTATTCTAGAATCACAACATTAATTAATTTTCATAACCATTCCTGTAATACCATGCTGGATAATTTGCAAATGGACAATTTCCTTTGAAAATTAATGTTGAAACTTAAAGAACAAGAAAATGAGTTTCAAGTGGAAGCTGACCATGTGTCCCGATTCTCCCGGGACACTCCCGCTTTTGAGGGGAACGTCCTGCATCCCACCTGCAAGTGGCTCGGCGCAGCTGTGCGCCGCCCCAACCGCCTTCTAAAAAGCATCGTTTGCCAAAAGGGCCCATTTTCACAGAGAAGTATTCCTCTGCGCCCCTTTGCATGGGCTCTCGGCTGGGCACGTCCTGTGCCTGCCTTGCCACCCACCTCCCCGGGGAAGCCTCTCCATGATGTCACTGGGAGGACTCCCTGACTGCGAGGGAGAGGGTGCTGCAGCCAGTCTGGCCAAGAGCAGCCCCGCTGCATGTCTGCCGCCCGGGAGAGCTTGTGGAGAGGCCGTGCCTGATGCGCCTGGGGCGAGAGGGGACCCCCACCCGCCACCCAGGTGAAAGGCTTGGCAGAGGCAGTGGGGCAGGGGAAGGCTGCAAGGGTTGGCTCTGGAGGAAGGCAGCACCAGAAGGTGCGAGAGGAGCACAGCTTGGTCTCCAGGGCAGCCCTTGGTCCCCAAGCTGTGCAGGCTTGAGTGGTGATTCCAGAACTCCAGGCCATGCCTGGAGGTTGGCAACCCCCCATTAATGGTGTTGCTCTTTACCAATCTTAAAATCTGGTCACCTTATTCAAGTGTATTCAGGTTTATGGTTGAGGCCGGGGCTGATAATAGATCTATGCCTCCCCCGGGGACTCGGGTTCTGGACCCGAAGCAAAACATCATCAGGACCTCCTCTCCACCTGCTAGTAGTCGGAGGGGGAGTTGAGCTGCCATTCTTGCCATGCCGGCAATATTGGCAATGTTATTATTGTTTTATGGGGTTTTAATGGGGAATTGCGATATTGTTACCCACCACGAGCCGCAAGGGAGTGGCGGGCTATAAATCTAATAATAATAATAATAATAATAATAATAATAATAAAAAATGAAAAATTCACTCTACTTACCTCTTCTGATAACTGGACACTGTTTACAGACAACAACTATCTTGGCACTCAGATTTTTGCCTGCTTGCTGGATTGCTAAATTTCCTTCTTTATATACGTTAATAATTGATATTGTTGCATGCAAGCTTCCACCTTTGGCATTTGTTGTGATAACAGATCCAGTTATTACTAAAAAGAGAATGAGCAAGACAGAATATAAGTAGAGCTGAAATGGGATTATGCCACACTGAAGTCACAAGACCACTTTACTGAATACTGAGAAATTCTTGAACCATATCTACTCAATTTTGTGTTATGGCTATGTATCCAGGACAAATGCTCTTTTTTTTTGGTAATGATACTATTAAAGAGTACTAAGCTATTTAGTACCTCTTTCTCCTAGTTTCAGCCTAGCTTAGGCTTGTTCTAAATACAAATCAGGCATTGTTTCCCACGTATTACAAGTGGCTGTCAACCCAAGACTACTTTCCTTAATACTTCTTATTTTGCTAACTTATAACTAAGCATAGCCTATGGCTTATATCCAGTTCCTACAGTGTGATTAGAGAAGGACTGCAGGATATGATTCCACTCTATATAATAATCTTGAAACTGTTCTTATTTTATATTGAGACTAACCATTTTCTAGGCTTCTCAAAGACTCCCTGCAAGGAGCAGGGTTGTAGTAACAGAGGGTACCTGTGAAAACCAGAACAACAGTTGCTGAACCTCAGGGTACCATGCTGCAGCTAGGGTTACCATCTCCAGGTCTGGAAGATTTTGGGGGTGGAGCCTTAGGAGGATGGAGTTTGGAGAGGGGATGGACTTTAAGTGGGTATAATTCCATAGACTCCACCTTCCAAAGTAACTGGGCTGGAGACACAGCTTGTCTCCTGGGCTGGGCTGGAGAATGCTTGCTTGGCTTAGCCTGTTCCGATCCTGGAAACTGGTAGAGTTCCCAGCTGTGCTGTTATCAGTCCTGGATGAAGTCACAGCAAAGGAATGTGTGCCAAACCTCAGCCAGCAGTTGGAAATGCAGCACAGAGTCTACAACCAGAAACTGTCTTTACCAGACAGAGGTCAGACAGGTTGGTAGACAGTCCAGAGGCAGGTAGACAATTCATAGTCACAAGGTAGCCCAACAGCTGAGGGCAGTCAGCAAGGTCACAGGCAATCTAAATCAAAGATTAGCAGGAAATCAGGCTGTGCAGGATTCCAGGTGCATGTACATGGATGTGGCAGCAGTCTCACTTGCTGTGCCCAGACTCAGCACCCAGTACCTCAGCTTCAAATAGGCCTCACTGGAGGATGAGCACAGCACTTGCAAAGATTTACATAGGGAGTCCAGACCTTTCAGCCTTCATCCTGCAAAGACTCAGGTGTATCCTCCAACCTTTAGTTGTAACAAGCATTCTGCCGGGCATTTCTCCATCTTAGGCCTTGTTTCTGCTGCTGTTACTCAAGAAGTTTGCCACTCCCCTCTGGCTCCCTCCTGCTGGTGCTTGGCTGTGGCACCTCCTCCTCTGCCTTATCACCAGCCTCCATGAGCTGACTCCTAATACCAGCCATTTTTCCAGTGTGAATTGATCTCTGTTGCCTGGAGATCAATCATGATAGCAGGGGATCTCCAGGTGTCACAAGATATTTTCTTATCTTCTTAAAGCTTCCATACTATACACTGGTGGGTACAAACTTTCAGGGTGAGGAGGGGAACAGCTGAATCGAGTATTATATTGCCTATCTCATTCAGCAACTGCATACCCCTCACAAATTTAGGTAAAGGAAGGAGAGGTTTTCTAGGTGCTGTATTAAAGAATCTGAGTTTAGATATATATTCTACAGAAACTGCAGAATCAGTGGTATGTACAACCCACCTTTCACTGTAAATAAGCAATACAGACTGTTCCAAGAAGACAACATGCCAGTGTAGTCCCTGAATCAACACCTTTATAGAGCAACAGTTCTCCTTCTGTTTAGCCATTTGTGTTTAGACTGGAAATCCTTTTTTCCCCTTGATGCACATTCACAGCGTTCTGTCTTCAAAAACATTTTAAGGGATATAACTAAGTCATAGAGACCAGTATAAGAGATGCAGGTATCAGGATTTGAAAGAATTCCCTTGTGTGCTACCGGCAGTTTACAAATAAATTTTCTGCTCCTTCTTTGCAACTAACCATATAGCCCCAAGTTACTGAAGACTCCCCCATGTTCTTACCAAAGTTACTGGAACAGTAATTGCTCTCAAGGGTTCCACTCCTCCTGCATTTTTGCTGGCACAGCGAAACTGTAGGTTTCAGAGCTTTTCAAACAAGATCCAAAAAGGCAGAGTTACTCTGTGTGAGTTTTAGACATTCATTTAAAAGGCCTTCAAGCCCCCCTTCTTTAAATTTATCTCAGCAAACAGAGAGAAAATTGGCAGTTTCATACACAAATCCTTAAACAGTCCATCAAAGGTGCCCTACAAAGAAGCCAATATTCTATTGGCATACGGGTGCAATGTGTTCTTGGCAGGCTGGCCTTGTCCAAAGGTAGGCCACATTCTGTTCCAACTCTACAAAGGCGGGGCCTAGCAACATTGACCCTAGTAGCTTCTCCCAGCTGTGACTTCTAGTAAAAAAGACTGGTCGTGGTAAAAGGCCTCTTGTATGAGAAGAGTTCCTTGTCCTGCCAAGTTCCCAGGTCTCCTAAGCTACCACCTATCAGTCATTTTTGTGCCCATTTTGTTCCTGAAAATCTCTTCACAACATTTTCTGCAAGTCTGTCATGGCTGTCAATTTCATACATCTTTATCCCGTAACAAATTTAATATGAAATTACTCATCATCAGATCCTTCTATTGAATCTAGTCCCCCCCCCCAGCATAGCAGAAAATACTTATTCTGGAACTGTTTCTTTTTTTTAGCACAGAAAGAATGAAGGCTTAATACTCACATGGTGTGGGAGAGAGAGTTGTAGTGGTAGTTGGTGATACAGTGGTAGGCAACTTCTTAGGTCTGAATTTGTAGTGACCAATAAAGCCATCGGCTGTTAAACTTAAATCTGACAAGAACTGAACAAGCAACTCATTTTTCTCTGATACAATAGGCCTGAAAGAATAATTTTGCCTTCAAATTATATTATATATCACAGAAAACAAGCTATATATTATGTAACATGTTACACAACTCATATTATATGCATAATTTTTTTAAGGAGTAAAATTTAACAGGATGCTAGATTTTCACTTTTAATGTGAAATCTTTCTACGTGGAACATAAAGACCTCTCTGTTAACAATTGGATACATTTTCAGGGTGAAATAAATTTCACAGTGTTTGAAGAACTCTTTCTTAATAACAGGGACAGCTGCTGATAATGGCTCTGCAACTGTACCTAGCACAAATGTACAAAAGAGGGGGGGAAAGCACAAAAGAAAGAGGGAAAAGGTGGCTTAGCTCAATAATGGAGACTGCAATGAAATATCATGGGTGCCTCTTACAAACATAAGAAGAGCCCTGCTGGATCAGACCAGTGGCCCATCAACTCCAGCATCCTATCTCACAGAGTGGCCAACCAGATTCTCTGGAGGTCCAACAACAGAGTATAGAAGCCACGATTCATTAGGACAAATTTCTTGCCATGACACTCAACCCGGCTGTTACTCTCATCTCTTCTTAGTAATGAGATGCTAAATTTGCACATCCATTTAGGAGTTATTGGACATGAATAACCTTTAACTACTTCACAGTTCCACAGAAATGTCTCAAGCCTTCCCCATGGTGTGAAAGAACCCCATTGCAGTGTTTAGACTGAGAAACAGGGCTGCCAAGTCATCATAGGGCCCTGGACAAAGATTCTACTGGGTCTCCCCATATGACCCTGATCCCAAAACACATACAACAAATCACTTTGCTTGCTGTTATCATGTGTCTATAGCAGTAACAGAATTGGCCTGTCTGTGCATCTGTCCATTTATGGCAGGCATAACTTATCAGAGAATAAAGCTAGGAGATTCAAAATTGGCCACTAGCTTCAAGAATTGTGGGAATTCTTGGGCCAAAATTGAAAGGCATGGGAATATCTTGGCTCAGGGAAGACATACACCTCAATGCTATTTGCATTGCAGTGGAAGCTAAGGATCATGTTTGTGGCAGGCTTAACTCATCAGAAAATAATGCCACATGTTTGAAAACTGGTCACCAGTCGCAGAATTATGATGGAATATGCAACGCCAAAAATGGAAGCAACTGAAACACTCTGATCCAGGTTATCATAACAATAGACAACACGTAATAAGAGAGCTTTTATGCAACCTGTCATGTAGCACTAACAGAATCATAGAATCATAGAGTTGGAAGGGGTCACACAGGCCATCTAGTCCAACCCCCTGCTCAACGCAGGATCAGCCCTAAGCATCCTAAAGCATCCAAGAAAAGTGTGTATCCAACCTTTGCTTGAAGACTGCCAGTGAGGGGGAGCTCACCACCTCCTTAGGCAGCATATCCCACTGCTGAACTAATACTGTATACTTACAGTATATCCCCAATCAACTGTAGAGCAGGAGAGCAATGCAACTTTATGTCCCCACTAGGAGAAAGACTGGGTATGACATTTATTATAAATCTAATTTTAGTGGCATTTAAAAGATTGTGTCCAAAGAAACCTACATAAAGGGCTATTAGCTCTTCCACCAACACAATAAGAAAAACAACAACAACAATCCAGTGCCTGAACAGGGAGTTCTAACTTCTTTTCCACGTGTATGCACATTAAAATAGATAAATGTTCCATTACCATACATGTAAAGAGTGGAGGATGGGACAAACATCCTTTTACTGCTTGGTTAGACTATGGGTAAATATTACCTCCCTCTCTTCTGTTTATAATATTAACAAAAGTTCGCTACTATACTAATATTAAGTACATTCTGCAGATCAGCTTTCTCCTCAGAGCTGATGTTCAGCTAAGCACAGGCAGGTTCTATCAGTATACCATTTAGAATAGAAAGTACTGCCTCTAGCACACAGCTACTATAGCAATTCCCTCTCAACTGTTGCTGACTAATTAGAGTGCTTGGAGTGCTCAAGTCCACTCTGCCTAGTGCCTAAGGAGGTCTGCATGCACACGAAAGCTCTCGTCTTTGCTGGTCTTAAAGGTGCTATTGGACTGAAATTTGGTTGTGCTCCTTCAGACCAGCATGGCTACCCACTTGAATCAACTTAGTGAGGATGTTTAACTCTTCACTCACTGTTACTGTTATATCTGCACTTGGAACTTGATTTTTATAGTGCTGTCAGTCACAGCTACCTTCTGAAGTAGTACCTGCAAGCCAACACCTGAACAGATGCACTTAAAAGTTAGCATCACTAAAAAAACAAACCCTATCTGGAATTGGTTATATAATTATAACTCCATTGCTATTGACTTTTTTTCAGGCTGAATGCACTTTGCTGTAAGTAGTTCTTCATTACAGTGGTATTTTTAGCTTTTAGAGTCTGAAGATCAATTTTCTCAAGAAAGCATGATGGCTTTGCTGTAAAGATTTTTCATACTCAGTTATATTATTTGCTACAATAAAATATAATTGCATATGGCACTGACAGAGCAAAATGTAGACTTTAATGTAAATTAGACTGATAATTTACAAGTGCCATGAAACAGATTACAAATATTATATCAGCCTCCCATAGGCTCATAGATAGCCTAGATCTGCAAAAACTAAAAAAATCCATAACCCAGTATTCATTTTGCATTAAAAAGTCCATACTGTAATATTTCAGAGTCTTGAGTCTCTAGAATATTCTAAAAGCACTGAAATTTAATATATAATCTACAGCATAAATATAATATTTGGGTTTAATAACTTATTTTTTTTGTTTTAAGCTACAAATTGAGCTCACAATTAGTGATATCTAGACAGTTGTGACACAACCATTTTCTACAATAATGCTTTAATGCTTTTAGAGAAATTAATATATTTAAATCCTTTAATGTCTCTTCTCTGATCTTCCTTGAAACACTTTCTCATTCTGCTTGCTCAAGCCCAATTTTCATATACATATTTGCCATTTTCTTCCATTCCTGCCTCTGGACTTTCAGCCCCATCAGGCTACTAGTGGAATGGCATACTGGGGATGCCAGGAAGGGCCACACGTTGTTGGGTTTTTGGTGGCTATGTAAAACTGAATTTAAAGACAAGTGTTATTATAAAAAGGGGTTGTTCATTGTGCAGGGTAAGGGTTAAGAATGGACTTCTGATTATGGGTAATACTATATTAATCCCAAAAGAAGATGACCACAAATATTATGGATTGTTGCCAAGTTTGAAGCTACCTTGATAAGCTTGAATATATATTGAACTCTGAAGTAAACATTATTATAAACATTATAAACAGCATTGTCACAGGACAACAGGTTTGCAGTGTTCATCCTCAATGTGAATAGTTGTTCTGTGTGCACAACTCCACTGTGAAGTGGATGCTTATGTGATTGAGTGTATGTAGGGATGCACCTTTCCACCCACCTTGTAGATGGCAGTGTGGATTCATATTTGCTATTTGAACAAATATTTGATGTATTTGAGGCAACTATACTTGCACTTTTAGCAGTAGTGAAACTACTGCTGCCTTAGGGTATATATCTTTTGCTCCTCACTGTCCAAAACCCATTAAATACACATTAAATCAGCATAACAGTGCATGCATTTCTGTTACTCTTCCTCTGCATTATACATATTAATATATGAAACTATAGGGGAAAAAAGGTTACAACAAAACATTAATTCTGGAATGCCAAGTTCTGCTTGTCTGTGGAATGAATTAAGGTCTACTTATGCTAGAGTGGATACCATTGTTCCTATAATTAATGCAGCTAAACAACAATGGTGTACAATGTCTTGACAATATAAATTTGATCCATCCATTGTTGTTCCTCTATATATTTGTGAAACAGCCTAGGGGGTGGGACATGTCTGGCTGTGCAAGTTAGAATAGGACCAATCAGGGTGTAGCCAGCTTTGCCCTGATTGGCCCTGCCCCTGCAGCTCCCACCCTCTGTCCCTGGACTCTAGCCTCTTTGCTCTCAGACGCCTCAGTGCCTGGAGCCAGCATCAAGTAAGGGGAGAGGGCCCTGGGGAAAGGGTTGTGGTGGAGGGCTTGCTAACGAGGGTCTCTGGGCCTGCTGATGAGAGCCTCCCAGCCTGATGACTGCCTGCTAAGGAGCTCTACTAAGGAGCCCCTGCCTGCCCCACTTGCTCTGGCTGCGAGCTGCGGCCCCCAGCCACCTTAAGCTGCCTGGCTGGGGGCCTGGGGAGGGGGCCCTTTCAAGGCCTGTTCTTAGGAACGGGCTTTGAAACTAGTTTTATTATAAAAGCCTAAGGGACAACAGGTTTTTAACGGGAAATTTTAGAAGAAGGAGCTTTTTGGCATTGCAGTAAAAATACAGATTCCAGAGTTTTCAGAGGATTTGAAAACACGACTGTTTCATGAAAACTAGTACAATTACTTACGCTGGTGGACTGTCTCCACAGTATTTTCCAATTCGTTTAGCATCATTAATCTCTCCGCCATTAAACACAGCCACATAATCATATCTACAGTAGTTATCTCTCTCCACGTCAAATTTTTCAAATTTTAACTCTATTAGCTGCAGGAAAAAAAACAGGAAACTAATTAAAACACCATTAATTAATGTGTCATGTTAATTTCTTTTCAAAATTAAAACATTTGTTTTGTACAGTGCAGGGCATTGAAACAAACAATTAATGTATTGTAATGAATGCTTCAGTACATGCTAGTGAAATTAGCAATGACAATATCAAATAAGATTTAAATGACAGCATTTATGTTTGGGATACATAAAAGGTGTGAGAACAAGAGTTTGAACAAAAGAAAACCAGTTTGCCCAAAATACTACTCCAAAAGTTAAGATAACAGCCAGGTATTGAAGGAATAATCCATAAGGCAAAACGAAGTATGATTACTGCAATTTCCTCAAAAAATTAATGTTACTCTGAAATTATTATATAAGTTTTAGAATTATTTCAATGGAATTGTTTAGGGTGAATGTCATTAGTTGAATCCAACCCTTCTAAAATGCAATTTATGGAATTTTTGTTGGACAAGATATCTGGAAAACAAATGCTGATGTAACGTCTATAGACAGAATTATACTTCTCTCCAGTAGAATACATTTAAGGGCCACTTAACACTGAGCTACACCATGTGTGCATTTTAATTGCCTGTTTGTAAGCCATTATAAGTGCCTATCAGCAGAAAAGCAAAATAAAGAGAATGAATGAATGAATCTTTAAAGAGCCTCATAATGCACCAAGTGACAGGGTGAACAGTGTGCTGTCTATTGTAGAATATTGTACAACCATCATGGGGCTCTGATAATTACTGATAGTTTCACTTATGCACTTGACTCTTCACTGAATACAGCATTATAATAATGATCTCATGTTGCATTAAGACAGCTTGCAATTGGAACAAAAATTATTTTGTTCCTTTTTTCCCTAAGACTTTGTTTCAATCTGCTATCTTTTATTAATGAAAATCTTTAATAAAAAAGATTATAAAAGACAGCTTGCAATTGAAAAGCCATGCTTAATGAAGAAAACAGAAAGAAAACAGAGGCAACCATGTATGTGCTATGTAATACCGCTATTTTTTAAAAAAATTATTTAATGACTAATCATTTCCCTCTTAAGCATGTGAGATCATGCTGTCCTTTTAAAACTTAATGTGTCAAAAATGTGATCAAGAATTGCCCCTTTGCCTCACTGCAATACATTCAACTTCATGGCTTATTTCTTTAGTCCTCTGAATTCCATACATTTCCTCTCTTCACTGCTATCTACTATTTTTTTTTAAAGAGCAAAATCTGTTCTCCTATGCACTAAGGCTGACTGCCCCCCATCAGTTATGCAGGTACAGGGACTAGATATGAAACACATTATGCAAAGAATAAAAAGCATCTATTTTTCCTTTGTCTGTAATAGTTATAATGCAGAACAGGATCAAACAAGAAACAAATCTGAAATTTGAAGGCTGGGAGCTCAATTTTCTCTTGGCTCATTTTACTATTTGGCTCTAAGAAGGCACCAAATAATTTCAAAATATCTATCTAGTTGAAATAAAGACGTAATAAAAGTTTCTTAGTGAGCTACCAGATGACTTTAATTCAATGTTAGTAAAGCCTTTGGAAAAAGCTTTTTTTGGAATATAATGAAAACAGCATGTTTAAAACCACTATAAAAGCAGTTTCTCAAGAATATGAATACACAGGCATGATGGGTATGATTCAATGATATGTTCAGATATGGATGGGAATATGAGAGACCAACCAAAGTATTCTGCAATTTGTAGATAATCATGTTCAATGAAATCTCTGATTATCCACAGAATTGTTAAATGATCTGTATATGGCAAGCAAGGAATGTGGATTTAAGATGAATACAGGATAAGACTAAGCTGATGTACAGTATAAAGTTCAAGAAAATGTTATCTTGATCGATGTAAGAAAAAAATGAAGGCTCAGAAGAGTACATTTATTTTGGACAGCTCTTTCATTTGGAGGATTATGGTCATGAGAAGTAGATTAAAAGGCAACTCAAAGTGGCAAGGAAAAGATTTCAGAAAGCTAAACATAGATACGAAAAGTAACCAACCTACCAAATACGCTTGAAGTTAAAGGTATTCAATCACTATGTGTCTCCTGGCATAATATAGTTTATGGAGCAGAAACCTGGGCAATAACAAAAAAGACAGAGCAAAGATTGAATAGCCTGACATAGCATGAAAAGGCACGTTAGTAAGATTGCATAGGGTGACTGCGAATGGATATGCATCTAGGCAAAATGACTTCAACCAGAAGAGATGAAATGGTAAGATGCTTATTATAAGGAAAACCACAACCAAGTAGATTATGAAAGTACAACTGGATGATGTGGAAGAAGAGCAGAGGTAATGGAATGAGCCTGGAGACTGTTCAACATTGTCAAATGGACTGTTTGGTTCAAGCAGAGTAAATATTGATATAATAAATGCCTTTGAATGGAAAATACACCCCTTAACGTTCTTAAAGGGTGGATATATATAATTGTAAATGTGATGAAATGACAACTTGTCCATTCTCTTGCTCAGAAATTGTTTGTATATGTTAAAACCTCATTTATTCTCTTTAACAAGCCATTCTTCCTTTCCATAAACACGGTTTTAAAAGCCTAAACCGAGAAGCAGGCCAACAGAAAATAATGTTCCCAAAAACTTTACTGAAGGTACACCAAAAGAATAAACAAGAGGCAAATGAATGCAGTAGAGACTATAAAATAAGAATTATTAGTTTTCTATGTCATGTCAAAATAAAAACTCAATTTTAACCTAGCAGAATGTTTTATTTGTGTGCTTGTGGATGCTCGTGTTCCTCACTTAACATTTTTTTCATTAAAACAAGGTTTACAAGGATCACAGTTATGTAAGTAACTAGAAACTAATCAATACTAAAAGGTCAATATGTTATGAGTTTATGAACATTTTATTATGCAGTGGATTAGTGGATGCAATAACAGCAGAAGACATATCCCAAGCAATCTTCCCATAATATTCAGATATGTTCTACTTCTGCTGTCACTGCTATTTCTACCACTATGCATCAGCAGGTATAATACACTGCTAATTAAGGAACGGTTTTGTTAATCAGTGTCTTCCTAGTAAAAACAAGCCTAAAAGCCATAGGTATGTTGCTGTCTCTGAGCACAACTGAGTGGTAGAAACTGAGAATTGCATCGGCTCCATTAAACTGGGAAGAGAGATGGGAATAAGATGGTTTTGCAGGCAGGGTGGATGAAAGCTAAGACTATGTACTTGAACACAAAGTACCTGATTCTTTGGAGCTACAATGTGCCATGAGCAAGTCACTCCAGCTGGATAATCTCGGTCGGGCCAATTAGGAGTTTTAAAGGATCCAGAAGGTTTATCCAGTCGTCCACCACAGTACTGATCTCCTTAAAAAACCACAATATTTAATTTATTCAAAATCATAGATTAAGTATAGCTAAATTGCTCAGCCTTTTAAAGCATGCAGTAAAGTACAGCCTCTATGGCAGTCTTTTTTAGCATTAAGAAACTCCTGAAACATTCTTTGGCCTTCGAGAAACCCAGAAGTGGTGCAATTGTGTGGAATATGGTAGGGAAGTATAACTGTGTGCATGGCTAAGAACTAAGAACATGCAACACACCTCTCTCGTATGGTTCTGCTGCAGAAAACTTT
Organism: Paroedura picta; assembly: GCF_049243985.1. Lineage (NCBI taxonomy): Eukaryota > Metazoa > Chordata > Lepidosauria > Squamata > Gekkonidae > Paroedura > Paroedura picta. The sequence goes on along the minus strand of NC_135376.1, from coordinate 27,158,801 downwards.
GCAACAAAGCCATTTCCAGCTGTGTTGGCATCTGAAATCATTTGCACCAGCATTTTATTGTTATTGGCTACCAGAGCACCAGGTCGGGAAGTGCCACAGAATCTGCCAAGGCGTTGTCCATTGTCATGGCCACTGTATACGTCCACAAAGTCATATCTGCACAAGTTATCACTTTCCAGGTCTATGAATCGAAAGGAAAGGACAACCACTTTCCCTTGAGGAACCTGTAGAGAAAAAAGGATGTTAAAGCTTTAATTTCCCAGAACTTCTTATTATGTTGAAAATATGATCTAAACATTCCCAGATAATTTATCTGTACGCTCCATTGAATAAAATGGGGGGTTATATTGAAGTAGATTGTTCCCTTAATATATTATCATGATGATTACGTAGATAAACTCCTAAAACATTATTATAGAAACGTTTATAGTTTACATATTGTTATCTGCTCTTCATGTTGCTTGGTAGGGGAAAGTGCCATGAAGTTGCAGCCATTTTATGGTGCCCTCATAGGATTTTCAAGACAAGATATGTTCAAAAGTGGCTTGTCATTGCCTACTTCTTCGTGCTGCTAAAACAACTTAACTTAAAAGCTTTGTTTATAAGCCCCACCCCCTGTCTATCTTCAAATATATACAGTGATGCTAGTACTTTTAATTGTGTGACACTCTCTCTGTGGTATTACTTTTTAATGCTAATAACTCTGAGCCGTTTCAGCTGCAAGGCCCTGCAATTTGTGTGGCAGAGAAGCACTAACATATGTTGCATATAGTTCATATGTTGGGGTCAAGGGAAGATTCGTGTTTCTCAACCATATACATTATAGCCCATTCAAATAACAGTCTAAAACAGTCGTAAACAGTTTGATAATAATCAAAACCAACAGGATATATGTTTGGTGAGGCAAATACTATACAGTTATGTGCAAATCCTTTGTGCTCACAACATTCCCAAAATAATAAGCTATACCAAACAATTCTCTTATATGAGTCACCTACAGCATTAATTGATTTGTATTAAAATGTTCAATAGAGGTGCTTTTTTAATGCTGTAGTAAATCACAAGGCTGAAGTGGGAATTTGCATGGATAAAATTAAACAAAAGATGGAGCTATTCAGTTTCACAGCTGCTACAGAAAAATTAATAAGCTGTCCTAATAAGCCCTTGAAATGTATTAAAAAAAACCCCTAGAGCCTCTTTAGAAAGATCTTATAAGCTGTCTCTTTCCAATCTATAAATATAATACAGAAATGTCACATGAAGTTTTAGTATTTTTGTCATTACAATCCTGTGGAATTCAGATCGATTTGAACACGGGTCTTCCTCTTTCCCCCCCTCCCCATTGAAACAGAAAAGTGTTCTGCATGTGCTTAGGGAGGCTCAGAAGGGGAGGGGGGAGGCAAGCACAGCCTCTTTCTTTTCTTTTTTTTTGAAGGGGGGGGAGAGGATTGGAGGAGCCAAGCACAGTCAAGCCTCTTTCTTTCTTTTCTTGAAAGAGGGGAGAGGATTGAAGACAGCAGAGAAGGGAGAAAATCTTTTTTAAAAAACCCAAAACAAAACTCCAAGACGCAAATCTCTATGCTTCTGCTGAGAAATGAGGGGCCTCCCCTTTAAAGCAAACTTATTACCTGGGCAGCCTTGGCCAAGCAGGGCTTCTCTACCATGGAGTCAGCTCTGGCCAATCAGGGCTTTTCTACCACAGAGCTCATGCTTTCTCAATCCGATTCTGAAAATATTGAGGGTTATTTCCACTCTTTAAGATTCCAAGATAAAGGTAGGATCACTCCAAATTAATCCTGATAGTTGCAGAGGGAAATTTTAAATCAGACAAAATCAAAATGGTAATCGCATTGAGTGGAGATGGCAGGGACTGAATTGATCTGGGATTGCAATAAAAGCTCCGTGCAGCTTACACCCTGGTCCCTGTCTGATGGAACCCAGACAAGCTGTGGGCCCTGACTGGAATCTCTGAGTTCCGCAGGGCATGCAAAATGGAGCTCTTTCACCAAACATTTGAAGAAGAAGAGTTGGTTCTTATATGCTACTTTTCTCTACCCGAAGGAGGCTCAAAGTGGCTTACAGTCGCCTTCCCTTTCCTCTTCCCACAACAGACACCCTGTGAGGTGGGTGAGGCTGAGAGAGTGCTGATATAACTGCTCGGTCAGAACAGTTTGATCAGTGCCGTGACGAGCCCAAGGTCACCCAGCTGGCTGCATGTGCGGGATTGCAGAATCAAACCCGGCATGCCAGATTAGAAGTCTGCACTCCTAACCACTACATCAAACTGGCTCTCCAGTTTGGTTGAGGCTGGGTGGGGATCCCGGGTGGAAGAGATCTGGTCCTCCCCCCCTCCTTTTAGTTCCTGTACACAGCGATAGACTGAGCAAGGAACTACTGGATGATTTGCCCCCTGATGTTATTCCATTTTTAACTGCCAATCATAGCTTGTCTTTTAGACTGACCCCAATGGCCTGAAGCAGGAGGTGAAGTTTTAAGTTAAATTTTGTACTGCCAGATTTTTATCATTATTGTATAATGTTGGGGATTTAAACGTTATTTAAATATCACCATTCCTCCAAGGCACTCCAGGTATACCATGTATACCTCTCCCTCCACCCATTTTATCCATACAACTCCATACGGTAGGGTAGGATGAGTTAAAATTACTCAATGAATTTCATGCTAAAATGGGAAATGATTTTGCTAGGTTATTTTAATGTTTCATTTAGTTTATGTAATTATTTATCTGTATGCTATTTGGGGAAGTTAAAAGTGCCGTAAATATGAATGAAGGATGCAAAAAGAACTCCATATGCAAGCAGGAAGCATTTCAACTCATGCATGGGAAGGTTATACATTTTTTGTTTTGACTGCATCCCCCCCCCCCCCCGCCACTCCACGTGCTACATTAAGTACTGATCTTAATAGTTCTCCAACTGAAGAAGCAGCTTTTTGGAGAACAAGATAAACTTAAGTGGGAAGGGAAGCCAGAAAGGCCTTCTCATGTGTTATACATGCAGAACTCGGATTCCTAACCTTTTTATTAGGATTTTGGATAAATGAAAACATATTTTTAGGTGTTTGGACGTTTTTGGATAAAGCATATAACTATGAATTTAGGATCTCTGTTATATTTTGATAAGAAAAATGGGGGGGGGGATGTATTACGTTTATCCTGAACTGTACAAAATCTTTTGGCTTGGTCTCAGTAGAAAGATGTGATACCCATAAACTAACAGAAAAGAGAAAGCAGGATTATAAATTGTTCCTCTTTCTTTCTCTTTCTTCCACCCTTTCTCAAGGGAAAATATGAGCTAGTTTTTCCCTTTCCAAGAAAGAGAGTTATTTTCTCTATCAAAGCTGCCCTAATTTCCTAAATATTATGCAGACATGGCTTCTCTATCTGACTTTCTTGCTTCTATAGGGATACTGCACAAACAGCTGAGGGTTGGTGGTTCTTCTATAGCCCACAAATTCACCTAACTCCAGACAAATGACTGGAGGCTAATTCAGATTTGTTTTCCTCTGTGGCATTTTTTATGCTTCCTGTACATTGAGGAATATGTTTATTCACTTACTCTAGCAATGATTCCTATGTTTCTAAGATGACATCTCAACTTTAGCTAGGAGTTTGGACAAAGTGGAAGCACATCTTATGTGTCCATGGTAGGTACCCTCCTTCCCTCCCTAACAAGAAGATGTCTTTTCAGTATTTCATGTTCCTGCAAAACTGATGCTGAATATCCCTCATATGGCCTCTGTCTTTTCCCTTGGCACAACCAAGACTCTGGGAAGGGCCTCAAACAAGATGGTGAGGATTTTATGGATGACAGTGTCATTCATGTGAGATCTTGTTGAGGGACCACAGGATTCTCTGTAGGTATCACTTTTTCTTCCAACAGTGGTTGGTTGTTGGTTCTGGAGGCAGCTACAGAATTGTCCACTCGAGATACAGAAATATAGAAAGGTATAAAAAGTTATGCAGTATTATGAAAACACATTTAAAATCCCAATTTTAAAACAAATCTTATATATATAATTTATTTATTTAATATATTTAATATATATATTTAATTTATGGGTTCTTTATTGACAAGAGAAATAGAAATGTTTTGAAAGCAATGCCAGTTTCAAGTAAAAACTATGCATGATGCAATAGCATGGCTCAACTGTAAGGCCAAATAGTAGTTTGGTGCCTCTATGCTCAAGCATCCCCACCTCCCTAGCCCCATGGTCTGAGTCAATTAGTGCTTCTGCATTAACACAAACCATATCATTTACTCTTACATCTGCACTGGCAGACTATGATTTTGCTTTCCCTCCAAACCAAGATTGCAAACCAGCTTAAAATACGGACTATAATCATGGTTTACAGGCAAAGTGTAAATGACTAACTATTATTTGCTCTAAAGTAGAAATCATTGACTCTGAGCATGCAAAGGGAGACGAACAGAATGGGTACATAAGGGGAAGGGGGCCAGAAAGGAGTAAGTGAGCTCAGATCTCATTCACTTAAAGGACTGAAGTCTTTAACCATACCTCTATAGTTTCCATGTCCGAGATTTTAACAGGACCAATTGTGATAGCTACTACTGTAAGGGAAAGGGGTGAACCATGGGATGAATAACAGAAGTGGATCCAAATCTGTTTCATGTTTTGAACTCAGAAATAGCATGCTTCCTCAAGAAATCAGCCCTTGAGCATTACCAAACTTTTCTGTGTAACTAATTCTACCGGACAGAAGGAAACTGAAGCTCACAGATCTCATTTGCCAAACTTATGACAAAACTAGAAAAGAAGTGGGAACTCCCCATTTCCACTCTATTCTGTGTTCCATACTGTCTACTAGTTTGAAAACATCTGTTTAGCGAAAGATTTCCAATGGCTGAAATATTTTTCGGGAAGCCAGATCTCAGAATTTGTTTTGAATGAGTTTTCATGGACAGCTGTTTCATAAATGTCAAGGGTGTATGCAAGGATTTATTTTGATCTGTTAAATCATAAATATTTCCTAATGTCAAGGGTGTATGCAAGGATTTATTTTGATCTGTTAAATCATAAATATTTCCTCGTATTTTTGTCTCAGTATTAAAAGAAAACATTCTACCTGTCTTAACTAACCTCATCCAAACGATAAGAAAACAAACTATTTATTGGATGTTCAATTGTTATATTTAGAGTCTGGTTCTGCCCTCATTTGAGTCAAGAGCATAATATTCCAGTTCATGGATTAATCAGTTCTGTGTGGTCTGTTTTCTTCTTGGTAATGAGCAGCCAAACTATTTTTCTCTTCTCATTTTGTTTAGGATAGAAAAAATGACAACTTTCTCCATCCCTGTCTTCTCCTAATCACTTCTCAAAGCAATTTAAAATGGTTCTGAATATCATGTATGAACATAGCATACATTTTCACATGCTGGAGGCTATTCAGATCGTAGCATCCTTAACTTTAGGATGCTTTACTTTAGGATGCTTTGGGCTGATCCTGCGTTGAGCAGGGGGTTCGACTAGATGTCCTGTGTGGCCCCTTCCAACTCTATGATTCTATGATTGTGGAGGCACTTAGCCCTTAAGGATAATGGGGGGGGGGGGGTTCAAACTAGCATGACATTGCAATATCTAGGAATGTATTTCCTGCTCATTTTGAAATTGGATGAGGACTGTGATGAGGAAGTTTCAACCTTCCTCCCTAATCACTTTCACCCTTTGAGGAAACATTGATAACATATGGCCATTATTTATAGCCAGTGTCATGGGTGCTTAGTGGGGCTAGAAATTAGTATTTGTGGTGGATTTAATTTGGGGCACACTCATACACAGAGAGCATGTCCACACATGAGCACCACACATGTATATATGTACACAGAGGAATGATTCATTCTCACAGATGGGATAATAACTATTGGGAATTACATTTTGCTTTTAGGAGACACTCCCCCCTTAAACTGAGCTGCAGCACTGTTTCCAGGGAAGGCATTAAGAACGGATTCCTACAATGATCCTCCAAAGCAACTTTACTAGTGGGCAGAACTGTTTAGGCAATGCATCTTTCACTGCTTAAAATGTGGTGGGGGAAAGACACCATTGGGAGGTGGTGCCTTCCTTGACTGGTCCCTTTTGCCACCAACTGACCATTCTGCCACACTGTGCCAGGATGCAAGTTTAGTATGATCTCCAGGTCAGATAGGCTCAGAGATCCTGGAAGGGTTTGTTCGCCTTCCTCTAGCAAAGAGCATAATGGTATAATGCTCTTGCAAAAACATGTACTTTCAGTGCTACTATTTCAGCTTTTATTTATTTATTTTTGCTTTTTAAAGACAATGTTTCACTCAGCTATCTTTTATTAATGAAAATCTTTATTAAAAATAGTTTTTTTTAAAAAAAGTAGTGAGTTGTCTGCCAGTACGGCTGGCACTTTATATAGCATAATGATTTTATAATTTTAAATGTTTTTAACTGTGGGTATAGCGGTGCAATGGGGATGCCCTCCCCCCCAAATCTGCTTCTTCTTACAACACTTTTAATGGAATTCAGCTACTAAACATATTAAGTTATCCAGTTAAGTTTGTGGCAGTCCTGAGTACTATTTTTATATCGTATTCTTATACACTTCTGTGTACTGAGGGCCCTTAGATTACTCAACCTAAATCACTGAGGACTGTCAAGAAGGAGATTGTGGTAAAACCACTGGCATGCGACGCTTTCTGTTTTGCTATACGAGAGACAATCGGTAACAGCTGTGGTAGCACCACAGGCTCTTGGATTGTGTCAAGGCTGCAATATAAAGCACTGAATTTTACAGAATGACAAGCTTCTATACCAGCTTCTATAGTTAGAGAAACAGAATGACTGACTTCTGTATTAAAAGAAATGAAAAACTGAACCTCATGAAGCAATAATTAGTAAATCAATCAAGAAGATATCTGAAAACTTTTGTGTGTGTGCTATATGCTAACAAGTTACTTCTGATTTAGGAATCAATGACCCACAAAACATCCTACCATTGGCAGTCTCAGTTCTCAGGTCTTGTGAAATGGTTGTTGAAAACCTTGTTCAGGTTTTCCAAACTGAAATCAAAAACATTTCAGTGTTTGTATCTTTTGTAAAAGGTAAAGGTATCCCCTGTGCAAGCACCGAGTCATGTCTGACCCTTGGGGTGACGCCCTTTAGCATTTTCTTGGCAGACTCAATACAGGGTGGTTTGCCAGTGCCTTCCCCAGTCATTACCGTTTACCCCCCTGAGTAAGCTGGGTACTCATTTTACCGACCTCAGAAGGATAGAAGGCTGAGTCTACCTTGAGCCGGCTGCTGGGATTGAACTCCCAGCGTCTTGGTCAGAGCTTCAGACAGTATCCCTTGAGGCCAACATAAAAACCTCAAACTATTGCTGGGATCCAAAGACTATGGGAGATGCTCATGGAAAGATGTGAGCAACCTGGGGCTTTTTACTACACAATGTAAGTGTGAGAGCCATTGTGGTATAGTGGTTAAGAGCATCATATCTGAGATTCCCATTCATATCCCAACTAAGGGAAGTCATGGAAGCTTACCAGTTGACCTTGGAACAGTCACATTGTCTCAGTCTAGCCTACCTCACAGGGCTGTTGTGAGCATAAAATGAAGGAGAATTATATAATTACCTTTGCATCCCCATTGAGGAGAAAGTTGAAGTAAAAATTAAAGAAATCTTGGTGTAGTTATTAAGAGCAGCAGCCTCTAATCTGGAGAACCCGATTTGATTCCCTACTCCTCCACATGAGCCAGCTGGGTGACCTTGGGCTAATCACAGTACTCCTGGAGCCATTCTCATACACCAATTCTCTTAAAGCTCTCTCAACACCTCCTACCTCACAGGTTATTTGCTGTGGGGAAGAAGGAAGAGGTGTTTGTAAGCTGCTTTGGGACTCCTTTGAGCAGTGAAAGCAGGGTACAAAATCCCTGCTCTTCTTTTTCAACATAAATAAATAGATAAATGATACAATTTATTGTTTCTGAAAAACATGTAGTAAAATAATGGACTGTCACACTGATCTCCATCCTGCCGTATAATTCTGTCCGTTTGATAATCAAACCAACCTATAAGCATAGAATGAGTAGCTGCTTGATTTGTTACAGCCAAAACCTCAACAGCTCAACTATGGAAAAATTCCAGGACAGCCACAAGGAATTAGTAGCTCTTAAAAGTGTGGGAAGTTGTTATCATGAACAAACTGACATTTAAAAATGGCTAGACAGCTTAATATGAAGAACAATTTTTTGGATGTGTGCCTGTTGTTAATAATTTATATGGAAAAGCCTACTAGATCTTATTTAACTCAATATACATCTATATTGCTTTTATGATCAGAAAATGATTATAGTGAACAATTTTACTATGGGCATTTTTTTTTGGGGGGGAGGAAGGCTTGGAAACTGGCATCATGCACTGATGTTATATGTGCTAGATTGTAATGTTTACTTGAAAACTTTATATTTAAATCATGGTTTCAAAGGAAGAAGCCCATATTCCCCATCTATATGACATCACCAAATGTATTATCCATCATTAACTTACTCATAACATGTGAAGCAGCCTATATATTCCTTTCTAAACTGCAACTGTAATAAAAAGATGCCTAGTGCCTTTGTATAAACTGTGGGCATGTCTTATTTGGGCTCCTTCATGGGAGGACTAACTCATTCAGTGTTCCTTCTGGCAGTCAACACACTCCAGCATTAAAGCCTACACTCCAAAAATAGACTGATTTACAGCAAGAGGAGCTACTTTCTTGGAGTCAACAGACAAGCTCTCATTAGACATAAAAGTTCACTTGTTAATCCTTCCACAACTGAAGCTACAGAATTCTCACTACTAATTTATCGGAGTAAGACTGGGTGCTCTAATTTTCATCACTGTATTTAATGCAATCTTAAAGTAGTCCATCCCAATGAATTACTGAAATGCTAGCAATATGTCATCACAGGCATCTTTCAACTGAAACAAAGTTCCGCTAATAGAGCAACATAGAGCGTGCCATTCTTTTCAGCATATTTTGTGACATAAATTCTTACTGTGATTTTCCAAGTACATTTGCTGTTTGGAGGGTAGACTCCTGGGTATCCTTCACTGCCAATAAACCCTGATAATCCAGACAGAGCACCACCACATTTAAAAGACCTGGAGGGGGGGAAAAAGGACTTTACTTACTTCTCAAATACTATTATGAAGGCTGCAGAGAATAGCTATCATTTGAAATGACACTGATAAAAACCTTCAAGCATGGTTTTAAGTTCTATGTTACCACTAAACTGCTTCGGGAATATGTCTGAAGTTGCCTGGAAGCACAGAGCAAGAAGATACTAGCAAGAGTATGTTGCCTAAAAATTCATGACTGTGCCAAATCTAGCTCAGAGTAGATTACATATATGTATTACTATGTATTACCTAAGAAATCGTGACAACAGACCTGCAAGGTAGACTGCAATTACTATCCACATTTTATTAGGGGGGAATACAGAAAGAACAACATCTCCCTTTAGTACCCATATTTCTATATTTCATTCATTTTAGTTATAATACACCTTTCTTGCTGAGAAGCTAGTGGATATTTAGCCTTGTGCTGTCACACAGTTTCCCCAACATTGTCCTGCTAAAACATATAATGCTTGGGGAAAAGCCACAAGCACATTTCATAGCACTGATGGATACTGCTTTTTTGACACTAGAACCCTTGAGCAGGGCTGCATGGAGTCTTCATTTGAAAGAAGATATCTAAATGGAGCATAATACTAATGGCAATGGATTTATAAGGGGAGGCTAAAGGTCAGATGGGGACTGTAAGAAAACTCATGGTGAAAAAGGTACCATTTAAATAAGCTAAATTGAGTGCTATGAAACAGACTGGAAGTTTACAGAAAGCTGTCAAAGTCAGTTTGTGTACAATGAGAAACTTTCAGAACAGGAATTCACAACACAGAAAGAAGATGGGTAAGGAAAATACATATAATAAATGTAATATTCAATGTATTTAGGAGATGCGATAGAAACAAGAATTCTTCTGAAGCCACTGTAGGAATCGCAAGGAACAAGAGGTTGTAGCATGGTGGTTATTAGGCTCCAGGAGATACAGGTTCGAATGCACACTCTGCCTTGGAAGTTCACTGGATAAACATAAGTCTGCCATACAATCACAGCCTTACCTACCTCACAGGGTTGTTGTGAGGATAAAATGGAGGAGAGGAGAATGATGCTTTGGGTTTCCATTGGTGAGAAAGGTGATTTATAAGGGAAGTAAAATAAATAATCATTCTTTGATGCCTGTAAGAACAAATGGTGACTAAGAGAAATGATCAGAAAGACAACTGTGCCCAAAGTTTGGAGGCAGGGGAAAAATAAAGAAACCAAGTTCCACATAAGAGGGTGGAGTGGCCACAGCATGACCACTGGACAACACTCATCGATGATTCATCAGCATCTTACTCAAAACAGGAGATGACAGATATATGGAAAATTATTGACTAATGCTAAAAGATACGCGACTTGCCAATTTCAGCCTCATGAAGTCAACCTTTTACTCTCTGAGGGCATTCTGTTTCTGTTCTTAAAATCACTATTCTTCTAAAAAGAACTTCAAATGAATAATACAAAGGGAAGTTGCTTAATAACATTCATCTTCTGTGTTAATATCTGATCCCCCCCCTTGACAATGGTAATTAGTTATTCCAAACCTATACTTTTCTAGTTGGATCAGGATTTCATGATTCACCCTGACCAGAACTCTTTTACTTTGCCTAGTTATCAACAGTTGAGAATGGTAATTATCCATTATGAGTGACAAGAATACTTTTTGTGAATGGATATTGTTTTAATCTGGTCTTTCATACTAACATAGAATAAAAGAGTTGGAAGGGAGGTCCTGGGTCATCTAGTCCAACCCCCTACATTATGAAGGACACTCACAACTCTATCGCTCATCCACTGTAACCTGCCGCCTTGAACCTTCACAGAATTATATTCTTCATAACACTCCCCCCTCTTCTGTTGTTTGCACATATGAGCATAAATATTTCTTCTTAACCAATGAACATTGTGTATCTGATGATGTGAACTCGAAAGGTTACACTGGAATAAAATTTCTTATTCTTTAAGGTGCTACCAGACTCCTTTTTTATGTTGCAGCTACCCCTGCAATTTTTCTTTTCTAGATTCCCTGAGGGGAAAAATATTCTGTATTTCGTAACAGTTGAACATAACTAAAGGAGAAGACAAACAAATGCCATATTCAGCGCAATTCTAAAGAGTGTTACATCCTTCCGTTACAACCTTGCCATTGACTTCAGTGAACTGAGAAGGGTGCAAGTTTGTTTATCTCCGTCTCTCCTTACCTTATTGTCTTCTTTTCAGCCACTCACCAACCAACATTTTACGTGCTCCCTTATCTTCAGCTACATTGATTCGTTATCCCCTTCTTTTATACCCTACCTTTCTCCACAATGGAGACTCAAAGCAGCTTCTCCTCTCCTCTGTTTTATCCTGTGAGGTAGGTTAGGTTAAGACTGCATGACTGGTCCAAAGTTGCCCATAGCAAAATGAGGATTTGAACCACAGTCTCTCAGATCTTGGTCTAGAATTCTAAACTCTACACAACACAGAGACATTTGTGGGCTGACTGCTGTTGAACATGCCTGGGTGAATCATGCAAGCAACGTGGTAGCAAGTTACCTGATGGTTGCTAACCAAGACTGGCCCTAGAGACAGTCCTGTAAAGCACCATGACCCTTCTCCCTAACAGAAATCAACACTGATGTGGCTGCCTAGCAATGGCTCCCGAGGGCATTCATTTATTAAACCTACAGGTGCCACTTTTATAATTCTGTGTTCCTTTTAACCCCCTAGATATTTAAAAATGTTTTTCCTGCAAACATTGGGTTCCTAAGGTTCGTACAAATATGTCTTGTCTGTTAATTGCTCTAATCTCTGGATTTAACTATCCACAGAACTGGCCACATTGAGAATTAGATATGCTGACAATTATAACAATATTCAATTGCTGACTTTTCAAAATGAAAACGCTCTGGTAGCTGGAGCAGAGATGGCCACTTCTGGGCAGGCCAGGGAATCTTGTCAAGTGGAAGTCCTGTTACCACTGCACTGCACTGGTTGACACAGCATGTTGTTTCTGTGTGGATAATTCCAATGTCTTTGAATAAATAATCTCCAACTATAATCTCAAAATCTCTATATTCTTGTCCTCCAGAATACAGAAGTATTTGTTGCCACCGTGTTCACTTTTATAAACTTAACTCTGATGTTCCCTAACAGCATGTCTGAACCTGAGAATTCCTGGCTTGCCAGCTCATTAGATCCACAAAAAGTAGATATAATATGGTGCTGAACATTCTAGTGTCACTCATGTGTTTGGCACAGAGCATTCCCTGAAAAAAGCTCTGTGTAGATTCAATCCTCAATCAATCAACACATCGAGTTGCAGAATTTAGCAGAATATTGGGAACAGCAATACATCACCACTTCAGTGGTTGTATACAAAGCAGCTCCCCACCCCCATTAAAGCAACATAACCCTTTTTATATAATTAAAATTGAGTCTGCAAGGGAATATTTTCTAGAATTACTTCAATGCTTTAGTAATAAATTAACCTGGTTTTATTACTGAAGACCTGAACTAGCTATATAAAATGTTTCTCTTTAGGCTCAACTGCATGCCATGTCAGTACAAGTCTTTATTGTAGTATGGGAAAAAACCTCCCCCTTCCCCCCCAGAAGTGCAACATACTGCAATAAAGCGTCTTACTGATAACATGGTATGGTAGGTCATGCAAACCACTACATCAATTTACTCTGTCAAGAGGTAGGGCTATCAGTACAGGCTTGGCTTATTTGGAAGGTTCAGATTCAGCCAGTGAGAGAATCCAAGTCCTGTTTGAAACTGTCAACTCAATTACAAGTCCCACATTCCATGTTAAAACTTTTTTCTCTTGCAAATGCAGAGTCCAGGTTTGTTTGGTCAAGGAGAACTGTACGGAGTTAAAGACTGAAGGAACTTTTAACTGTCCCCTCCTGCAGTTTTCTCACTGTAAAAATCCACCTTGGTCTATTTTGTGTGGGTACCCATATCCCCCCCCCCCAACAACTGAAAGAAATCAGATGTGGGCCTTTTCTAAAGAGAAAAAGGTAGATAAGGATTAAAAGCCCCACCCCACACATTCTCTTCCTCGATTAAGCAGTCCCATAGGGCTAGGCTGCATCTGTAAAATCATTTGAAATAGAAAAGGGGGATTAAACACCTTCTTGTGCATATCAACACGTGCCGAGTATGCTCAAGGAATTTGTGGCCAGTCAAGCCGTCCTGTCTGCCACAGGCATACACTTCTTTGTCAAACGTAGCGTTTACAGAAGGGCTACGGTGAAGAAATCACAAGCATGGTCAGGAAACACTTATAAGGCTACGAAGGCGCTTAACACGGTTTGACCGGCTCCCTAACCCAGGTATTGAGGGGCCGTTATGGCATCTGCACACGCTCAGACAATTTTCGCTTTCAGACCTTCCTAGGATCCAACCCGTGCTTTGCGCTTGTCCTCAAAGCAAGCTCGTCCTTTCTTGGCAGAGGACGTGACCCCACTGACTCCAGGGCGTTCAGAGAAGTACTTTTTCACTCCCCGTCGCGTGGAACTGGGCAGCGCGGCGCCATACTCCCCCTCGCTGTCCACCTCCACAAGCCAGGCGTCAGTGAGCAGAAGAGGCTCGTGGGAGCCAGCGCCCCCCCGCAGCGCCACGCGAAACCTAAGCGGCTCTGGGAGTGGTGACTCCTGCGATGCCTCGCGGGGGCATCGGAGGCGCGGAGAGGCGGGATGCCGCGCTGTGCGCTCGGACTGTCCGTGGCCGGCGAGGGGCAGTAAGCAGTCCAGTGCGTCCGCAGAGCATCTGCCGTTCGCGGGCCCTGGTGGTACTCCCTGCCATTGCACCAGGGGCTGGCTAGCTTAAGGAGGGTTACCTCGGTCTTTGCGGCTGCCGCTTCTTGGAGGTCTGAGCTGCTGCGACCAGCAGAAGTCCCAGGGCCACGAAGGAGCACGAGGCGGCCGCTCTCATTATTTTGCCCCGGTCCGAGCACAGGCGGCTCCTGGGCGACGAAAGCGCGGGAGTTGGTCAGGGGCCACCTTTATAAAGAGCCGTAGAGGCGACGCTGCCCCCGAGGGAGTTCCTCTGGCGACTCCTCGTGAATATCCCATTTGTTCGTCAGGGCGAGGGGAGGAGAGAATGGGCTTCGTCCCCAGCGCGGAGGGAGCCACCCCCTCGGCCTCCTCCCCCTTTGTGGTGAGCGGAGCGCTTGAGGTGGGACGACGCTGGAGCGCCTTCTTCACGAGGAGGCCGCCTGGAGAAAAGCCCCGCTGGGAAACTGTCGCGGAGGGCTTTCGGTGGGCAACGGCGATGTAAACCGAAGAAATCTGCCTCGACGGCAAGGCCTGTTTGCCTTCCCGCTGGGCACTGCCTCAAAGGTATACAATATGTCCTTCTGAAGTCGTGGTCACAATTCCAGAGGCGTAGCCTTGTTACACTCTAGCAGCAAAAATAAGCAGGGGTCTTGCAGCATTTCCAAGACTAACTAGCGCTTTTTTTCATCCTGGCACGAACATCTGACAAAGGAGCCCCGTGATCCACAAAAGTTTATGACAGAACAAAATTTTAAGGTTCTGAATGAGTTTTTGGTTATTCTCCCTGGTCACTGGAGGGGATCCCGTATAGAACCCTACTCTTACCTATGTGTTGGCAGAAATGAGCGCTTGTTGGTAACACAAGGATATCTGTACACCACACTAGAGCTGATTCACATTAATATGTGTGACGGCAAGATTGAGACTTAAAAATACTTTTTACTGACTTTTTTGTTTTATTAATTATTTTATATTTATTCTTCAAGTTGTACCCTGCCCCTCCCAGTATGCTCAGCGCAGCTTCCAGCATTTAAATCCATAAAACAGTAAAATTTCAGTTATCAATAATTTAACTTAACATAATATTTAAACCTTAAAACTATATATTTTTTTAAAAAATCAGTCGTACCACCTGTTTCATCATTTGGTTCAATCCAGGGCATTTAATTCTTGGTTTCATGGGGGGTCCCCATGTAAAGGGAATCCAGTTGATGTTGACCAAAGTCATCTTGATATTTATTGACCAAATACTTGGCGGAAGAAAAGGTTCTGGCCCTGGTTTAGACCACATGTACTTCTTTTGGGCTAGGGATCAACAGTTTGTTAGAATTGGATGACCTTAATGTCTTTTGGGCAGTATAGTCAACCAAGCAGTTCCTCGGGTATGCCAGGCCCTGACCACATATTCCAAATGTTTCAATAAGGAGGCCAGTTTTAAATCACAGTAAATTCACAGTAAATTCAGTAGGGCTTACTGCCATGTGGTTGTACACATGATTCTGTATCCTTAAACCAGCTTTTTTTCCCCCCAGGTTCCACTTGGTGAATGGCATATATGAAATTGGCGCATGGCAAAAGGTTAAAATTGTATTTCTTACACTAGTAAGTATTTGGAGCACATTAATTTTTTTGTTTTTCATCCTTAAGTAATTCCACACCCTCGTTTATATTCTGATAAGTGTTCTTCGAGTCTTAATAGCAATTGTATTCCTTCAACACATTTGCACAAAAGAATGAGCCACTGGATTTATACTGAATGTAAAAGGACAGTTTATACACATCTATTGTATTCAGGTCTGTAACCCTCAAAATTCCAGTGGTAAATCTAGACATAGTTTTAACGTGCTGTAGCATACTGTAAAAGTGATAACATATACTGAATTTTTGAACATAGTGGCCTGAGATAATCCATCACTGATCTGAACTCCTTGATGCAAGATCACTAATTTCTCAGACTGCCTCACTGGTATATGCAGTGCAGGGCAATTCTAGTGGCACAGCTGTGCGTTAGCATGAGGCCATTACTCAACTAACATTGTGCAGCATAGGAGCTGTGAACATTGTGGAATATATAGGAGGTTTGTGCACCAGCTATCACTGTGGCATTTTATTTGAAACATCCCAGAAGAAAATTACAGATGCTTACCCAATTTGCTGTAATAATGACAGAATTCTTGAATGTGAAGAATAAATTGACAGAAGTACTGGAGTTTTATGAGCTATTGATACCCCTCATGTATCTGCATTTACAAACATAGTGCATTCCTAGCAGAGAGACATCTGTTGATACTCAGATTGAGGGATAGGAGCCAAAGCCACTCAGAGCTCCAAAATTTCCAGGTGGTCAGGTACATACATAGGTAGGGCTGGACATGAACTCCATTTTTGCAGTTCAGTTTGTGGTTCATGACTGAACCACTAATCAAACCAGGAACTAATAGGCCAGTCTGTGAGCCATTTAAAATTTAAATACTTGCTTTCTGCTCCCTGGGAAAAGTGATGGGGATCAGAAAGCAGATGCTTAAATGGCTCTGAGCCATTTAAACCAAACAACTGAGCTGTGGGGAGCTTCCTATTCAGTTGTTTGGTTTGAATGGCTCTGAGCCATTTTACCCCGTGTTATGCTTGCCTCCCAAAGCCCTAAGAAGCAGGAAACGGGGCGAAATGGCTTCCAACCCTTTAAATCCCTACTTTATGCTCCATGTGGCTTTTTACAGGAAGTAGAAAGCAGTTTTGCCTTTTGAACCTGTCCATTGGGTTTTAAAGCAGAGACATCACCCTGCCAACAAAAGTGCTTTTAGGCAAGGCTATGGTCTTCCCAGTTGCAATATATGGCTGTGAAAGTTGGACCATAAGGAAGGCCGAGTGTCAAAGAATTGAGGCTTTTGAACTCTGGTGCTGGAAAAGACTTTTGCGAGTCCCTTGGACTGCAAGGCGAACAAACTGGTCAGTCCTAGAGGAGATCAGCCAGGACTGCTCCTTAGAAGGCCAGATCCTGAAGATGAAACCCAAATACTTTGGTCACCTCATGAGGAGGAAGGACTCCCTGGAGAAGAGCCTAATGCTGGGAGCAATCAAGGGCAAAAGAAGAAGGGGACGACAGAGAATGAGGTGGCTGGATGGAGTCACTGAAGCAGTAGGTGCAAACTTAAATGGACTCCGGGGAATGGTAGAGGACAGGAAGGCCTGGAGGATCATTGTCCATGGGGTCGCGATGGGTCGGACACAACTTTGCACCTAATAACAACAACAACAAAGAAAGCAGTTTAAATGGGTTAGAGCCATTTATAACAAACATCTGTTTTTTATGAATAGCAAAAAAGCAGGTGGATAATTGACTTAGAGCCATTTAAACCCATTTTTTGCTTTCCACAAACTATCATGAACTACATCAAAATTTGTGGAAGTTCATGGCAGCACTTCAGTTCATGAACATCCCCTCACAAACCACCCAAAGTTCATGGCAAATTTTAGTTCATGAGTTGGTTTGCAGCAATCTGCATTTTAATCAGTTTACATATCTAATGACAAATATTATTTATTTATAATCGCATTTATCTACTGCCACTCCCAGAAATACTAGCTCGTGGCAGTTTACATACAAGATAAAAACCCCATACATGTTAAATCAAGTAAAACATTATAACAAAAAAATTTGACCAATTTATCAAGAAAAATGTAATTTCAGTTTCCAATATGGCGGTGCAAATACTATCTGATGGCGTCCACTGATCCTAGATCTGATAAGAACACTGCATAACAGCGCTGCCGACATCAGTCTCATAAAATGACAGAGAAATGTTGAAACATTGTCAAGAACAGCGGGGGAGGAGCAGCCTGATCTTATCACCCCAGTTCATTTCACCCGGCTTCAACTAAACGCCTGGCAGAAGAGTTCTGCGTAGCCCAGAGAGTTCCAACAGGGCCCACAACTCTTCCAGGAGCTCGTTCCACCAGGTAGAGGCCAGGACCGAAAAGGCCCTGGCCCTGGTCGAGTCAAGGCACACTTCCTGGGAGCCCAGGACCGTCAGCAAATTCATACCGGCCAAACAGAGTCCCTGGCAGGGGTCATAAGGAGACGAGTGGTCCCACAGGTAAGTAGGACCCAAGTCGCGTGTAGCCTTAAAGGTCAAAACCAATACTTTGAACTTGATCCGAAAGCAGACTGGCAACCAATGAAGCTGTCTCAGCAATGGCTGGACATGGGCCCTCCAAGATGATCCAGTGAGGACCCGAGCAGCCGCATTCTGCACCAGCTGCAATTTTCAGGTCAAGTACAATGATAGGTCCACGTAAAGTGAATGGCTTTTTAGTGGCTTTGGTGTTGTATACTTTCTGACTGCACACTTAAGTACTCCTGCAGATGAAGTATGAAATAAAACATACCATGGTTGCAAGGTCCATCAGAATAATTGGGTTTGAATGAGTCTGTTTTTAAAATATCATGTCGATGGTATCTCACATTATTAATATCACCTTTATTGTTCTGCTGTTTTGGAGAGGATAGAGGCCTTACTGCTTATGTGGCAGCTATGAAGAAGAAGAGTTGGTTCTTATATGCCACTTTCTCTACCTGAAGGAATCTCAAAGCGGCTTACATTCGCCTCTCCTTTCCTCTCCCCACACCAGACACCCTGTGAAGTAGGTGAGGCTGAGAGAGCCCTGATATTACTGCTTGGTCAGAACAGCTTTCTCAGTGCTATAGCGAGCCCAAGGTCACCCAGCTGGTTGCATGTGGGGGAGCGTGGAATCAAACACGGCTCGCCAGATTAGAAGTCTGCACTCCTAACCACTACACCAAGCTGGCTCTCTTATATGAATACCTACAATTTTTCTAGAGGAAACTGTTTCTTTCTACAGACATTTTATGCATGAAGGCATCACAAAAATGTTTTGAAAGCATTTTGGCATCCTCCCCCTCCCCACAATTATCAGGGGTGGGGGGGGGAACTATGATGCCTGTATTGGGTTGGAGTCAAAGTCACCCTTGTGGATAAAAATGTTGTTTTCTGCTTACTTAACCATTTTTTCTCATGCAACAGGGAAATTAAATCCAGAAATCTGTTTGTTCAAATATACCATAAATAAACATAGGAGACAATGCAGCAAAAGCAAGATCATTCAATAAACATTGCAATCCTATTTCTTTATAAAAACTGTCTTCCTGAACTGTTACTGTATACTACAGTTCTACCGCCTTTAAGTAAATGTCCTCCTGAAAATTTTTGGTTTTGCACCTTCTCTGGAATGATAGAACTTTAGGACTTTTTCAAGCAAGTTGTCCCACAAAATGGGAACCACAATACAGAATGCATGTGGACTGATACTAGCCAGTTTTACTTATTGGAAGGGTGGTACCTTCAGAAGATAAGTTGCTAAGATAAGTTGAAGCTCACATGAGGAAGTACAGCAAGAGAAATGGTCCTGTAGGAATGTGGATCCAAGGCTATTAAGGGCTTTGAGGATGATGATTATTACTTTGAATGAATTTTAGTAACTGATTAGTCACGGGTGAAGTTAACTGCAGAATGGGTGTGATATGTGTGCTCTGCCTAGCTATCAACAGCAAGCTTTGGTGTTCTATACCACTGGAATTTCCAAGTTAAGTTTAAGGATTGATCCATGTAAAGTGCATTACCATGGTTAGCTTTTTGGTGTTGTAATGTTATATAGACTGCTTAAAATGATGTAAAATAAATGCGATATAAATTATCAAAATACTTGGCTTGAGTCATATGTTTTTGTGCCTATAGAGAAAAAAATTTAAATGATTTTAAAATTTATTGCCAAATAAATGTGACATTTAGAAGCAGTCTATTTCTTAGTTCTTCACAGTCATTCTTTGAACCACAAATTCAGTCAGTATGATGGATAGGATTTGGCCTATTTCTATCATTCCTCTACACAGCTAAAAACAACTCTGATATACTGTGGATGACATATTTGCTTTGATACATTTTTTAAAAATGTTAATTAGAAGGTTCGTTATCTCTTTTTATAAAACACTGCTGTTCATTCTGTGATCATTTACATGTACACATGAATAATAAAGAGTTGGTGGGAGATTTGCTCAGATATTGCTTTGTTTTCTGTGAGAATTCTTTTATTTTTGTATTTTTACAATGTTTTTGGCAATGTGGTTGGTCTTGAAACTTCTTATTGGGAAACAGTCCTGATCTGTTCATTAAATGTACTTTGGCTATTGGATGCTAGAGCAGATGAGCAACCAAGCAACTATTATGAATAGTGAAAATCCTGAGCAGCAACATTGCTGTCACTGAGGCATACTCATCTGGCATGCCTTCTCCTGCTCCAGGAAGGAGAAAAGGGGAAAGAAAAGACAGACAGCAGCCCTGCTGTTGGTGGGCTCCCTATCCATCTAGCTTGCAGGGTTGTGGCAACTCCTAGCTGGCTGCCTGTGCAAGAGCTAAGACAAGCATGGTCAGGTCTTTGTATGCCTTGAGGCATGGTTGATAAGGCAAGCAAGCCTTGGGTCCAAGCAAGCCTGATTGGTGTGTGCCTGCTAGCAAAGCCTAGTCCAAGGGGGAGGGGGGAAGGTGGAATCCAGCACGGTTAGCCTAGGCTGCAGCAAACTTTGATGTCAGCACTCTTTGGAAAATATACCTTCAGCAGTGCATGTATGAACAACATACTTATCGGTTATCAAAATAGGGAGACATCTTCCAGGCTAGTCTGATTTCTTCCATAGCTACTTGCATCACTTCTCTGCTGCTCAACAGTAAAAGAGGACAACTTATCTTTCCAGAGCTCTGCAGCCCTTGTTGACATGAAAAGGATATTCATAACATTGAAAATAAGTAAATGTTCAGTGTAATTTGTCTTTTACAAAGACTTGTTACATTTTAATTTTCTGCCAATGCGGGCAAATTATTTGCTGTCACACAAGTAAATTGAAAGGCTATCTGTTTAGTTTAATAATTTGTTTGATAATGATCATAAAGTGAATTTAAATTATAGGCCTGGATGATGAGATCCTCTGATTATCTACAGGATATAATCTGTCGAGTGCTTCAGGGCAAATTTTGTCACAGTTTGAGAAAGCAAACCTCTGAGCTGAGGAGACCACCCTCACACATGGGCAAATTCTGTTTGCATACCACAATAAGCCCTGTTCTTTTTCTCCCCTTGTGCCATCAGGGAATATTGGAAGTAGTGAGTTAAATGTAGGCATGAGTTAGGGTGAAAAGAAGTAAGCTGGAGAATGAAGGGGGAAAAAAAATTCTGTGAGTTCTTCCTTGATCTGATCCATCTAAGGCAGGGGTTGGCAACCTGTGGTCCTCCAGATGTCCATGGACTACAATTCCCATGAGCCCCTGCCAGCGTTTGCTGGCAGGGGCTCATGGGAATGGCAGTCCATGGACATCTGGAGGACCACAGGTTGACTACCCCTGATTTAAGGAATTCTCTGTGTGGAAGGAATTTTCATGTGATTATTACTTTCCATATCAGGAATTGTAGCTATCCTCTTTCCAAATCTTGCTGTCTGTGCCCCCAACCACAGAGGTGAGGTAAATGGCAACTAGAGACAGAACGTTTTCAGTGGCATCTCACTTTTGGAAGTCCCTCTCCCTGAGGATTGCTTAGCACTTGCCCTCTTCTAGGTGCCAGGCCTTAACATTTATTTTTACCTAGACATTTAACCAAGAAGGTCCACAATTTGCATTGGTTTTATTATCTGCTTGTAGCTTGAGGATTGTTTTATAAATATTTTTTTGCTGCAGAATGTTGCTTTATGGTATTTTAGTGCTAATTGTTTCTATGAGTTGTTTATTGTTGATCATTCTTATGTTGTTGCTTTTATGGTTTTGTTTATTCTTTTTAGTCAGTGAGCTGCCTCAAGGAGGTTTCTGGAAAGGTGGTATATATATGTTCTGATTATAGAATAACTATATCAGATATAGGAGCAGGAGGGAACTTGGTCCTATAGTGCACATCAGTGGTCCCCAACCATTTCATCATCGAGGACCGGTCAACGCTTGACAATTTTATTGAGGCCCAGGGGGGTAGTCTTTTGCCATGGGCCGTCGGCACCACCTGAGCCCCTGCTCCACTTGCTTTCCTGCTGGTGCCCCTGATTTCCCGCTGCCTGCTGGAGGGCGCTGCCAGCAGCAGCTGTGCAGTGCCACGCCAAGGGGGAACCTCAGCCATGGCGGCCACTGGAGAGCACCAACAGACCGCGGCAGCAACTGGGGAGGAGGACGAGGAGGAGCCGTAGCCCAGTACCGACTGATCTACGGACCGGTCCCGGTCCCTGGACCTGGTGTTGAGGACCACTGATGTACATCACCAACCCCAATGTTTCCCCTTTTATATTGCAGATGACTCAGATCTCCACTTACTGCTACTGTTTTTGATTAACAACATTACTCTATCCCCTGTATGTAAAGTATAAGCTCAAAATAAATAAAATAATCATAATGCATTAAGGCTTTTGTGGGTGGCAGATCTTAGGTAATGACTGATTTGCCCTCATGTACAGAAGAGAAGGCAGAAGTGTTGTGACTGCCATTAGCAGAAAAAGCTCACTCCAGTAGTTATTCTGGAAAGGGGAAAGACAAAGGAAGACCCAGAGAAAGTAGTAGTATGGGTCCAGTTTAGGCATAGTTTGATTGGTTGATGAAGTTTATACATGCAGCACAATTTAAATATAGTATAGTCTGCAGGGAAGGATAATTTTTGGTGGGGGAGAGGGGAAGAAATGTTGAACTTTAGAAATATAGGCTGTTGGGTGGAGCAATGCAACTATTTAATTTACATACTGGGCGGAGTGTATGTAGCTGTTTTTCTCATGGTACGTTGTAGACCACGAAGCCTAGATATTGTTGAACAGGGAGAAGGGGCGGGGGGCAAAGCTTTTCAGAAGCTTGTGTGTTTGCTCCAACTAACTGCTTTATTACTGAAAGGCCTCAATTGAAGAAACCATACCAAGGAGCTGCAAAGAAATCCCCAACATAAAATGGATAGACTAAATCAAGGAAGCCATAGTTCTCAGTTTGCAAGACCTGAGCAAAGCTGCATATAGGACATTTTGGAGGTCATTTGTTCATAAGGTCTGTTTCTCTCTCACTTGACCCTACCCCTTTCTCTGACCACACTGCTCACAGAAGTGATGTGGTCACAACCCACAGTATACAGAAGACTACCTTGAATTACTTTAGACAAGGTAGAAATTAGAAGGAGCCAAACAAGACATTTCAATTTGCTGACACAAATGCAGAAACTGCTTTTTGGATAGCACTTACCCATATTTCTTCTAGAAGCAAATTTGAGAATACCTGAATCACAGCGCTTGTATTTTCTCTTGGGTACATTTTATTGGAAACAAATTTTTTTAAAAAATCATTTACTGCTTAAAATGGAGTGGCATCAATAATATACTGATTCTGGCTCAAGAAAAGGGAGTAAAGCTCTACAAAATTTGATGTAGACTTTCTGGGTTCCAAAAGAGACTTGAATATAAAATTGTTAACATAGAAAAGCTCTCCTGTAAGATTAAAAATAAGTAGGAATTTCTTCCTGCCCTAGTGTGATGAATTTGGACATAGATGGCCACAGGTTCATTATGATTTTAACTTTTTGTCAGCTTTCCTGACCCCAGCAGTATCCCTGATCTTTTAGCAGGTTTAATGGGATATTACTTACTAGGTGATGTGTTTTACCTCAATGTATTGCTCATGTTCAGTTGTCCATTTCTATATATTAAGTCTCTATTAAAGGGGCAAGATTTCACCCCAGGTTGTTGGCAACCCCAGTCTCTAGTCTTCCTTTTATGGATTGACCTTTTTAGGCACTTAGAATAGCTTTTCTGGTACTTGGACTCCTTGACAGGAGTTGTGTGCTTAATGGAGAACATCTTTCACGCTGTGGCAGAGCGATTAATCCTTCTCCTATGGTCAGTCTCCCAGGTGAAAGACAAGTATTAAGACTAACCCCAGCCAATTCAGAAGTCCAAAGACTAATAACATTTATTTCAATAAGGGCTTTTGTGAGGCACAGATCACTTCCTCAGGTATGTAGAAGATCAAGCCGAATTTTACTGAATTCGGACAGGAAGATGCTACCAATCTGGCACAAAAGGGCAGGGACTTTGGCAAAGTTATAAAACTCTCCTCTCATGGACAGCATTGTACATTTCCTGGAAGTGTTCCACAGGGTGTCTGCTGTTGATGGAGATGTGCACTCCAGGGGTTCCCAATATGGTGGCTGCCATACATTTTCAGAAAATGGGTGGAACCACTGCTGAGTTACCACTGGAAATCTGGCTGTGCAAATTAAAATGATGCTGCTTTAGTGGCAGCTGCCACCATAGTGTTGGCTTTATTATCTGTCTCATTCTTTCATGATGTATTTTAAAATTAACCCTCTTTTTTTCTGTACTTGGATTTTCTCTAGATGTGTTGTTGACTTTGCCATTTTGTGATTTCTCCACCTCCTGTGGCAGCCATTTTGTAATTACATGTGCTTCCTATAGCAGCCAATTTGTGGTTGCACCGACCACCCTGTGCCAGAATTCCAAAAGTTCCCAGGCTCGAAAAGACTGGGCCCCCAAGTGTACCCTCATGTGGGAAGAGTGAGTCTGCTGATTAGATCCAGGACTGAATCAGAATATCTGCAGGTGAGTTAGGGTCCAGTTCAGTTTTAACTACATTATGGCATTGTTACTTTACTCACCTCCCTTCTCCTTAAAATTATTTGACCAAGCCCTCTGTACTTTCTACTTTTTTGTGTGAGGACTCAGTTTAAATTCCAACTCCACAGCTCTGTAACTCTTTCCCTCTTGGTGCAGGTCAAGCTGTTCTTCCTCATATTCCTGCATGGGCTGTATCTTGGAAGTTTAGGCAAGCTGTCCATTGTTTCAAGACTTGCCTTTCTATTATGCAGGTTATCAACAACTGCTTTCACTTTTTTCTTAATAAGCGCTGCCAGGGGTTGTATGTCTTAGACTCTGCTGCTTGACTCCTTGTCAAAGGAGGTACTTCCAAAGTAATTAGAGGGAAGTGGTTAATGTGACCTCCCCTGGACATACAGGAAAATCCCAGTTTACAGAAGGAAGAGAGAGGGGTAAGAAAAGGAGCTGAGGGGGTTAAGAGCTGGCTGCAGCTTGAGGAAGGGTATCTCAGCTGAGATTCTCTTCACATCCAAGCACCCTCTGCCCTTGTGATTCATAGTAACTGTTAAATGGTATAATTTCACATTCAGCAAAACCATGTGGTATTTATTGTATCTAAGATAATGCAACGGTACCTGAGCTATATTGAGACACAGCAGGCTCTCAAATTTTCCTAAGGCAAATTTTCCTGAGGCAATAGTGATAATGAGATCCATGTGCAAGCAAATAATATGGAATGATCTTCATACATTTGGGGTCTCCCATGTTGGGCCTCAGCATTTGGAAGTGTTTGAAGTGTGATGGCTTTAGGAATAATTGACATTGACAGTATTGATGCTATAGTTGTTTTTTGCATAAGATAAATCAAAACTATTTATTTTCTGTTCTTAATTAAGTGTTCTGCTTGTGTATGTGTCCCCCCCTCCAGCCATTTAGTGAATACCTGTAGTGTTTTGTAGCAACCTTTGGAAATAACTAGGAAAAAAGCAGCCATGTATTCCTGGGTGCTGTCTGTAAGCAGCCTGCGAGAGCTTCATGAACCTTCAGAGAGAATCTTAACTATATGCTTATGTTTACCATCACTAACTATAATACTAAGTGTCCAAGTTTATTATCCCGACATGGTATTTATACACATTTTGTCTCACAACAATACTTCAGTGAATGTCTGTAATTGTCTTGTGTTTGCTTTTCAAATCAAAATATTTTTTCATGGACTTCTAATGTTTGTCTGTCCCCAGCCCCCACACATACATTCTTGTTGCATTTTGCTTTACTTTTTAGCAGGCACATTTCCTTGGATTTAAATTCCCATGACTGTTGGATAGTAAACGTACAATAAATCAAATATTAATAGCCTGTGCCCCTGAACACACCTGCTCAAATACCTAGTGTAAAAAGCTAATTCAGGCAGTTACTATAATATAGTTTTGGAGATGTCCATTTATGCAATGTTGACTCACTTTATAGGTAACTTGTTATAGATCATCATCAAATCCTTGCACTGCTTCTGTGTTAGAAATGCATTTAGGGTCCGCGTCTATTGGCTAAATACATTCCTTGAGGATGTATGGGCAAAAGAACATCTTATATTTCATCAGTGATTTCAAAGATATATCATGAATTTCCAATCTGCAGTCTAGCAACCCTGTACTTCTATTATATCTCTTACAATCAACCCTGCCTTTTCAACACTATAATAAAAATGCAACCATACATGTTTCTCTAACCAATAGCAAGAAGAGGGGACCTGCAAGAAACTTGTGGGAAAGGGGCATTCCTCCAACTTTGCTCTTTTCTCCCTCCCCCTTCTTTCTCTTCCTAACCCAATACCTCTTCTTTCTCTTTCTCCTCCAAAAATTAATCTCCCTTTCTTTCTCTTTTCCTCCCCCACAATACCTCCTTTTTTCCTTCTCTCTCCCTCATGTCAGTTCCCCCTTCTTTGTCTTTCTCTCTCAACCCATTCTCTCCTCCTTTCTCTTTCTCTCTCTCCTTCAAGCCAATCTGCCCTTTTCCGCAAGCCAATACCCCCAAATTTCCTTTCCCTCTGGCCAATCTTCTCTTCTCCCCCCCGCAAGCCAATCACTCCTCCTCTTTCTCTCCCTCAAGCCATTGTCCTCATATTTCCCATGTTATCAATTGTTATCAATATAACTTTATTACATGTACATGCCTGTTACTAGCTGCCCTGAGCCAATCGGGATATGCAGGCTATAAAAATAAAGTTATTATGAAAGGCCCTTTTAATTATTTTCTCTTATATTGGGATTTGTGCCCCATCCCTCCCAGCAAGCTGGCTTTGGGACAACTTATATCATTTAAAAATCATATAGTTATATATAGCTTCACCCATAAATAGTTTAATATTAGAGCCAGTAGGGAAAGCAACTTCTTATATTAATTCATTTATCACCACTGAATGTTGTAAAATTAAACAATATTTCAATGATGAAAACTTCATGTATTTGGATTTTTCTGCTGTAAGACAACACATTCTGGTGTGAAATGATAACTGTTTTATTCCTAAGGATCACTGACACTGATTATGAATGGCAGCAGCTGCACTAGGCTGCCGCTGGTTTCTCGAGGCAGGGGAACATGCCCCACCATGTCTTGGGTACCAACTGCAGAAGATTTCCCTCACTGGACACTGGCTGCCCCAGTTTTTCGTGGGCATACACGAAGCCAGGGCAGAAAGGTTCTGCCATACCTTGCCACAACGGTGGCTGAGGGTTTAACTTCACAAAGTTGGGATAGCATCACAATGCTATCCTACCATTGTGGGAGTGGGGAAAAAAATACCCCATTTGGTTTTGTGGTGCCACAAAGCACTGTGGAGCCGAAGGAAGCATTCTGTATCTCTGTATGTATGGACTTGGCCGATGGCACCTGCATTACAAAAGGCAAACATGATAAGTGTGGGGCATTGGAGGCCCTAAAGCAGGCCAGGCTGACAGTGACATAGTGTGTCAGTGGGAATTTGCCCTCCTGCCATGCAAGCACTGGCCTGGCTTATCCCTCCCATGCATAATTGGTCTGAGAGATGCATTAACCCCACTGCTGAAAATACTAGGTGCTACAATGAAATTTGTAGACATCTTGACAGTCTAGCATCTGGGATTTGTTGACCACGTGCTAGAGTACAAAAACGCAAGTAAGGTATACATTACAGTTGTCTAAATGTGCTGAAGGACTGTTCTCCCCATTTAGAAGAAGAAGAAGAGTTGGTTCTTATATGCCGCTTTTCCCTACCCGAAGGAGGCTCAAAGCGGCTTACAGTCGCCTTCCCATTCCTCTTCCCACAACAGACACCCTGTGGGGTGGGTGAGGCTGAGAGAGCCTTGATATCGCTGCTCGATCAGAACAGTTTTATTCTCCTGGCTTCCTGTAGGAAAGACAGCAGCAGTAACTTTTAGGACAGGACCAATATATGAAGGGAACTGACTTTATATCATCTAAGACAATAATAGAATATATCCTTATAATAGATTATACTCTCATATGTATCAACAACTACTCTGCTAAGGAAGATGGTAATAACTCCTAGATCAGGATCAATATGTGATGGGAATTGAATATGTATGTCAATATGTATGCTAAAAGAGGATGACAAACTATACTTCATAGGTATTAACAAGACGGCAGTAGTAACTCTTAGGTCAGGGCCAATTTATGAAGGGGACTGACCTTATACCATTTAAGATAATAACAGAATATATTCTTATAACAGATCATATTCTCATATGTATTAACAATCACTTGGCTAAGAAAAATGGTAAAAACTTCTAGATTAGGAATAATATGTGATGGGAACTGAATATGTATGTTAAAAGAGATGGCAAACCATATCAGCTGGTCGCTTTTTTTCTTAATTTTTTTCTTAATTTTTCTGTAAATGCTTTATATAATAATAAATAATAAAATTATTTTTAAAAAAGAACAGTTTTATCAGTGCTGTGACTAGCCCAAGGTCACCCAGCTGGCTGCATGTGGGGGAGCGCAGAATCGAACCCTGCATGCCAGATTAGAAGTCCGCACTCCTAACCACTACACCAAACTGGCTCTCATTTATTGTAGTAGCAACTGGAGGTGGAGAGAATGGTGCTTGGCTGAAGAGACACAGCCGCTAGTTTGGAAGTTTAGGACTTGATGCTGGTTTTGTACCACACTTTTTGTGCTACTAGCTAGAATAGTCTGTTTATCAGTATAATTATTACAAAAGCCATTGTTACGTATACAGGACCAATGATTAGCACATAGCTCACCCCTCAACTTGGAAAGACCCTAAACTGGGAATACTGAGGTAGATTTTTTATTTGTATTGGTGATTGATTAATTCCTTTAGTTCTTTACTGGTGCATTTTAAAATCTTTTACTGCTTAGAATATAAAGTTTTTTTTAAAATGAGGGTATGAATTTTAAACAATGGAGAATGGATTCCTCACCCCCCCCCCCATGGCAGGGAGTTAACATAATACCAATTTGCTGCAGCTGGAATGTTAAATACAAAACCAATTCACATTTTTTAAGTTAAGCAGTATTGTGCTTAAACTTTCTTGGCTACGAATTGACAATGAAAAATATTTAGTATAATTACAAATTAGCAAAAGATTAGAAACGTAAACTTGATGCAAAGTCTATTAAATTATGCAAGTATCTCGTATTTATTATGACATTTGGTTTTCCTTAGGAAATTCTTTACTGCAAGGCACAAATAGGAATGAATTCTTCCATGCTAGCCCAGCATAATTTCAGTTGTCTCTGTTTGGCTTCCTTTAGTACTTAACCATCCAAAAAGCTTAATTCATGTGCTGGGCCAAGTTTATACTAATTTCACTAGGGAAGCACTTGGCTAGAACTGCTACAAAATGCAACATGAACCATAGCTGCATAAAACAACAGAAAAACACAATTTTCCAGCTGAAACTACAAAATATCTAATTCTGTTCTTTTACCTTGTCACTGTCTTTTAAATTGCAAACAGCCCAATCTCAGGATTAGTTAAATCTAAAGCAATCTGTTTAAAAGCAAGCATTTTGGTTCAACATAATTTCTTACACTAGTTTTTCTATTCCAGAAAAATAGTTATTTTATTTGAAAAATTTCCATGTCCCTTTTTTGTAATTATTTCTATATTTCAAAGCCCCTGAAAGCAAATAAGAAGCAGAAACATTAATTAAGTTTTTTTTCAAAAAAGCACCTTTATTGATAATTAGGGGCCGAGCCCATTGCATTCAGGAATATAATGGGCACTAGATTGGGGGAAGGGTGGAAGACCTCTGCGGACCACCTCCCCCTCCCCCCAGGACCTGGATAGGCTGCAGGCAGCTGTTAAGGAACTCAGGGGCAGCTCTCACACGGCAGTGATCTGCAGCCTCCAAGCCTTGGAAGGAAGCGGAAGGAGGAGGGGGAGTCAGGGGTGGAGGACGGAAGGTGATTGGCTGGCCACTGGACAGACAGGCAAGCCAGTTGGAGGAGGAGGCACTCAGGGGTGGAACAGCATCCCTGAGTGGGTGTTAAGTGCTGAGTGGCACTTAAGCCATGAAACACGCTGCTCCTCCAAGGCCTTACCAGAAATATATAGTGGAACCTTGAAGCGTCTGGGACCTGTGACACAAAATACTACTGAGTGTGTACTTAAAACAGATAACAGGCATCGGTATAATTTTGGAATGATGCATCCTCTGCAATTACTCAAACATTCTGTCAGGATACACCATTTCTCTCAAAGGGAAGCCCTTTGTTGTATAACATAAAGCTCAAGGTTGAGAAGGAGCATATTAGAACTTTATGCTGCTGTCCTACAGGACCTGAAACAGTAAACAAGTTAACACAACTTGTGTGGCTAAACAGAAAAGTCCATTCCTATGTGTATTTTGTGCTGGATGCTACTGCTGTTATGTATCATTACTGCTGACCATGAAATAGTTTAAAGTTTCTAAAATATAATGCTATCTTGTGGGGGTGGCAGATCAAAAGGGAACAATAAAAATGTTTTATTGAAGTGGTTTCAGACATTAATGTAAATCAGCTATTTTATAGATAATCAAGAAGTATAGCCAAATGGGCATATTTCCACTGAGGCAAAAGAATTCCCTCAAAATCAAAGAGAAGGAAAAAATAAGAGTAAATGGAACAATAAAGATGCAAAATACATGATATAAACATTGTATGTTTACACTACACAACATGACTTGGCAATTGTCACATATTATGAGGTTTGAGCTTACACAACAGTACTTTTCATGCAGGAATTCTTTAATAAATTATGTCATCTTAAATTGAAACTAGTTAAGCATCTGTAAGATGCTTAATGTGATCCATAACTCAAAACAGAAAGCATTTGGCTTACCAAAATGTGGATTAAGCTCTGAAAACTGGGACATAAGAGGATTTAGATAAGACTGTATGATAGAGTAATAAAAAGTGAACATAGTTACAGCATTTGAGAAAACCTGGACATGATTTTGTATTAGATATCCAGGTCCAAAATTTCACAACCACCACCATTGCAACAGAAACACACACTCCTCCCTTTTCCTTTAATGTTTGTTTGGGTGACCCACTCACATCTAGGAATTCTGTAGGTGCAGAACACTAAATGTAATCTAATACAGTGGTCCCCAACCTGCGGGCCGCGGCCCGGTGCCGGGCCGCAAAGGCCATGGCACCGGGCCGCGGCTCCCTCTCCCCGCCCCGCCCCCGCAGTAAAAAACTTCCCAGGCCGCAAGCTTGCGGCCCGGGAAGCTACTTACTGCGGGAGGCGGGGAGAGGGAATCAGGGCCGGGCCGCGCCGGTGCGGGCCACGCCCGCTCGGCCCGATCCGCGGGCGCGGCCCCCGGGCGCGGCTCGCGGGCGCGGCTCGGGTGCGGCCCGATCCGCGGGCGCGGCGTGGGCGCGGTCCGCGGGCATGGCCCGCGCGGGCGCGGCCCGCGGGGGCGCGGCCCGATGCCCTGCCGGTCCCCAGCCTCGGAAACGTTGGGGACCACTGATCTAATATACAAAGGGAATAAATCCTAAACAGGCCCGCCTGCCACCGCCGCCACTTTGCTAAGAATCAAGGAGGACGGGTGTCTTCAAACATCCTAAATGAAATAATATTTGAACACAGGTGAAGCTGCCTCATACTGAATCAGACCATGGTTCTACTCAGACAGGCAGCAGCTCTCCAGGTTCTTAGGTAAAGGGCTTTCACATCACCTACTACCAGTTCCTTTTATGACATCACCACTAAGGACTATGTTTGATTTAATTAATCCACAGTCTAATAATATGCTGAGACAATGTAGGGGATATTATTTTATGAAAACTACTCTTGTAAGAGCCATGAGTAATAAAAAGGACTGTAATAATGCCGCTGTGGGGATATGGGGGTCGGGCTTGCAATGGCTGAGCTCCTTTCTCCAAGGTCAGGAACAGGATGGCCATTGGGGAAGAACAATCATGCAAACATTCACTCCCTTGAGGGGTGCCACAGGTTGCAATTCTGTTTCCAGTATTATTCAACATGTATATGTGCCTTCTTGAACAACTGGTCCAGTGGTACTGGCTAGATGCTACCAGTATGCTGATAACATCCAGCTCTATTTATTGATGGACAGATGACCAGATGCACCCCCAGTTTCTTTGGCTAAATGACTGGAGGCCGTAGCGAGATTGCTCCGACAGCTGCCTGAGGCTCAACCCCTCAAAGACAGAGGTCCTGTGGCTGGGGAAGTAGATACTAGTGGAGGAAGTGCATCTTCTCTGCTTTGATGAAGTACAATTAACAGCTTCATGCATCATCAAGAGTTTGGGGGTGACGTTTGATGCCTCCTTATTGATGGGAGCATAGGTTACAAATGCAGCTCAGCAAGCATTCTACCATCTTGTCCAGGTGAAGCTACTAGCACCCTATCTGGCCTCAGGAGACCTAGTCATAGTGATCTATGCAATGGTCACCTCCAGGTTGGATTACTGTAACAAGTTCTAGGTGGGGCTTCCCTTGGCCCTAACTCAGACATTACAGCTGGTGCAGAATGCGGCTGTGTGAGTCTTCATGGGGATCCTATGGAGGGCTCATGTTCGACCTGCCCTCTAGCAGCTGCACTGGCTACTGGTGGAGTTCTGGTATTGATTCTTAAGGCCCTACACTGTCAAAGCCCTGCGTACCTAAAGGACTACTTCTACCAATATGTTCCCTGGAGTGCATTGTGCTAATACCAACTTGCTGGTAATCCCTGGCTCCAAAGACATTTGCCTGGCCTCAACCATAGTAAGGGCCTTTTCGGCACTGGCTCTGACTTGGTGTAATGAGTTGCCAGCTGAAATCCAGGCCCTGATGGAACTGTTGAAGTTTTGCAGGGCCTGCATAATGGCACTTTTCTGCCATCGTTGACACCATGGCTGTCTAGGAATGATACAAGCCTGCTCTCCTCCTCCTTGTTTTAAATTCTTCCAGTCTGGTTAACTCAACAAAGGGGGTTTATCTATATTATTATTTATTGTGAACAGCTTTCATGGAGAAGCAGTATAGAAACTGAGCAAATAAATAGAGAATTCAAGAATTATTATAACAGGAATGTGTTATATGTGGAATTAAATGATCAAATTTAAATAGTGGTCTGGAAGAAGTAATAAAAGCTTTAAAGTTGTCTGTTTTTCTGCTTTCAATTTGCAGCAAGGTCTGGTGTTTTTCCAAATACCATCTGAAGGCACTTCAGCAGGAATATTAAAGTTGTTTTACAATACAAGTAAAACTTGTATTAAGAAGTGTTTAGGGCCAATCAGCTCTATTGCCTTACTGCCTATGTTGGCTGATATAGTAAGGAATCGTTCGTTACAGCATCTTTTGAACAAGGAGAAGGGGAAGATATATAATTGTGGAAGTGCAGATAATTTTGCACAACTTTCTGGTAGCCTCATAATAGTATAGTTTTGTTGAAGTGTGAGTTCTGAGACTGCTAGGCTTTCCCAAAAGAAAGGGTGGAAAGGCAAGTTCCTCTCTGAAATAGTTCCCATGTGTATTTGCGACATTATTTTGAATTATCTGCAAAACAATCATGCATCCTGTTCTTAGACCAAAAGTGTGGTGGGCCAGAAGACAGGAAGAAAAATACTATAGAAAATACTCCATCACTCTCAAGTGTCCAAAGATCTCCTCTTCTCTCAAACAATTCCACATTCCGCTTCCCTGTGCAATATTCTCCCATGATATTTCACTAGCTTCCTTCAAGTCCCTCACAAATATCCATGTTCCCTATAAAGCCTCTGATGATATCACCTGAAACCTATACTTAAGCACATGTAATTGGAATCAGCATATGCTTCCCTTGTTTATGCCCATCTACTTCTTTCCTTTGTAGTTTATCTTTTGCCAAATTTTAAATAGTAAGGAACCTGCCTTCCTATGCACTGCACTGTGCCATGTTCATTGATGCTGCTATACAAATAATAATAAAGTAACAATACGTATAATCAACCCCTATGGATGAAATCAAAGCTTTCAAAGTAAAATTGTGTTTGAGGAGAAAAAATTAGAACCAGATGCTCTCCTTGGAAGAAATTCTGTGTAATAAGAATCAGTCCACACCCACCATCTTTTCTGTCATTGGTGCATGCATACCAGTCAAGATGTATTCTGACTTTTTCCTACTTGCCCTCTAAAGCCCTGCACTGTTCGTGTATGCCCACATGCAAAAACATGCCAACAGGAATGATCTACTAGTAGAGTATATATTCCTAAGAAGATGTAACATTGAGATGGCCTACAACTGGTGTCCCCCCTAGCTGTGGATGTAAGCAGCTACTCATTAACACAGGAAGTGCAAGAGCAAACTCCAGCCATGGTTCCCTGAGACAACCAACTCACAAGCGCTTTCTCCCCACCTGCCACAGTCTCAATCTAAATTGGGCATTGAAGTGAACCCACAAGGCCTGTGCAATAAACAGACAAGGTGGGTAACCCAAATATAATCTATGAATTCTTTAACATGTGAATTGACCCCTATTAATGAGTGGTTAAAGTCCAACTAGTAAGCTTTTCATGGCTGTGCAACATTGAAACGTTACTATCAACTTAATACTCCAGTCAAGAGCAACTTGTATAAAAGTATGTGACAAGTTAAATATATGCCTGTGTGCTATCAACTTCAGCTTCATTATCTAGAAATTTTTATTCTAAATTAAAGAAAGCTCTGAAATGAAAAAGTTGCTTTCAGTGTGTCTAAATCAGTGACTCACCCACAGCAGGATTTTCAGCTTCAAAGAATTCAGGTTCCGTGTGATATATCCTTTGTATTAGCTTCGATGCTATATTTTTAGGCATTTAAATTTAGAATGCTTAACTTCAGAGTTTTCATTTCCAGCCCACAGCTTCATCTCAGAATGATATTTATCAGCCTTCATTGAGTTTGCATGACTTGTTACTAAAGTTCCAACCAAGGCCTGTTAAATTCAGTGGTCAGTTTAACTTCTAAATAAGCATGCATTGCACTGGTCTATAAAATATTGTTGACTAGGTAAGGGAATCAAACCAGGTAGATTTAAATAAGGTAAGTAGGGTTGCTGTGGATGGATATACAACAGCTTATTCATACCTGGTGGGCTTTCCCCCAACAGCTTTCCCTATTCTACTTTCTCAAATACTTTTCAGATTGATTTACCATCAGCTATGATAATATTAGAGCCTCTTGTGGCGCAGCAACATGCTGCCTGAATCTGTCTGCCCATGAGGTTGGGAGTTCAATCCCAGCAGCCGGCTCAAGGTTGACTCAGCCTTCCATCCTTCCGAGGTCGGTAAAATGAGTACCCAGCTTGCTGGGGGGTAAACGGTAATGACTGGGGAAGGCACTGGCAAACCACCCCGTATTGAGTCTGCCATGAAAACGCTGGAGGGCGTCACCCCAAGGGTCATACATGACCCAGTGCTTGCACAGGGGATCCTTTACCTTTATGATAATATTAAAGCAGCCATTCTGACAGGCAGATTTCAGAAATGCTACTCATGTCATTTCTCACCCTTTAAAGCACTCTAAGGAAATGCCAAGCCAATCACAAAGCAAATGACGAGTCAGCAAAGTGCTGCAGTTTGACCCAACAAACAATTTGGAATTGACCCAGCAAGTCATTAGATTGGGGATAAGAATATCAGTCCCTCAAAAATAAAAGTTTGAACATTATTCACTCTGTTTATCCATGGTATCCTCCAGAGAGAGAAAAATCATGCAGGGAAGGGAGTTCTGGATGCATTTGCAACAGTAGCTCCATCTCTCTCATGTGATACATTCAAAAGCAGAGCCGTCCTTGACCTTGAAAAACCTGAGAGCAGAAACACAGCCAATGAATGCTGCACGATTCAGCTCAACTCCCTGACCTCTCTAGATAGAATGGTGTTGACAGACATCTCCAAATGGGAATGGTTCTCTTACTCCCTCTGGCGGTTGACTTAAAACTCCTCCTCCTGCTCCCATTGAAGAAGCAGGTGTGCTTTTAACAATATTCTAAGTGGTGCTCACTAAACTAATGCTTTTGGGGTGCTTGTGTATGGTTTATAGTAGGTATTCTCCAGGGCAAGGCTTATTTGCAGTGCTATATCTAAAGAAAGACACCTGCACTTAATGACTTTACCCAATATATTTAAATGATTATCTGATTCTTTGGATTCTGAGCAAAGAAGAGGGAATTGAGGGCTTAAAAATGACAAGAAGCCATAAAATCAGGCTGCAATATATGTACATTCTGAATAACATTTTATTCTAAATTGCCATGAGCCAACCGGGCTGGGAATGGCATTCAAAAATACAATTATAAATCAAATAAATATAAACATAGATATTAAGAGCTGATTCACACGTAGTTCTTAGATATGAGTGGTCTAATATGGCCACTGTATTGCAGTGGAAAGGAATACTAGATACTACACTACCTCCATCACGATGTCTAGCTTTTTCAGGGTTGAAACAGGATCTGCCCATGCAAGCTAGAACTGTCCTCATTTGAACCAAAGAGCCTTCTTCAGAAATAGAAGGAAAAGTGGTGGGCAGTATCAGGCCCTATGGTTTTAGGCAGTACGAAGTCTCTGAATTAGGCCTTGTTCAGATTCTAGAGATTTGACCTTCTGTTCCTGCTTATCAGCAGATCAATGCTATCAGCTGTGCTTCATGTTCTAGTTTCTCCCAGCTTTGCCATCTCACTCCAGCAACCAACCTTGGAACACATCCTTCCAAACACTCGTGTACACTGAAATCTCTTTTCTCAGAACTAGCTGCCTTCTCCAGTGTTTTACAGCTCCCTCAGAGGATTGATACAAACAGCAAAATGTAAAAATATATGCATGATCCAACACAAATGTAATTCTAAACATACAGAATTAGTCCCATTGATTTCCTGTTCCTACAACCAGCTGTCATATTTTTATTAGAGCAGTGATCTCCAACCCCTGGTCCGGGGACTGGTACTGGTCCGTGGATCAGTCGGTACTGGGCTGTGGCTCCTCCTCGTCCTCCTCCCTGGCTGCTGCCTTGGGCGCTGCCCTGCCACTCTGCCGCCGGCTCACCTTTGGTGCTCTCCAGTGGCTGCCATGGCTGGGGCTCCCTCTCAGTGTGGCACTGTGCAGCTGCTGCTGGCAGCGCACCCCAGTGGGTGGCGGGAAGTCAGGGGTGCCAGTGGAAAAGCAAGTGGAGCAGAGGCTCAGGCGCCGGCGACGTCCCTTGGCAAAATACTACCCCCCCGGGCCTCAGTAAAATTGTCAAGCGTTGGCTGATCCCCGGTGATAAAAAGGTTGGGGACCACTGTATTAATCATAGATTAGTAGTTCTAAAGATCTTGCTGCCACATGTAACATTTGCCAGTCTCTTGTTTTGTTTTGTGATCCATACTGAATGTCAGTAGTACTGAGGGTGTACCATTCATCATGACAGGTGCCCCAGCCAATGAGCGTGCAGTATTTTCTGACCAATGAGAGCGCAGAGGAGGCGGGACTAAGGCGGGGTGTAAGGTCCTGCCCACGTGGTCAGGTTGGCCCCTCCCTCTGAAATGGGAGGGGTTGGAATTATGTCTTGTTGTAGCCTGAGTCTTGGTTTAATTAAAATAAGTAGATTAATTTTGAATCTTTGATACTTAAAAACCACCCCTGCGGGGCGGGTAGGTGTAAGGATATTACAAGCAGAGTCTCCTAGCACAAGCACCTGAGAGAAAAGCCGATCAGAATGCCCCTGTAGATGGTGCTGTATTTTTTATCCTTGTTAATTTCAAAGTATCATAGCTCGCTTAAAAAATAGGCAGAATGATTTTAGATCTTTGATGCTAAAAAACCAACCCTGCAGGGCAGGCTCTTGTAAGGATTTACAAGAAGTGTCTCCCCCTGCAGAAGCACATAGGGCGAAAAAGCAATCACGATGTCCCATAGTTGGTACTTGGACATTGCTCAAAGTTTTTATCCTTGTTAATTTCAAAAGTATCATAGCCTGCATAAAATAAGCAGATTAATTTGGGATCTTTGATGCTAAAAAACAAAACAAAAACATCCCACAACAGTGCTGCCTGCTGTACAGTTTTACACATAGGGAGTGCTCTGGGTCTCTAAAGGGGTTCTCTGTGTGGCTGGAAGAAGTCTCAGAGAGTGTGCCACGGGGGCTGGTTGGTGGAGTGTTGTAGCTTGAGTCATGGTTTAATTAAAATAAGCAGATTAATTTTGGATCTTTGATGCTAAAAAACCAATCCTGCAGGGTGGGCTCTTGTAAGTATTTACAAGAAGAGTCTCCCTGCAGAAGCACATAGGGCGAAAAGCGATCATGATGTCCGAATTTGGTTCTTGGACATAGCCCAAAGTTTTTTATCTTTGTTAATTTTAAACGTATTATAGTTTATTTAAAATAATCAGGTTAATTTTGGATCTTTGATGCTAAAAGCCAGCCCTGCAGAGCGGGCTGTTGTATAGTTTTATACATAGGGAATGCTCTGGGACTCCAAAGGGGTTCTCTGTGTGACCGGAAAAAGTTTCAGAGAGTGTGGCAGGGGATGGTAGGTGGGGGGGGGTTGGGGGGGGCTCGGGGGGTGCTTTTCTTCCCTTCTACACTCAGTATCCAACTATGGCTTGATTAAAATAACAAAATGAATAAATTTTGGATCTTTGGTGCTAAAAGCCAGCCCTGCAGAGCGGACTGTTGTATGGTTTTACACATAAGGAGTGCTCTGGGACTCCAAAGGGGTTCTCTGTGTGGCTGGAAAAGTCTCAGAGTGTGTGCCAGGGGTGCTAGGAAGGGGGTTTTTTTGGAGCTCCAGGAGCGCGCATGCTACCAGCATTTAAACGTGCTAACAAGCGTGCCTTTCAAATGGGAGAGAGGGAAGGCATCCAGGGTGCTTTCTGCTACTGCAGAACCCACTGCCCCCATGGAAACCACACCAGTATATCTACTGCAGAATCAGGATGAATATATATTTCTGTTCAAACACATAGCTCTCAGCCTGTATGATCTGGCTTTCTAAGGAATTGCTCAGCCAGTTTGCCTACTGAATAGCTCACATATGTCAGAAAGGAAAAGGCTGGTTAGGCTCCGCCCCCCTCCCCTCCAAACGTCAGGGAGTGTTGATTGTGGCTTGCTGGAGCTTGGGTGTCCAGCGAGTGTGTTTCGATGTGATTAGTAGAAGGGTGGGGTACGACTAATGGCTTTTTCTTCTATCGTGGGGGGATATCTGATCATTCGTGGAATAGAATATAGGAATTTCTGAGTGCACTCTTAAAACAGACCAACATGAAGTTTTTTATTCTTGTTAATTTCAAAAGTGGCAAGCCTCCCCCCCCCTCCCCCGATACACAGAGCCTGAAAGCAACTGGCTGTATATAGTCAACGATGTGAGAGCCTCTGAGTTGACTGATTTATTTTTGGAAGGTGGGTGCCCAGGGAGATTCACAATATAAAGAAAATACATAAAATATATCACATAAAATACATACAAAAGCAAATTTTAAAACCACAATTTAGGACTACTTTAATCCGATGCAATCCTAAGTAAAGCCGACAGCTGCCTAGTAAGGACCAAAAGCGGGAGGTTCAAGTGTACAACCCAGAGGAGATTGTTCCACAAGTGTGGGGCTGCTGCTGAAAAGGCCCTTTTTTCATGTAACCACCAAATAAGCTTCTTTAGTTACTGGGACAACCAGACAGGCCTCTCCCAGTGATCTTAATTCCAGGACTGAGTTTTTCTATGCAGTGGTATATTTTGTGTACAAGGAAGCCTTCAGACGTGTGAGCTCTCACTTGCTGTCTGCCATGGTAAGCCACATGGAGGATCACCATCTCACTGAGAAGAATTAGATCTACATACTAGGGAAGGTCTTGTCATTGGAACACAAACTCAATAATTTGGCTCTCAAAAGCTGCTAAAGGGGATCTGATGTGGACTTGAGCCATGCAAAACTTGTCCCAAAGTTGTTTCACTAATTAAAACAACAACAACAAAAATGCCCTTCTCCAAGCCTGGATGTGGGGGGGGGGGGAGTTGAGCATAATACAGATACCTGTATTTTTTCTATACCAGGACTTAATGGACCTAGGGAGGGGTGGAAAAGTTCCAATGGGGTAAATAACAGATGGAAAGGAGAAAGTTCCTCATTACCACAACACCAGTCTAGTCACACACACTCTACTTCTATCTAGGGCCGAATTACATGCTCAGTTTTCTGGTCTGTGCCTGTTTTCCTAGATGCTATTCCTGGGACATCTCTTGCCACCCTACAAAAAGCAGCCCCCCCCTCCCCCATATGTGTACTTTTGTTTTATAGTCTTGTGTTAATGCCACATCTCATACTGGTGAAATTCACAAAATAATAAATACCACAACATAGACAGAGTGTAAAAGAGCACCCCCCTCACCCCCCACAAAATATTCTCAACACAGCGTGTTTAATCAAGAATATTATTTATTTATTTGGATTTTTATACAATGTTTAAACAAAGTTATACCTGATAACAGCAATGTTCCTACACGTTCTGAAAACCTGCTGTCAGCAATCTGAACATAAGTTTGATCAGATATACAACGTTAGGGCAACTCAGACCGTCAGTTCGGTATAGAGGTCTCCAACATAGCCTGACAATCATGTCTTTTAAATTTTCTAAGGGAATGCTCAGTGCAAGCAGGTGTGGACAGACAGCTCTCTGTACAACAGGGTGCCTTCTAAAAATGCTTTTTCAATTGCACTTCGGGTTGCTTTAGAACAAAGTAGGGTTGATGGGGGAACATTAAGATTCCGTTATTTTAGCTGATGTGTAAGGGGGTGTGGTGGGAATAGGCAGAGGCCTCAGGGGCTGTTTTAGTACTGATAAGAGATCCCACCGAGAAAAGCTGGGTGTGTGTCTTAAGGGTTCCTCCACTGTGCCCTGGCCTCTGGGGGGGGGAAAAAAACAGGCCATTCCCCCCCCCCCCAACACCCTTCAAACACAATAATGGGTTTGCAAAACTTCGAGCTCTCCCCCCCCCCCCCCTACACAGAACCCTGAAATTTAAGATTCGGTTATTTTAATAATTGGATATACATTCAGCTAAACTATTAATGTGTAATGTCCATTACAGCCCCTTGATATTTCACCACAACAGGAGGTTCCAGAGACCAGAGTGGTAGACATGGATCTTGCAAACTCTTCTCTGGTATGGAGCAGTTACATCCTTCAGTTTAGCATGCCTCAAAAGGGTGTGTTGCAAGGGGGCTACAATTGTTTGTGTGTGTGTGTGTGTGTGTGTGTGTGTGTGTGGTGGTGGTGGTGGGAATTAAATGAAAAATGCTTGCTTTTCATTTGCACTTTGGGTTGCTTTAGAACAAACCATGAGTTGAGGGGAATCCTGCTAATAAGATAATAGCCAGTCAAGGACTTTCATACATAGGGACTGTCCTTAGTATCTACCGTAAAGCACTGTTGGCACAGCAGCACTGACATTGCAGGCTCACACTGTTTTTACCCCCATTCTCCTGTTAAAGCTCAGACGATTTGTTTACTCAGACTGACTGCGAACACCTAATTCTGCAATGGTAGTTAGAGTGCATCTCAAAATATCTATTTCAGTAAAGGAAATCATAAATCTGTAGCTTATGTTTCCTATGCACATTACCTATTTGAGACATTGCTTACCATGAGAGTGATCCGTTGAGGGCTACAACTGACACAAGCATCAGCTTAAAAAAAATCAAAAATCAAAAAAGGACCCCCGTGT
Source organism: Paroedura picta (assembly GCF_049243985.1). Lineage (NCBI taxonomy): Eukaryota > Metazoa > Chordata > Lepidosauria > Squamata > Gekkonidae > Paroedura > Paroedura picta. The sequence continues at coordinate 27,117,052 of NC_135376.1, read as the reverse complement.
TACCAATAGTCTATGGAAAATCACAGTATTAGTGTTTTTCTTTGGTATAACTGGAGAGCAGGTAGCATCTCGGGTGGTTTTTTGGAACTTGTCTCTTTCTTGTCCCCCGAAATGAAGTGCGGTGCGGGTTACTGAGTTTTAAATTGTAGACTTTAAGATTCAGTTATTTTAATAACTGGGTATGCATTCACCTAAACTTTGAATTCCATTAGTAGATATCCAGGCAGTCTCAAATGCAACCTTACCACGTGTCTAAAAGCAGTTTGCGGATCTGAAGGAGTAAGAGTTTAAAGAGAAACTGTCACGTGTGAAAAAATTTCCTCCTGGCCTTTCTTAGCATTTTTTTGGGTATAAAATTATCGACTTGCTTGTCACTAATCAAGACTTCTGTGAGGACACCCGAGGTAAAGATTTTTTTCAACAGGTGTCTTCAAACAGCAACTTCAGCCTTTAAATACACGTATTCTCCGAATTCTGGTATTTGCTTTCAGGTTACAAAAAAAAATTTGAACTGTGTAGAACATTAGAAATTTAGAAGTAAGGGCTTTAGTTCTGGTCACCCCGCATTGTGAAGCATCTATGTTCATTATAGGACTTGATATTTCATCACATCAAGGGGTTTCATACCTTTTTGATGATCGACAGAATTGTGTCATACCAGTAATATTATGCAACCGGCATGTATAAATGCATATTAAAATATCAGTTGTATAAAATAAAGTCACTCAGACCCTGTCTGACCTGTGATTTCACTGAGACAGGAAGATGTGTAAGGATGTGTGGTGGGATGAGAGAAGAGTAATATTCATGTTTCTGGAAAGTATTGATAAGCATTCCCCCCTGGAAAAAACAGGATGCATGTATTCGCAGTTCCTCTAGCGTGTCTGCCCTCTGAAAACAGCCGCTCCCCACCCCACCCACTCCAAACACAAGAGGGGCTTTGCAAATCCTGCTCTCTGTACATTGTACTGTGAAATGAAGTGCAGTGGGGGTTTGTTGTTGTTGTTGTTAGTTGCGAAGTCGTGTCCATCCCAGTGCAACCCCATGGACAAGGATCCTCCAGGCCTTCCTGTCCTCTACAACAGTGGTCCCCAACCTGCGGGCCGCGGCCCGGCGCCGGGCCGCAAAGGCCATGGCGCCGGGCCGCGGCTCCCTCTCCCCGCCCCCCCCCCCGCAGTAAAAAACTTCTTTAAAAAAGCTTTAAAAAAGTAAAAAACTTCTTTAAAAAAAGCTACTTACTGCGGGAGGCGGGGAGAGGGAATCAGGGCCGGGCCGCGCCCGTGCAGGCCGCGCCCGCTCGTCCCGATCCGCGGGCGCGGCCCGCGGGTGCGGCCCGATCCGTGGGTGCGGCCCGCGGGCGCGGCCGGGCGCGGCTCGCGGGTGCGGCTCGCGGGCGCGGCCCGATCCGCGGGTGCGGCCGGGCGCGGCCCGAAGCATGGGCGTGGCCCGCGCGGGCGCGGTCCCTGCGGGCGCGACCCGATGCCCTGCCGGTCCCCAGCCTAATAAAGGTTGGGGACCACTGCTCTACAACTCCCCAGAGTCCATTTAAGCTCGCACCGACTGCTTCAGTGACTTCATCCAGCCACCTCATTCTCTGACGTCCCCTTCTTCTTTTGCCCTCCATCGCTCCCAGCATCAGGCTCTTCTGCAGGGAGTCCTTCCTTCTCATGAGATGGCCAAAGTATTTGAGTTTCATCTTCAGCAGTGGGGATTATTGAATCTTAAATCGTAGACTTTCAGTTATTTTAATAATAATCGGGTATGCATTCACCCAAATTTTGAATTCCCTTATTAAATATCCAGGCAGTCTGAAATGCATCTGTACCGCATGTTTAAAAGCAGTTTGTAGATCTGAAGGAGTAACATCTTAAAGAGAAACTGTCATGGGTGAATATTTTCCCCCTGTACTTTCCTTTCTTAGCATTTTTTTTCCGAGGGGGGGCTATACAATTGTCAATTTGCTTCTTCAGTAAAGGAATTTAATCACTCATCAAGACTTCTGTGAGGAAAGCGGAGGCAGAGAGGGCCCCCTGACTGCAGCCCCCCTGCCCCCTGATCCTAATGATTATAGTTAGACATCAGAAAAAGTCATCCTCTTTTCGATTTTTTTTTTTTTTGGTCTCTTTTTCTCGGTTTCAGCATTATGTTGTATAAACACTTCACGTGCATCCAAAACCATTCTCAAATATCATTATTTAAAATAATTTATAATTCTGCAAACTTCTTTCGTGCCATGGCCCTTCAATATGTGGGACAAATCTAATCTTTTTCTCCTCACTTTTGTATTCTGGATTATTTTATCTAATTAGCTGCCATTTGTGATAGTTTACTTGAGTCCCTTATTGTAAAGAAGAGTTTACTTAACTCTTCTAATGTAAATTAGACTCTTCTACCACATATGTATAGCGACGAAATAGCACAATAACATTATGCATAATAAATTGTTATTTCATTAGTTTGGAATAATTAACATTGGCCAATACATTGGAGGAAGCCAACCTTTTATTATTATTATTCAGCCACCCTGATTTTAACGCTTTCTAAACATAGGAGTAATAATTTGCAGTTGGATCATTAAATCTACAGGTAACATTTTTTAATATAATTCCTAAGAAATGTCTGGCTAAAATGCGTAGGGACTGTTGTAAGAATAGGCCAATAGCAAGGCTGTTTGCATTAAGTGATCTTGAGTGCGCATTAGTGAGACAACATGAGGCTCTTACATACCCTTGCTCTAACAGTTCCCAAAACAAGATTATTTATTTATTTATTTATTTATTATTTTACCAAACACCTAATGCTTTCTAAGGAGGGCCCGTGGTCATTGTTTGTTTATCTCGAATTGTGTCAAGCTGAATAACGTTGATATCACAGTATGCTTGGGTGAACGTTGAACCTTTTCTGCTTTCTTTTGCAGAAGACAGAAACATTATCAGGAAAACATGTTCCTTCACGTTTTCTAGTGTCCCTGGTTTCTGAAATGACCAAACACCCCCCCCCCACACACACACACACACACACAACTCTCCTTCCCCTTTTGCACAACTGATCGCAGCAAGGCTTCCTTCGCATCCAAATTCATTCTCAAATTCCTCGGGTTAAATAAATTTCAGAGAACTGGCTTAATTATTTACGATTCCCGGCAACCTTCATTTTGTAATATTTCATTTAATCTCCATCTAAATTGGACTAGGTTTCAAGAACCAAATTTACCAGGTTGTGGTCAGAAAAATGTATCCTATGAGCGAGAGAGAACAATTTCCCCATACTTAATTCTAACAGCATATATAATTCTGCAGACTTCTTTCGTGCCGTGCCCTTCAATACGTGGGGCAAATCTAATCTTCTGTACTTACTTGGCGCGTGCCCCCCTGCTGCTTGCCAAGTCCCCCACAAGAATTACCAAGTGTTTGTTCTACTGGATTCTGCAACTTGGCTTAGTAGGTCTTCCACAACCAATATGTTTACAGCTTATAATGCTAAAGGGTGTTCAAGGGTGTTACCAAACACCTAATGCTTTCTTGCGGCCTGGGAAGCTTCTTACTGCGGGGGGGGGGAGAGGGAATCAGGGCCATGGTGCGCATGTGCGCATGCGCGGCCCAGCTGGGGCTGCGCTCGCGCGCTGCGCGGGCGGGACAGTTGCCCTGCCAGTCCCCAGCCGAAAAAAGGTTAGGGACCACTGCTTTACAACACACTTCATTGTTGTGGCATGTCTGTATCTTATTTTGAAGGGATGTTTAAACATTACCATAGCGATCAGGGAGCGTTAGGGCAGTGGTTGAGAGTAGAGGGGTAAACTACCCCCCCCACCGGGCCTCAGTAAAAGGCGTTGAGTGGTCCCCGGTGAGTGGTCCCCTGCGTTGAGTGGTCCCTGGTGATAAAAAGGTTGGGGACCACTGCCCTATAGAATGGGAAGACCCCCATACTCAAGCAGGTGGGCAAATATTGTGCACGCATATATAGCTTGAGGGGAAGACAACTGAAGCTATCAGTGGTTATTTAGAGAAGTTTTATTATTAAATTTTAAATTTGTAACCTTAAATTTAAAATTTGGAGGTTCTTTTACTTTCTGTGAGCGGTGTCATCCTTTGCAGTGTGCTTATCATAATTGACAGCTCCAGCACCCCTCAAGAAGCTGTACTTTTGATGGTATGATATCTGGTTACAATAGTCACAGCAGTCGCGTTTCACAGGGCAATGTGCCGCCTCGACTATCTGTACAAACAACTGCCAATCCGCTTCTTCATCAGAGAGCTGCAACAGAAAAACACAATCCTATTTTTTATTTCTGCCCCACTGCTGAGGAATTCCTGACAGTTAGAGGGGTTTCTCAGTGGAACAGCATGATGGAAGTGGCAATTAATGAGGAAATGAAGCACATGCCGATGGATTCGGATGTCATGGAAGAAGCAAGAAGGCTTCCTTGTACACAAAATATACCACTGCATAGAAAAACTCAGTCCTGGAATTAAGATCACTGGGAGAGGCCTGTCTGGTTGTCCCAGTAACTAAAGAAGCTTATTTGGTGGTTACATGAAAAAAGGGCCTTTTCAGCAGCAGCCCCACACTTGTGGAACAATCTCCTCTGGGTTGTACACTTGAACCTCCCGCTTTTGGTCCTTACTAGGCAGCTGTCGGCTTTACTTAGGATTGCATCGGATTAAAGTAGTCCTAAATTGTGGTTTTAAAATTTGCTTTTGTATGTATTTTATGTGATATATTTTATGTATTTTCTTTATATTGTGAATCTCCCTGGGCACCCACCCTCCAAAAATAAATCAGTCAACTCAGAGGCTCTCACATCGTTGACTATATACAGCCAGTTGCTTTCAGGCTCTGTGTATCGGGGGGGGGGGGGGGGAGGCTTGCCACTTTTGAAATTAACAAGAATAAAAAACTTCATGTTGGTCTGTTTTAAGAGTGCACTCAGAAATTCCTATATTCTATTCCACGAATGATCAGATATCCCCCCACGATAGAAGAAAAAGCCATTAGTCGTACCCCACCCTTCTACTAATCACATCGAAACACACTCGCTGGACACCCAAGCTCCAGCAAGCCACAATCAACACTCCCTGACGTTTGGAGGGGAGGGGGGCGGAGCCTAACCAGCCTTTTCCTTTCTGACATATGTGAGCTATTCAGTAGGCAAACTGGCTGAGCAATTCCTTAGAAAGCCAGATCATACAGGCTGAGAGCTATGTGTTTGAACAGAAATATATATTCATCCTGATTCTGCAGTAGATATACTGGTGTGGTTTCCATGGGGGCAGTGGGTTCTGCAGTAGCAGAAAGCACCCTGGATGCCTTCCCTCTCTCCCATTTGAAAGGCACGCTTGTTAGCACGTTTAAATGCTGGTAGCATGCGCGCTCCTGGAGCTCCAAAAAAAAACCCTTCCTAGCACCCCTGGCACACACTCTGAGACTTTTCCAGCCACACAGAGAACCCCTTTGGAGTCCCAGAGCACTCCTTATGTGTAAAACCATACAACAGTCCGCTCTGCAGGGCTGGCTTTTAGCACCAAAGATCCAAAATTTATTCATTTTGTTATTTTAATCAAGCCATAGTTGGATACTGAGTGTAGAAGGGAAGAAATGCACCCCCCCGAGCCCCCCCAAACCCCCCCCCCACCTACCATCCCCTGCCACACTCTCTGAAACTTCTTCCGGTCACACAGAGAACCCCTTTGGAGTCCCAGAGCATTCCCTATGTATAAAACTGTACAACAGCCCGCTCTGCAGGGCTGGCTTTTAGCATCAAAGATCCAAAATTAACCTGATTATTTTAAATAAACTATAATACGTTTAAAATTAACAAAGATAAAAAACTTTGGGCTATGTCCAAGAACCAAATTCGGACATCATGATCGCTTTTCGCCCTATGTGCTTCTGCAGGGAGACTCTTCTTGTAAATACTTACAAGAGCCCACCCTGCAGGATTGGTTTTTTAGCATCAAAGATCCAAAATTAATCTGCTTATTTTAATTAAACCATGACTCAAGCTACAACACTCCACCAACCAGCCCCCGTGGCACACTCTCTGAGACTTCTTCCAGCCACACAGAGAACCCCTTTAGAGACCCAGAGCACTCCCTATGTGTAAAACTGTACAGCAGGCAGCACTGTTGTGGGATGTTTTTGTTTTGTTTTTTAGCATCAAAGATCCCAAATTAATCTGCTTATTTTATGCAGGCTATGATACTTTTGAAATTAACAAGGATAAAAACTTTGAACAATGTCCAAGTACCAACTATGGGACATCGTGATTGCTTTTTCGCCCTATGTGCTTCTGCAGGGGGAGACACTTCTTGTAAATCCTTACAAGAGCCCGCCCTGCAGGGTTGGTTTTTTAGCATCAAAGATCTAAAATCATTCTGCCTATTTTTTAAGCGAGCTATGATACTTTGAAATTAACAAGGATAAAAAATACAGCACCATCTACAGGGGCATTCTGATCGGCTTTTCTCTCAGGTGCTTGTGCTAGGAGACTCTGCTTGTAATATCCTTACACCTACCCGCCCCGCAGGGGTGGTTTTTAAGTATCAAAGATTCAAAATTAATCTACTTATTTTAATTAAACCAAGACTCAGGCTACAACAAGACATAATTCCAACCCCTCCCATTTCAGAGGGAGGGGCCAACCTGACCACGTGGGCAGGACCTTACACCCCGCCTTAGTCCCGCCTCCTCTGCGCTCTCATTGGTCAGAAAATACTGCACGCTCATTGGCTGGGGCACCTGTCATGATGAATGGTACACCCTTAGTACTTCTAATGTCTTCTGTGCATATCAAAGGCTCCTGTTTTCTGTTTGGATTAAAGTCCTAGTATGGATTTTCCATGAACTGCCACAGTAGATTCTCAATCCTGCCTCCAGATACACTCATGGATTTCCTAGACTTTGTATCCACCTTATACTTCTGTTTTATTTTCAGATACAGTCCTGAGAGAAGGGAATATACTGACAGACACCCTCTGGCTCCTGGTATCTGTGTCTCCCTGTCATTTATAAATGTATTAATAATAATTGTAAGTTCCATATATCAATCTAATTTTTAACAGAGGACGATCCATAAATTAATATACAAATTGTTTCTCTCTTGTGTCTCCCGCTAGTACCTTCTTAATAGCTCCGTTTGAAATGGATTTCTGATTCAAGCCATCATAACATGTCAGATTTATTTAAATTATTTATTGGGATACTTAGTGGCTCATAACACCATAAGTACTATCCACATTTAACTTGTCCCAGACAAAAACCTACTGTTTATTTCACCTTGCATCAACTGTCTGGTGTGCACTTTGCAAATGTAGTCTTCTTTTTCATTAAGATGAAAAAAATTAATGCTTTGTGTATGTTGCTTGGTAATTCATGTGCAGATCACTCTAGAATTTGCCCAATCCTTTACAAAAATTAGGTTTTTATCTTTTAAAAATGGAAAATTCCACTAGTAACTTCATGTTTCGCCTAGATATATTATTTTACTCGTATGCAGGTAGGAGCAAATCAGAATTTGATAATGAATTATGACAGCATTTTTAATAAAGCTATGAACTAAACTAACCAGGCACATAATCTGTTACATGGAAGATTTAAAAACACATGACCTTAATATTAGAAAGCTGTGTGTATATAGCTCCAGAGCTGTTCTTCTCAGCAGGCAGTTCTATTTTTTAAATTTTCACTTATAATTAATTAATAGCTTCATAAGGCCAATTTTAATTAACTCTTAGACTCAGTTTGGAATACTGGCAGTCATATTATTAGTTTCACAAACAAAATATACATTTGCAATGAAGTTGCTAAACATCCAACTTCTCAATTAATTCTCAATGTGGTCAAATCTGGAGAAAAGTCCCAGGTCTGCAAACATTTTGGGGGTCAACCTCCCCAATAAAAACAGTACCTGTCTCTTTAATAAGGATCCTAATGGGTACTGTGGAAGTTGCTAGGCAACCACAACAGCACTGCCAGTCACTAGACCTTTATTAGTAAAAGAGGCTCTATTTCAGGGTTGTTTTGGCCTTTGAGGGAGGACTCCTGTTCTCTGATCTGACAGCAAGCATCGGAGAACTTGCTACAATGTGACTTGCAACACTCACTCCCAGGCTCAGCTATTTGCTACTGTTCAACAACAGCACTGCTCCTATGTATAACATTATAAAAAATTGCACCTCAGGCCATTCCTCACCTCCTGACTATCTCGCTCTCCTTTGCAGCCTTCCCGTGCTTTTTGGCACTCCACATGCCTGCTTGAAATGGTGTCGGAGAGGAACGTGCTATACATGGGACTCTCTTCCGCTTGTCAATCAAGCTAGGCAGCCAATCACCTTTCTCCCTGTTTTAAAGGGACCGAGATGCAAGCTAATTTTTTTAAAGTAAAAATTCTCCATTGCTATGCCTATGCATCTAATCATAGATGCATAATGCTTACTTTACTGCCACCCCTTTTGGAATTATGAGCCTTGAAGCTTTAAAAAAGTAACCTTGTTCCCGATTTTTTTTGGGGGGGGCAGGGGGTAGAGAAGCATGCTTTGTGTGTTAACTGGTGGGGGAAATTTTGTTTTGCTCTGCTTGGATGATTTAATGTGTATTCAATGCTCCAGGCAGTTTGCTTCCAAAAAAAAAAAAAAAAGCCCCGTCCCCAGGAAAAAGGAGAAGGAGGTGGGTGTGAGGGTGGGCACTGGAGGTAGAGATAGCACAATTTTGGCTCCGCACATTTCCTTAGTGTGTGGTTTGAAAGGTACTCTCCTCTTGCTTGCGCTACATAGTTGGGGGAATCCACTTTTTGGGATTTCTCAACTATCGCTTTAAAATGGAGGATGTTGCTGCTGGTTTGCTGATGGGATGCTGGATGCTGACAACGTAATGTAAAAGGCCCCCAAAATGGCGTCAGCAAAAGTTAAACCTTTCACTACATTTTTTGGGTGCGGAATGACCTTCACTCTGCTATGAAAGCTAACTGTGTGATCTTGGGCCAGTCACATACACTCAGCCTAATTTACCTTGGAGGATTGTTGTGAGAATAAAAGGAAGAGGAGCATGATGTAAGCCACATGGGTCTCCACTGAGGAGAAAGAAGAGTATAAATGAAGTAAATAAAATGTAGACGAAGAAGAAGAGTTTGCTCTTATATGCTGCTTTTCTCTACCCGGTGAAGACTCAAAGCAGCTTAAAGTCGCCTTCCCATTCCTCTCCCCACAACAGACACCCTGTGAGGTAGGTGAGGCTGAGAGAGCCCTGATATTACTGCTCAGTCAGAACAGCTTTATCAGTGCTGTGGCAAGACCAAAGTCACCCATCTGGTTGCATGTGGGGAAGTATGGAAACCCGGCTTGCAAGATTAGAAGTCTGCACCTACTATACCAAGCGAAAGATGTGGCAGATTAAAATTAGGCAAGTGGATGAGGTGGACACGTAGAATCTTGGTTCTTGGAAATATCATAGAATCATAGAATCATAGAGTTGGAAGGGGCCATACAGGCCATCTAATCCAACCCCCTGCTCAACGCAGGATTATCCCTAAGCATCCTAAAGCATCCAAGAAAAGCGTGTATCCAACCTTTGCTTGAAGACTGCCAGTGAGGGGGAGCTCACCACCTCCTTAGGCAGCCTATTCAACTGCTGAACTACTCTGACTGTGAAAATTTTTTTCCTGATATCTAGCCTATATCGTTGTACTTGAAGTTTAAACCCATTACTGCGTGTCCTCTCCTCTGCAGCCAACAGAAACAGCATCCTGCCCTCCTCCAAGTGACAACCTTTCAAATACTTAATGAGGGCTATCATGTCCCCTTTCAACCTCCTTTTCTCCAGGCTGAACATTCCCAAGTCCCTCAACCTATCTTCATAGGGCTTGGTCCCTTGGCCCCAGATCATCCTCGTCGCTCTCCTCTGTACCCTTTCAATTTTATCTACGTCCTTCTTGAAGTGAGGCCTCCAGAACTGCACACAGTACTCCAAGTGTGGTCTGACCGTATACAATGGGACTATGACATCTTGTGATTTTGATGTGATTTTGATATCAAGATACGATGGCTGCCAGGGGATAGGAAAGAAACAATAGTAGGAAGGGGGCTCAAGGGAAAGTAAGGTCCCTTTTTGGGTTTCTTAGTGCACAGCTGGCTATGACCCAGTCAGAACTGCACAACTTAGTCAGACCTTTCCCTGGGAGAGATTGCTAGGGGAGGGAAAAATTGAAAGTTCCAGACAGGTTAATTAAGGTAGGCTGGCTGGTGGATGGGTAGGAAAAAAGGAAGCAAGAAAAGGGGGAAAGGCTATGGAGCCTTTCATAGAAAGGAAAGAGGAAATGGCCATGGAGAACATGCGATTCTGTCCCCCCCCACACCAAAATAAAAGTCCCTTTGCTTGCTGGATACAGCATAAAAATTCAATTTAATTTTTTAAAATATATTTCCATGGTTGACATTATCAAGTATAAAGAATTCTAATATCTGAATTCATGCAATCCATTTGAAAATTGCTTTTAAGAGGTAATGGCTGTTGGCTGTTCTTTTTAAACTAATTTCAAAGTTGTGACAGTATTATATATGGTTGTAAAATAACTATAAAATGAAAAATTCATACTGAAACATAAAAACCTTCAATTATTTTGATGTAGATTTATTCCTAGGCTAGTACAATAAAGCTTAAAAGGTTATTCATATGAATCACAGTAAAAGGAATGAATGTTTCATTTTGATCTGATTAGATGGTAAGTATCAGATCCCAACATGTCTGTGCAGACTTCTTCTGTTCAGATAGACTCCAAGATACATGACATATTATATAACATCGAAAGTATCACTAACTCGTACTAGGATATAAAAAAGTTCCCCTCTGTTCCTTCAACTCTTCTATGCATTTGGAAAAGCAAATGTTGCTTATTTAAAGTAACTGGAGTTTGAGCCAATTGCTCTAGATGTATGAGAAGCATAATCTTTTTAGTCTGTCAATCCAGTTATACTGAAGTACTTGGGTTTTAAGCAGATTTAGTTTCTCCAAAATTATTAAATGAATCCAAGAGAAAAGGCAGAAACAGCAGCTGCTGGATAAAATATCGAGTTTGTATCATCTGTGAGGTCATGCTATATGGGAAATTTTAGCTATTACTAGATACCAGAAATTTTGAAGTAACTTAAAGTTCAGACAACTCCCCTCTACTTATAGTATGTGCAACATACAAAATAAGTGTGGGAGAGAAGGGAATGGAAAATGAGGGGCCTAATCATAGAGTCCCACACCAAAAACTCCTTAGTCCATGCTTCAGGTAACCTGGCCAGATCATAGGGACTGAAGTTCCAGCTAGTTGTTCTACATCTTCTGCCCACATATAGTTTCAGACCACACAAATTAATAGAAAAAAATTAATCAAGTTTTAAGAGAAATATAATTTTATAGTGCATAGGTACACTTATTCTATATCCAAAACTCCTATGGCTTCCTGGTTTGAAATGGGAAATCAAGCATATCAAATGGAAAGAAGATTGAAATACTGATCAGTCAAGATTGGATCCAAAACATAACTGACACACTTTATTCTACCTAACTATGCTGAGGAAAGCACAGGATAATGGAGTAAGGCATCCTATTAATTTTATAATGGAAAAAAGCCTGGATGTCATTCATGGCATCTTTAAAACATTTAAGGGTTAATTCCTACTGCTTTAAACTGGATGGCTTACAGACAATAGGGCTGTGTGGGTGACTGTAGACTCTAATCTGGAGAGCTGGTTTTGATTCCCCACTCCTCTACATGCAGCCAGCTGAGTGACCATAGGGTAGTCACAGTTCTCTTAGGGCTGTTCTCACAGAGCAGTTCTGTTAGAGCTTTCTCAGCCCCACCTAGCTCATAGGGTGGAGTAAGGGAGCGGTACAGCAGCCATGATACAAAATCTGCAACATTACCACCAAATCTTAACTAGGTTTGTTGTACTCTTCTACAAGATGCATTCCCTTACTTCCTATTAAGTGCTATCATCATGGGGGAAAGCTGCTGTCTTGTTACAACCCAATATATGCGTATTTACTTCTATATCGTACAAGGAAGCCTACTTCTAGATTGCTGCCTTAAATTTTTAAGCTTCCAAAAATCCTCTTTCGGAGGTAGTCTTTTGCTGAGGGATGTTGCCACTGCTGCATGAGCCCCTGCTCTGCTTGCTTTCCTGCCGGCGCCCCTGACTTCCTGCCACCCACTGGGGGCGCTGCGAGCAGCAGTTGCACAGTGCCACGCTGAGGGGGAGCCCCAGCCATGGCAGCTGCCGGAAAGCACCAAAGGTGAGCCAGCGGCAGAGTGGCAGGGCAGCCCATGAGGCAGCAGCTGGGGAGGAGGATGAGGAAGAGCCGCATCCCGGTACCAACTGATCCACGGACCGGTCCCGGTCCCCAGACTGGGGGTTTGGGACCGCTGCATTAGGCCACTCTTCTCAGCATGGTTTTAGCAGATAAAATTTCATTAGAAATCAATGATGAAACTTCAGCCCAGGACACACCCCTTTAAAAATAGACTCTAATATACAATATTGTTGTTTTTGCATAGGATATTGTAAGTCAAGTAGATGCTTAGTGACTACCAGTCCAGACTTCCATTCTCATACCACTCCCAAAGGCCTAAAATGCTTTAATGAACAGAATACTCACTAAAATTGCTTGCAGGCACAGCAATACTTAAACCTTCTGATTCATTTGATTACATTTTAAAGGGTGAGGATGGTGGGATATAGTAAAGGAAAGTAAGCAGTCAGATGTACTGTTTTGAACCACTAATTTCACAGAGAACACAAATAGGCTTCGATGTACTTTGTAACACAATACATCTTTCAGTGAGTCATTGCAACACATCGATACATATTTGAACAAGTCATTCTTGATGCACATAATGGGAAATTCAGTTCTCCAGAGGAAAACACTGCTCTCCTTCACGGTAGAAGCGGGTAAATTAGTTTGGAAATTAGGGTCTGTTTTCTTTCCCTTGGTAAATCACCCCTATGACAAATATGGAAAGGATTCCTGTAAGAGGCATTGATGTGTTGGCAATTTAGAAGTGAATTTGGCATGCGCAGGTATGAATTCTTCCCATGTGTACCAAGTTTGCCAGGACTGCAAGAATAAGCCTCTGAATGATAATACAAGTGCTAGGGTCACAAGAGTGTTATTTAAGACTAGCCGTGAAGCCTGCTGCAGCTTTAAATGCAATGGGCTCTAGCAGTGTGTGTGTGTGTGTGTGTGTGTAGCACTGGAGGTGTGTAGAGTCCTGAAGGGCTGTCGGCCTTGTCAGAGGAATGGAGAGTGTGGGGCGGAGGCAGGTAGGCGCTGGAGGGCATGGGAGGTGACGTGGTGGGAGTGGACAGTACCCTGTAGGCCGCTGTGGTGGCGTGTTGTAGTGCAGGGGCGGAAGCAGCTGAGGTGCATGGCATGTCGCGTCGGCAGCAAGGCCCTGCAGGCAGCCTTAGCTAGCATAGGAGGCTTGGCATTGTCACCACCTCCTGGAGCATGCAAGCTGGGGTCAGAGCCACGCAGTCCTGTGGGGGAGTGGCAGAAGTTGCATCAGGTCCTCGTGGCTGGAGCTGGCTGCATCAGGCCGTCTTTGCTCGGAGTCCCACAGGGCTGGGTGGGCATCTTAGTTGGCAGGAGGCGGAGGCAGAGGTGGAGGCAGTGCTCAGCCTTGACGGCGGGGCATTAGTGCAAGCATGTTCAGCCTGCAGGTCAGCGGCTGGAGCCCTGTGGGTACCAGGCTGTCTGGGTAGTTCTATCCGGGGGCAGGGGTGCAGTTGGTGGCTTGGTTGCAGCATAGCCGGTGGCTGTGTTCCTGCCCCTGCCTGGTGACCGTGGCAGATGTGACCTGGAAGAAGGTGTGTGTGTGGGCAGAATGGCAAGCATCTGTCCAGGAGGTTAGGAGCTGTAGGGGCTGGGCCTGGCTGCCCCGATTGGCCCTATTTCAACTCGAACATTCTGGACATGCTCCACCCCCCGGGCACTTTCACAGATATTAAGAGGAACCATGGATAAAATTATTTATACAAAAATAATGAAATAGGATATTTCCCAATTCTATAAATTGTTATAATATTTCACATTTCAGATGGATTTTTTTTACTTAAAAAAATTGTCTGTATGAATAAACAAGATAATCCCCCTATTGATAGATGTACAATGTCAAACAGTTCTTATTTATTTATTTATTTATTTATTTATTTATTTATTTAGATTTATATACCGCCCGAAGATTTATATATCCCCGAAGGCTCATTATATTCCCCATAGGCATTCCTAACCATGTCCTCACGCTCCCACAAACCTACAAAATCCACATCCGGTTCCATGACTAAGCTAACCCTAACCAGGGAATTTATCATACATATAAAAATAGAGGGATTTATATGTAGATTTTGAGACAGATTTAGGGTTGGGAAAGATGTGTAATGCTTAGGAAAGGCCATGGGATGTTTAAATATTTTTTGACATTATAGTCCTTGAAAAAATAGAGTGAATCATATGAGGGTAAATTCTCCGGTTAGGGTAAGGGGTAGTTTAGTCATGGGTCCGGATGGGGAGTTTGTCAGTTTTGTGGGAGCGTTAGGGATGGGGAAGACGTTGAGACATGGTTAAGAATGGCTATGGGGTGTACAAGAATTCTTTAACCTTATTGTAAATGTAAAAATAGGGGGATTCATATTAGCGTAAATTCTCTGGATAGGGTTAGCTTAGTCATGGGTCCAGATGCGGAGTTTGCAGGTTTTGTGGTAGTGTTAGGGGTGGGAATATGTTGTGACATGGTTAGGAAAGGCTATGGGATCTTTAAGTATTCCTTGACCTTGTTGTACATGTAATAAAAGGGGACTTATATTAGTGTAAATTCTCCAGTTAGGGTTAGCTTAGTCACAGGTCCAGATGGCAATTTTGTAGGTTTTGTGGGAGCATTAGGGACAGGGAAGATGTTGTAATGTGGTTAGAAATGGTTATGGGGTGTATAAGAATTCTTTGACCTTACTGTACATTTAAAAATAGGTGGATTTATATTAGTGTAAATTCTCAGGTTGAAATAAATTACAATGGGTGCTATCACATATACCTGCACTGTGACCTTCGTGGATTCTAGCCCTCCATTCTCCACCCCCACCCCCACCCCCATTCGATCTTGAGATCCAGTGTGAAGTAGTGAAAGAATAGAAGACTCTAATCTCACGAGCTGGGTTTGATTCCTGACTCCACCTCCAGGGTTGTGAGTTTCCAGGTAGGGAAGATGAATGAGATAAAGAAAGGATGAAAGAGAAAGAGAGGGGGAGAAAGGAGGGGAGGGAAAGAAAACATCAGTTCTCCTGGAGTAAATAGCTGCCTTGGAGGGGCACTGGCTCTCTCCCCCCCCCCCATACAACAGTGTCTTCACAGGTCACTTCTCCCACCTTCCCATCAAATCTCAAATCTTCCAAAGGCCAGGCTGGGCAGGCTCTGGAGGAGTGAACTGCCATCTTTTTGCACCCTCCCCATTCCCCAAAGGCTGGGCCAGGCAGGGAAGGCTGCAGGAAGTCTGCCTTCTTCCAACCCCTTCCTCCACATCTCCCAAAGGCCAGGCTGCGTAGGAAAGACCACAGGGGGGACTGCTTCTTTCCCATCCACACCCACATCTCCCACCGGGCTCATCTGTGCAAATTAAGCAATGCCAGCAATGTTTTTGAAGACAGCTCCAGTCTAAAAGGCATCATGTTAGCAAGACAGTTGCTGACTGCAGAAGACTGAATCATCACAGAGTGAGGACTGAGAGGTTGCTGACAGACAATATTAACTTGAGGCTGCAGGCCTGGGTTGTGGACACAACCTGTGACCTGCTCTTTCTGCTGATGCCCTTGGACTGGCTGAAGGAACCCTTGCCTCAATGAACTGAGTTAAGACATTCATTGCTTTCTGTATCTCCCTAGGCATTCTGTTTTTGAAATACTGATTCGCTCTGCCTCCCTGGCACCTTGTCTGTGCTTTCTTCCAGCAGAGAGCTATAACCTGGGATCAACCGTGAGGCAAAGGAAGCAGCAGCTGGCTTCCCTCCCTTACCTGGGGTAGGGGGAGGGAGGAAAGAGGCTGACCTTTCAGAGACCAGCACCTCATCCACCCAACAAGCAGCATGGAGAGGAAGAAGAGGACAGGTAAGCCCCACAATTGTCCCTCATTGGCAGAGTACTCTCTCCCTTTTGGCGGCACATCTCCAGGGAGGGCCAATCAGGTAGGGAGTGAATTGGCTGCATGCAACTTCAACTTTAAAATTTTTAGTGATTGGGGTTTAGTTGTGGTTTTCTTTGGTTCAGTTTTGTCACTTTGTACCATCTTGCTGGGGTCACAATAAAGAGCTCAAATGAAATCCAGTATCCTGGTCTCTGAACTCATGAATCTAACAGCAGCCCCAAAATCGTGTTGGTCTTTAAGGTACTACTGGACTCAGCTGCATAGGTTGGTGTGTTGGGTGCAAACTGGGGACACCTTGATTCAAATTCCCACTCTGCCATAAAACTCAATGAGTGACCTTGGGTCAGTCGCACTTTCTCAACCTGTCTTGCCACAGGAAGGGTGGATCAGTGGCAGTTCTTCAATACAATACTTTGCAGCAAAAATAGAAATCCCCAAACAAAGTCCTTGTACATATTCCTTCCACACTTCCAGTGTTATGTGAAGGTGGAATTTCTGGAGCTATTCTGTACCCGATAAAAAAGTGAAATTCTTACCTTTTGTAAACGCCATATTTTTGGTGTTTTGCACAACGCTGTGAACATCCAGCATTCCAGCAGGAGGAGAGCTGCCAGCAAGCCACTCGCAAAAGACATGTGTGTTACCAAAGTGGCTGAAGTAGCAAGATCTCCAGCTCCAGTGCCCACCCTCGAGCCTGCCTCCCTCTCTCTTCACCTGGAACAGGGCTTTCTTTCTTTCTTTTTTTTTAGTTAAAAGAACTGCCTGGAGCAATGAATAGGTGCACAGTCACCCAGGCAGAGTACAAAATAAACTTTTCTCCACCAGTTTGTCCATAAAGCATGCATCTTCCCCCCAAAAAAATCACAAATTGCCCCCCAATTTTTTTTAAAGCTTCAAGGCTCCGGATGGCAAGAGGGATTGCAGTAAAAGGAGCCCTATGCATCTATGAATAGTAAAAAGAGCCCTATGCATCTATGAATAGTAAAAGGAGCCCTATGCATCTATGAATAGATGCATATGTGTTTAAATGCATAAGTCTCATTTAAAAAATTAGCTTGCATTACGGTCCCCTTAAAAGAGGGGAAAAGGTGATTGGCCGCCTAGCTTGATTAACAGGTGGAAGAGAGGATCATGTATAGCGCGTTCCCCTCTTCCGCCATTTTAAACAGACATGCGAAATGACCGGAAGCGCGAGACGGCAGCAAAGGAGCCAGCTGGTAAGGAATTCCTGGAGGCACAGGTTTTTTAGCATTATGCATAACGCTAAAAAATGGCATGACACTATTTTTTTACTGTGTGGCTGCATCTCTTTCCCTAAGAGATATAAAGACTGTACGTTGTACGATTAAGTAGATGCAACTCCCCAGAGATACATTTCTCTCCCTTTTCATAGCAAACAGAACAAGATGAACAAGGAACAGTTTAAGCCAGTCCCTGGAGATAAAAACATGCTGCTGTAGCTAAGTGTTCTGCTTCGAACTCAGGGAACCCTAGCCTTAAAGAATGAGTGCATGTGTCCATGTTTGACTCTCTCTCTATTTAACATGTTGCAACCTGTGCAGGTCCCACTGGGCAACTCTCATTCATTGTATTAGGGCTTAAAGAAAAGAAATCCCATGTGGACTGTGTTATATACAAGCGTATAGAAAAAATGTCTGCAACTTTTCTTTAAACAAAAACAACCAGGCAACTGCAGGCTCATTACTGGTGTTTTAGAAATAACAGACAGAAATATTTATAGAACACTTTAGTATAAAATTTCTTAATATTCCTTAAAATGCAGACTTTGCTATATAGCTGATCTACTAGATTGATCCTTGACATTTTATCTTCTAAACAATGTCACGTCTCAAGAGGCCTTGGTTGTGATGGAAAATGCTGTCAAGTCACAACTGGGTTTTCAAGGCAAGAGACATTGCAAAGTGATTTGCCGTTACCGACCTCTGCTTCATAACCCTGGTATTCACTGGTGGTCTCCCATTCAAATATTGGCTAGGGTATCTCTGCTCAGCTTCTGAGATCTGACAAGATTGGGCTAGCCTGAGCTATTCACATCAGGGCCAAAAGCCCTTGCAACCTGAAAAGCAATTAGAATCAGCTAGCTTAAATTCACATTATTTGGTTTCCTTCAGTTCTCATGCAGGATACCCTTCAGATATCTGCAGATCTTATTAAAACCACTGTTAAAATACTCCGAAACAAAACCATTTTTTTACCTCCCCCCACAGCCGGACCCTTTGCTTATACCATTCAGAGAAAAAACCCCCACACACTTTAAAAAGACCACATGGGTTGGAAAAGAGGGCATTTCCGCACCCTTCACATGTAGTGAAATGCTTACTTTATGTAGTCGTTATAGTCTGGCCCCTCCATATGACGTTGCCAACATCCAGTGTCAGGAACGAGATTAATTTTTTAAAGTATCAATACTTGTGATTCCATAAGGGGTGGTGTTAAAAAAGCATATGCATAGATGCATAGGTGTTTAAACAGAGAAGTATGTTTTTTAAAAAAATTAGTGGGCATCGTGGGACCTTTAAAACATGGAGAAAGGGGACTGGCTGCCCGGATTGATTGACAGGTGGAAGAGAGTTAGTGTAAAGAACATTGCTCTCTTCCGCCATTTACAGCAGCAATTGTGGGGGGTGAGAAGTGCGATAAGGCAGCAGACAAGAGTGAGACAGCAAAAAGGTGAGGAGGGCCCGGGAGGCATGATAATATTTAGTGCTATGCCATTCAACTGGCGTAACGCTATTTTTAGTGATGTGCGTAAATGCCCAAAGTATTTCCCTGATATACTTGATATACTTTGAAATGAGGTGACAATCATAGGCATCGTGCTAAATCAGTTTCCTTTCAAATTATGAAATCAGAATTAGTTATGTCTCCAAATGCTACTAATTATACTATCACTCTGAAATGGATAAATTGTGATTAAGGCCAGAAGTACAATAAGTCTATTACAAATAATGATGTTTACCCATCACTTTTACATCTGGGGAAAAGGCTCATAGCTTGTTTGCATGTAGGTGCTGATTCTATGTTATACTATTTTACATTGCTTTCCTTTCCTCTTCACTGCACGCCTGTGAGGCCTATGGAGAAGCCAATGACAATTTGCGATTTCAAAAGGATTATTTTTGTAACAGGAACAAAAAGACCCAGAAAAAGGAGCAGAGGCTTATTATCAAGTTACACAACATGATGGACTAAATATCTTGCAGCAGGAGCAGAACCAAAGATCATTAATTGTCTTTATTCTTTATTTTATTTTTATAACATCTCCATCCCATAGGGCTTGATGTTGTTCTAATTGTGCTGATGTTTAATTAGTTAGCAGTTCATTCTGCATAATTTCATAGTTCTTTTACTATTTTATAAAACTTTCCAGTGAGGTATGTAAGCAAACAATCCCCACTTGACAGACGAGAAAGCTGAGATAAGAGAACTAAATACAAGCCTGGTGTAATTCTGTTAAACTCAGAACTATGAAGAGTTAATGATAACTTTTGTTCTTATTTATTTCAAAAAAAGTAAATTAAGCATGTCCTTGAAATTAGCTGGACTTAAATGTGCCTAATATTTGCTGGACTGGATCATAATCACAATGTTTAGTCCTACTACGTGGGCAGTGCCTGAAGAATTCACACAAGTGCCCCTTGCCCAGAATACTTGAATAACCTGTCTGACTTCAGCAACTTCTAAATGCCAAATCACAATTAGAATTCAGTGACTTCTTACTTTAAATCTGAGCTTCACCCATACAGGCAGCATTACAATGGGCATATATTGGAAATTAGTCTCTGTATGTAATAAAATGGGTTGTAAGGCATGTGAGCACTGGGCAGCAATCACATTTTGTTAGCTAGTTTCAACATGAAATTTTCCTCTAGCAGAGATAATGAGATGGACTTTATTTATTCAAATATAGAGAATGGTCAGCACATTTTTTATTGGCATATTAGTCTAGAACCTGAAAACACATTGATCACAAAAGTAGATCAATATAACAGTCTACTTCTACACATTCTTGCATTCACATTTTTTCTATCCCTAGATTTTGTAATATTAGCTTTTCAGCAATTCTGAAAATGTTGATGAAGTTGGCAACCCTAGTCAGGCCTGGCCCCAGCCTGGGCTCAAAGGCCAAATGAGGCCTGACAAAGATCCTGTCCCTCTCCCCAAAGCCTGGAATGCTATGGGTGCCTAAGCAACAGCCACAATGGGAATCTGTTTTTTTTAAACCTACAGGCACTCCTTTTATAATTTTCTGGGTTTTTAAAGTGTCCCAATTTATTGATTTTAGATTTCATGTTTTTCTGCAAACCTGGGGCCATTTTCAGGTTGTAGAAAGTTCCTTGTCTGGTTATAGCACTAGTCTCGGAATTTAAGTGATTAGTGGGATTTAAGATTTGGCCAACTTCATTATTAGTATAAAGACAAGTGGGGCTCCACAAAACTCACAGAAGGGAATACCATATCCCCCCCCCCCTCAATGAACCCAGGATGGACCCCAGGTTCTCTTGCAGTTACTGCTGGGACTCTTCAGCAGCCATTGCCAGACCCAGAACAGCTCCTGGGCTCTCCCCATGGTCTCTGGTAGCTACTGAACAGCCTGGTGCAGCCTCCATACTCTCTGGCACCTGCTGCTAGGTCCAGTCAGCTTCAAGGATCTCTGGCAGCCAATGCTTGGCCCGGCAAGGTACCCAGGCTCTCATGCTTTCCATGGGCTTCACTGCTGCTGCGCCCTCAGTCTGCGTGGCCACTGGATCCAGGCCCACCCCAGAGCCCAGGCTGTGCTGTCACTTCTACTAAAACCAGCACAGTTCCCAGGTTCCTCCAACTCCTAGTGTTAGGTGTGTTCTTGGCACTTGCAAAGATAATGCCATTTTACTTTGGGGGAATTAAACCCTCTCCATACATAAAAAAAAAATTCCACATCTTTCTGCTAACTTGAGATCTCTGAAGTTTTCTTAAAATCCTAGTTAGCATCTCATAACTCAGATTGATGAAGATCCAAATCCCTACCAATCAGCCAGCAGCAACTGCCAGTGTCCTTCACATCTGGGCCCAACATCTGCTTCCACTCAGGTCCACAGCAGTGGTCAGTAGCCACCACTACACCCAGTGTCCTTCTCTACAACTGGGCCTGTAATAGCTGCCAGCAACAGTGACCATCAGCTGCTGCAACCCCGCCATAGCAGAGAAGGATGCTGGTTGCTGCCCCAGACCAGCAGCTAGCATCTTCATCCTCCTCTGTGTCCAGGCCCACAGTGGTTGCCGGCATGGAATGGGTCCCTGTGTTGTTCTGCACATGGGCAGACAATACAATTCAATTTGTTGGGGATTTGTAAAAAAAATTAAACAATGTTTTGATTTCACAGTTTTTTTGCCAAGTTGGGGAATCTTCCAAGTTTGAAGAAAGATCTGTATAGTGTCCACATGTCCCCCATCTGCAGATTTAGATATCCACAGATAGGAGCCATGGATTACTAATAGTATATAGATAAGGTGACATACATAAATGACCAATGCCCTCCTACTCCTCATGTCCTTCATGGAAGTCTTGCCACTGCCAGACACATCATGGAAAGTTTGCAGAATATCTCACGATATTTATATTCAAAGCTCTGTAAGAATTTGTTCCCTAAAAAGTTGCTCAAGGGCAGGGTGGCTATCTGGATCTTCCATATGCCAGTAGATAAACTTAATGTTATCCTGCAGGCTTCAAATCCAGAGGCTGACTCAGACTGAAAAAGAATTCAGCAAGGTTTTGCCACTGGCTGAAATAAAAGCATGATTGAGTCTCTGTATTATAGATGTTTTGCCCTTCCCTAGAAATATCTTTTTGTTTGTATTTATAGATGTGGCCATCAAAATAGCAAACTGTACTGGTGCAATACACGTGTGCCCTTGAATACACTATAAATAAACACTCAAATAGTCACTACAAAAAAATCATGCAGAGAAATGTGACAGTTGTCATTACAGGCGGGTTGCCATTACAGGCAAGTATCAAATGTTTTGTTTTCCCTAAAAATTTCTATTAGATTCTGCTCATCCAGTAATAAACTATAAAGCAGGAAGCAATTTTAACTCATTTCCTACATGGGCTCAAGACTCTTAGCATGCTTCACACTGTAAGGACCATGCATAGCAAGATGCAATGCCTTGATACAACTTGACTGAGCAAATAATCAATAAGGCTGGAGATGAAAGAGCAATACAGGGCAAAAATGGCTATAAGGACTGTTAGCACCAAATCAGCACCAGAAGCTTTTATTTGTAACTGAGATAAAAATAGAAAACATCACATGATCCAAATATCAAATGTACTTTCACAGTTTGCCATGACCTAATGTTGCTTCATTAGATACCTCTTACATTGTAACTGCTAAGCAGAAGAAAATAAAAACCCCAGTCATAAATAATCTTCTTTACAGGTTCTCTTTACATTTAGCTTGGAGTCTTACCCTATTTCCTACCACTGAGAGCAATAATTCCTTCCCTTTTCAGATTTCTCATGCAGTTCTTAATTGATGATAGGATGGTCTAATGGCATCTCCCGAAGAAATCTTTTAAATAAATCATTTATTCTGAAGGCCTGGTGAGTCATCTTGGGTACATCATTAAAACAATTATGTTGATATGTCTGCATTACATCCAAACAACTATATTTTTAGAAAACCTACAATGCTATCCTATGTGGACTTACTCCTATGTATTTCGGTCATTGAAATAAATGAGCTTAAACTGAATAACTCTACATAGCATCACTGTGTGCATACCTAGAATATGGCCACCGCCAAACAGGTGATTTGCCTCGGTTTAATGATGTTTGTTAGCAGGGTTTCCCCCCTCTGCTTACCTACAACATTGTAATGCATCTATACACCTCCCAGGATTACCCCGGCTTTTCTCTGATCTTTGCTGAGAAATTTTGAAAAAGGCAGCAGTCAGTTCTGGGTGGGAAAGTTTGGATTTTCATGCCAATTTCCCCAGATTCAGCAGTTTCTATCCCTCACCTCTGGAGGCCTTTTAAAAAAAATTAGCAACTGAATACTGTTTCTTCGGTTCTCTGAAATCCCAGCTTTCACGTTTCATTTGGAAACAAGCATGCCTTTTCCCTTATATCTCTGCAATAAAACTTGCTGGAGGCTTATTTTAAAAAATGAAACCTGGGAATTCAGAGAACATGAGTCAGTGATAGTTATAATGTTATATCACTATAATGACATTAAACTGCTGATTTTTTAAAAAAATCTAAAAAGCCCTGGCAGATTGAGGGTAGGTGGCTGGCTGCTACCAGAGAACTGGGAAAGGGAAGCTAGGAGGAAACCTGCCATGTGGAAGCCCCACTGGTTTTGCACTGTATCAACAGCTGCAATGTCAGCAAGGAAACCACATGTGCCTGTCTGTGTGGAAGGCAGGTTAGATCTTGCATCTGTTCTACATTTGGAAATCCTTTTACAGTCAAGGAAAGCTTCATCTCAGTTCTTCAAAGTACAACGAATAGTGGCTCACGGTAGCACAACTTTCTAAAATCAGAGCCTCGGTAACACTAGACACCAGCAAACTCGCTATGCCCAGACCTGGCCTAAGGTAATCACTGCATTCTATCCGTATTCGTAAGAAGGAAAAAAGGTAGTTTTTCTCCTGTCCCAAATAACTAAATAAGACCCCTAAGGTGAAAGGCAAAAGTCAATGTGAATATACCAACTTTAATATAATATATCACAGGCAACATTTCACTGGAAATACTCAGGATTTGTTCAGGTATCGATCAACATTATAGTTTCTGTTTCTGACATTATAGTTTCTGTTTCAGAATGGAAGTTGTATTTGATATCCTGAACCTTCAGGCAGCGGTTCCTATGACAACTCCAGTCCCCAACTGCTGCCTGAGCAAACCTGAGGCAGGGCTGCAGGACAAGCCTCTAAATATTCTTGTTGCATTTCAGGGGCATGCCCTGGTTTGCCACTTCTCTTCCATTTGAAAATCTCCTAGGCTGCAAACTTCTGTAAGGGCATTTGGTAATGTTAGCCCTGAAAAACAAAAACTGAAAATGTGGTCGGATTGTATATGATGTGTTTGATATAGGTATAATACTTAATGATTAATGCAAGCCACAATTTGTAAACCCACGTCAAAGCATACTTTCACATCCTAGTTTGCGGCAAATCCTGTAGGTAGAATATTCAGACATAAATTAAACATGGTTAATGAAACAAAACCATGGCTAAACATTATGTCTGCATAGAGCGTCATTGTGCTGGTGTTTAAGTATGTTATTTGGTCCAAGAGAAGGAGACTTATTTTTCCAATTCAAAACTCAAGGAATCCAATTACAGAATTTAAGGAATGACTCCATGTATTTCCAATACAGAAAAAGTACCATGGTTTGCTACCAGAATTTCCAGTGTTTGATTGAATGACAGCATTGAATGACAGCAAATATGGCATCACGGGTACCTGTCCTACCTACTTACTCTCCCGCACACAATAAAGCACCTTTAGAACTCTTATGAATACTGACAGAATGTTTGGTCAAGAATCAATGCAGCTTTTCATCAAAAGGAACTTTAAAAAATGTGATGTCCTAAACTGCTCTATGGTGACTTCACAAAATGCTCCTTTACCTATTGACCTGATATGGAATTGTAAATAATACACCCAAAGAAAACACCTGGACTATACATATCCTGAGATAAAGTGACCCATCCACTACTGCAGAATTAGGAAACAGCAGAAGAAAATGAGAAAATACAAAAGCAGTACTGAATGCCTTCATAAAAGGAATCGACAAATCTGCCCCCACACAACTGATGATGATGTTGCCATCAGTACATTAATAAATCCTGTTCTCTCTGCCAGGGAAACAGAACTGAAATCAGCAGTGACAGGATTGTGTGACTAGAATTCTTTTTTGGAAGAGGAGCTGTGGGTCAAACATTATTCTAATTCAACAAATCTCTTGCTACAGTACAGTTCTGGCTTTTGTCTTTGTACACTTACATCTCAGCTACAAAAGTTCTACACAAGCAAAATTCATAGGTTATATCCTAAGATCAAAGTCCATGTAAATATGAAGACCAAATCTCAGTACTTTTCATAGTCATTCCTTTGTTGACTAATTTGGATCATTCAGGGTCACTGTATTTCTCTGTGAAATAGTGAACTTGTTTATTTACATTCCAGGATAAAAGAGTTGTCAAGACTTGGCCACTGGTGATGGGCAAGTCCCCAAACATGCTCCCCTCACCTTTCCCTATAAGCTTTTCCTGGAAATTGTAGAGGCAGACCCCCTGCTCCCTGCCAAGAAATGCTTAGGAGCATCATTTCCAATTATGAAATGATATAAGACCCTCCCTTCATAGCTTCTCTGTGCTCCAAGTTTCTTCATCTCTCTTAAGGATTTTTTTTAAGGGGGAGGGGTAACTGGTGGCATAGACTCGAGAGAATGGTAGAACACCACTTCTAACAAGCCAGTCCTGAGTTCTGGACCTGGCATATACTTAAGAAAATGTTACTTGGGCAAACCTTTCTTAACCGGGTAGTTCATATTCTAAACTTACTCAGCTCCTAATTTGCCAGACTATTTGCCATGGTGTGCTGGCAACTCCTAGCGTAAAGTGACCAAAGTACCACAGTGTAGTCATTTTTGCTTCTCACAAGACTTCGGGCTTGTAGATTTCCACTCAGTCCCAACTCACCCCCAAAATGTGTAAACATTTCAGGAGGTGAAGTAAAGTCAGTGGCTGCTCTATCAGGGTACCTGAATTTATAAACTAGCTGTAGCTATTGATTTTGGTCCTTCAGCATTACTTTAGAGCAGGGGTAGTCAAACTGCGGCCCTCCAGATGTCCATGGACTACAATTCCAGTCCATGGACATCTGGAGGGCCGCAGTTTGACTAACCCTGCTTTAGAGGATGTTGTGTACTGACTGTAACCTTCTGTGAGTTCAGGAGATGTGTATGAATTGCAAATTATACACATAAGAACCCTTCATAAATAATGAGACCCATGTATATTTTGCAATTAAGTATTAGAGCTAATATCCCAAGAAAGAGGCCTTATAGTTTGGGGTAAGGAAAGTGCATCATTATCTGCTTAAACTTTGTTCTCTTAGTTTGACTGGCAATCCCTGATACAATTCACAGTTGCTATAAACCAAAAACCTTATATAGAAGCATCAAACAAGGTTAATTCGAAAAGAAAAAAAATCAGTTTGTGCTGAAATTCAGTGCACACGACTTCAAAATGCTTTAACAGTGAATGAACATAAAGTACATCTTTTAGTGCATAATATGATAAGACATTGCACATGGGATCGGCTTTAAAATCGGCATCCTTCATCAGTGGAGGTCTAGTATATATTGCTAATTGAAACAACATCTCTTAAAATCTGAAATCAGTAGCTAGCATTTGCATGATCCATGCATATTGTTCCCCTGTAACCCTAACCATTAGTGCATTAGTTGGAAGCAAGTCAACGAGGCTTACTTTCAAATAATGAAAAGCAGGATTACAGTGCAGGAAATTTCAGGCAGTAGTCCTAAATGGCTTCTATTTGTATCCTAAGCAGCAATAATAGAATAAGTCATATATACTATTGTGGTTTGGTTGCCTTTCCTTAAAACCTTAGGGCATTTCGAGGCAAACAGCAGTTTTGTAGAAGTTCAGTGCGCGGGTGAACGGCTTCATTCCTGGTAGCACCTTCCCTGGAAAGGTACTTGTCGGCCTTTACAGCAGCCTGTAAAACTAAAATTCTCAAAGGAAACCGTAATGGAAGGATACCTCAATCTTGCTTGCAGAACTCCGGAACGTTTAAAAACCTCTTGATAACTAAGGCCAGGCACAATACCAAAACCAGCATGTAGCCGACAGTGCCCAAAAAAGTGGGCGAGGCAGGCGGCGGTTCTTGCAGGAAGTGCCGCAGGCCCTCCTCGACGTAGAACATTTGGTCGTAGATGCTGAGGAAGGTGAAGATGTGGAAGAGCTGGTGGCTGTGGCCGATGATGTCGAAGAGGCCCGGCTGGATTCGCTCGGGGATCTTGCTGACGTTGAAAAAGGCGGCCACGAGGAGCCAGAAGTAGCGGCGGTAGAAGTAGACGAAGAGGGTGGGGTTGTGGCCCTTGAGGTCGAAGAGGAGGCTCTCCAGCATGATGGGGCAGGCCATGCTGAGTGGCATGGCGAAGACGAAGGTGCGGATGGCGAAGGGGTAGGCGCACCACTCGGAGCGGCTCTTGCAGCACGCCACGGTGCAGGCCACGGCCAGCAGGAAGGCCACGGGCAGCAGGAGCGCGCTGTACAAGGCGATGGGCGCGCTGCAGTCCACGTGCCAGCCCAGGCGCTGCTGCAGGTAGCGGCTGAGCGCGCGCGGCTCCAGCAGGTTCAGCCCGGGCAGCAGGTAGTAGTAATAAGCCACCGTGCTGCCGAAGCCGTAGTAACTGATGGAGGCGTAGTCCAGGTAGAAGAAGGCGGCGCGCAGGCGCAGCGAGAGGCAACTGAACACATGGGCCGTGCAGCTCATGGCAAAGGTGAGCAGCACGCCCGACGCGTAGCACCACAGCGGGAACAAGGAGGGGTGGTGGAAGGGCAGGTCGCCGGCGCCGCGCAGCAGCAGCAGGCGGCAGAACTTGCTGGCGAAGAGCAGCAAGGGGATGAAGTGCGTCCAGAAGTTGAGCGTCTCATTGGTGGGCTGCAGCACCGACGCCAGGCACTCCTGCGCCGTGCAGTGCAGCCGCCGGTAGCCCGACAGGATGAAGCACTCCACGAAATCGTCGGGCACTTCGTCCCAGCGCAAGAGGGGGCCGGCCCGGCGCGGGGGGAGGCGGTGCGGGCGGTGCGGGCGCGGCGGCGGCGGCGGCGAGGTGGCGTGGAGGGACGACCGGCCCCGGTCTGCGTCGCCAGCGGGCATGATCCTTCCCTATTGCGGCTGCCGTCCCCCAGTCCGGCTTGCGGACCGGCGAGCCGCCTGGGTGGTGCTCGGCAGAAGCGGCGGCGGCGGCGGCGGCGGCAACAGCCACATAAACCCAAGCCGGGATTGTGATGTAAGCTCACAAAGGCAAAGCTGCTTTCCCTGCCGCTGGTGCTGCCGGAGGAGTTGCAGTGGATTTGTGCTTCGCCACCGCCTCCTCGCCTCCTCCTCCTCCTCCTCCTGCATCACTCATTGCAGCAAGGGCAGCTCTACCGGCGGCGGCAGCAGCAGCAGCAGCATCGCGGTAATTCAAACCTTGCCAGCCGCGCCTGGGTCAAGGATTTCTATGGCCCAGCAAGACTCCCCTCGCGGCTTCGGTTTCTTCAATACTCTGCGGAGAAAGTGTCTCCTTTCCCATCTGTGCCGCCGCCGCCGAGACACCTAAGCCGCCGGTTAATGATTGATGCCCCCACCGAGAGCAAAGGCTGCAGTGCCTTTCAACTCTCCGGGAGCACCGCTTAATTCTGAAGCCAGGGACATCCCACCGCCCCCTCCCGCCCCGCCCCTTTCCCATCTGTTCCTTTCTTTAAACACCAGGCGAAGTCCCAGCCAAAGAAATGGAGACCTCCGGGGCTGCCCTCTGTTTGTAACTCTATCCGTCACACTGTTTACCTTGGAGGGCCACTCCGTGTCGCTCGCTTCTAGAAAAGTGACACATAATTGACGTGGGGGGAAGGGGGCAGGGACCCACTGGCCTTAAAGAGAAATGAGCAGCTCCTCCTCCGAGGTTTTCAAAAGGGGAATTCTGATTTGATTTTTTAAATGTATATATAAAAACAACCTTTGAAATGCATCCAATAAATACAGAATATCCAATTGGATCTGTAGTTCTGGCAACAATAAACAAAAGGGACCAATGGGGACAACAGCTTGCAACTGTGGTGCCAAAGCATGGAGACACTGGAACAAACAAACAAGGACCAAGGCAAATCCTTAAAGGCACAACAATTGAAACTTAAGTCCCATATGTCGGAAATCTCTTACAGCCCAGGCTTGCTGATGTGCAGACCACCTGGTATGCACTTCTTGCTGTTGCCCTCATGGCCATACTTCTCTCCCCCCAACATTTTCAAGCTGATAAATATGGTAGGTACAGCCCACAATTTCCAGCAGTTGTGTGCAGTTTCCAGCAGGTGTGCAGAGAGAGGTGGTGCGTGTCCCTGGCCCTTTGACATATATGCAACTGATTCTTTGGAAGGAGAAGTCAACCTAACTATCTGGCTGCTTACAGAGTCAGCTGGCACATTAGAGTTCATACATGGCTGTCTTCCTGGGGCATGATGTGGCTTTCAAACTCCTTGGTATGCTAAGCTAAAGTAAAATATATATTACCAATTATTATAGTTGCAATGGTTTGGTAAACTTTGAGAGAGGGAGTACCTTTTACTACTAGAGGGCAGTCACCAATAATAGTCATATATTTGACTGATATACGAGAGTTGGCAACACGAACGATTTTCCTTTAATCAGACGAAAATAAAAACCTAGGTAAGTCCTTGGAGAAGAAAGGAGGGAATTAAAGAGCAGTGAACCATACGCCAATTTCACTTCAAACAAAGAGATTGTGGGAGTCGGAGGAGAACCGGGTAGACATTAAGAATATAGATAATATGATAAGGTACCATTAATGTAGTATTATTATTTCAGAACTAAATATAGAACTTAATATCAGAAATCTTTTGCCTTTCCAGAGTCAGCATAACTAAGGCTGCATGGTTGAGTAGGACTGCATTCATGAACATGTATAAGAATGAGCTCCATGGGCACAGAGACTAGAGTCCCTTAGTTAGAGATGAAATATTGTCCGGTGCTTACATTTCAACAGTGTTGACAAGCAACTGACATCAAGTTGGATGTCTCACAGTTCACACCCTGGATGTGGTGTTCTGGGCAAGTCTGGATAATAATGATCTGGAGGTGGGAGGATTCTCTCTGATTCCATTGTCATAGCTAGATCACTATCTAGTCCAGTTTCAAGTAAG
Organism: Paroedura picta; assembly: GCF_049243985.1. Taxonomy (NCBI): domain Eukaryota; kingdom Metazoa; phylum Chordata; class Lepidosauria; order Squamata; family Gekkonidae; genus Paroedura; species Paroedura picta. The sequence continues at coordinate 27,086,914 of NC_135376.1, read as the reverse complement.
CAAAGAATTGAATCTACATGGTTTCCTGACAGTTCTGGGGCATTTGTTTCTGTTATGACTGACAGGTCTCTGAAGCTGGGACATTGTGGACATAATTACTCCTAAATGCCCTGTCCAACATGCTCTGGATCATCAAATGTCCTGGGTGTCAGCAGAACTAGCCACTACAATGCTGTTGGAAGACTCAGTGAGCCCATTTTAAGTTTCCTTTGTGGTGGTTATGGCAATGAAGAAAAATACTTGTGGCACTTATGCAGCGTTGATCCCAGCAATGTTGTTCTGATTTGTAGGAGGCTTGTTGAATCTAGGTCTTTTGGAGAAAATGGTGGATATCTCCAAAACTGGCAATGATCCGTTTGCTGAACACTTAAAAAAAGGCACGTCCCACCCAACTTGGATATTCAGAATATTCCCAAGACTTGTTCATCATGTTTCTATGAATTCATTTCAACCAGAGGATGTGGCCAGAATACTCGAAGCATTAAAATCTACTATATGGTAATTGTAGCTTGTGGTTAAATAAATCTGCAAGAGGAAGTCTGTCTTCGTGGACAACAAATATCAATGCATCTTTCACAGCAGTGTGGGTTCTGGCATCTCTTAAAGAGTCAGTTGTTAGACCTCTACTGAAAAAGCCAACAACTCTGGATCCGGCTGACTTAAATCTGCATTTCACAAGTTAGTGTTGTAGAAGGTGGTAGCCATGTAGCTCCAGGCATTTTTGAATGGAACTCCTTTGCAGTTTGCCTAACTGGTGTTGTGCTAGGCTGGTTTTGGTCCATCTTGGAAGGTAAGTTTCAGAAAATGGTGTTGAGAGACTTCTGCTTGGCCACAGGTCTCCTGGCATAAGAGATTCTGCAAGGTTCTGTCTTGTCTCTTAGGTTTTCAGAAGTGCATGAAAGTGCTCAAAGAGATCATCCAGGAACTTAGTAAGAGTTTTTGTAGTCTTAATTTGGGGAAATAAGTTAACAACAAAAGCGTCCTTGGATTGCATCTTTTGTTGGGAATCTGCTGGTTTAAAGAGACTAGCTTATCTGTAGAATTCTGCTTCCTTCTATATATGTAGATAAATATATACCAGTAGTCACTTTCCTTTCTCATCCAAAGGAAAAATCTATGTAACAATGTTCTTAGATGTCTAACCATTCAAGGAAGCCTGGGAAATGTAATTAAACTGCATGCTAATGCATGGAAAAATTGTCAAAACATACAAGCTCTTTTGTACCCCCTGAAGATCTTTAAAATGTATTCTCAGACACCCCTCCCCCCCATTCTTTGTACATATATAGCTCGTCTAGCTTCCAGGGAACTCAGGGCACCTACACATCATTTCTATCCCCTTGTTTTTTATTATCAGAACAAGCTTACAAGAGGCTTGAAAGTGACTGGTCCAAAGTTACACAATGAGGATCATGGCTGATTGTCTCAAAGATCAACACTATGCACTATACCTCATTATCATATGAGAAATGGGAGGCAGCTGATGAGGCTATACTTCAGTCAAGGAGAAAGATAATACTTCTAGTAAACATGAAACTTTCTATTGTTTGTCTAAAATCACTCTAGTAATTGAGTCTCTTCTCTTTTCTGGAGTTACATTTAGTTTTTCTTAAAAGGGTGGTAACGAAGTATGAAAGACAAACCTTACTTAATTTGGATATTATGACACAGTTTACTAATTTGCCACAATTTATTTTGCCTTATATCTCTACATTTCTGAGGGTTGTTCATTTAGTCTGAGCAAGAGTGCTTGCACTTGAAAGCTCACGCCTTGAATAAATCTTTGTTGGTCTTAAAGGTGCCGTTGGACTCAAGTTTTGTTGTGCTACTTCAGACCAGCATGGCTACCCACTTGAATCAAACTTTACTGTACCTATATTTGCCTTTCACAACGGCATCCATCTGTCATCTTTGCTCTAGTTTCATTCAAAGTCTTGCTCTTCTTCAGCCATTAATTGTCACTGCTCAGGCCATCAACACCTGTTTTCAGCCATGCATTTTCCACTGTGCAAAAGAGGACAGTTTACCGGTCCTTTTCCAATTTGATTTAGGAATGCATACTATAGCATCTTGAATGAAGAATTTCATCAGCTGAACAAATTGTAACAAGAACTCATGTTTCAGCACAATTTACAGTTGTTTGAGAGCTGTTAGTATGGAAGGACCCCAAGGGACAATGATGTATGTGTGTGTGTATGTGTGTGTTGCACTTCTAGAGAGGGTATGGAGCATTATTACTGGATTAATTTTATGAGTCTTGCCAAGCTTCCACAACAGGGAACAGTTGAATTGCTCTTGAATTTCCAGCTTGAGTTTGTTTGTGGACATTCCATAGATCATTATCTATCACTTCTAACTTGACAAGGGAAAAAAGATTGGCTCAATTAAGAAGGGATAAACCTTTCTAGGGCAGGCCAAGTCACAGAGCTTAAATGAACTGTGAGAGATAAAAATCTGGTGTCTCAACTCAGCCTTCATATCAGGCAGCCTCCTCTTCCTTGTTTATCTATTTATGCTTCATCCTGTTTTCTTCTTTAATATATACTGTAGTGAATGCACCAAAATGTGACAAATTATGGATAAATCCCCCAAACAGATAAACAGTAAAAGGAATGTGGATTATTATTATTCCCCAAGGAACTTGTTTTCCGGAGGAATGTGGAGAGCTGTTTGAGGATAAAGGGTAGAAATTACAGTGTCAGTTATGGTAGGTTGAAGCCTAGTAGCCTTTCTGCACAAGAGAGGAGGAGCAGTCTTTCCCAATTCTTCCCCCCACATACACATGTCTACATGGGTTCCACAATCTGCTACGTATCGTTTGATGCGATATTTCCTGCATCCAGTATCCGTATATCATTAAGAAAATGAGCTCTGGTCCAGAAAACAGCATAATTTCTGTGTTTTTACTTTGCATGTAAAAGTGACTATCCAGTGCTACTTAACTGTTCAAATCCTAAACAGAGTTATACCCTTTCATTGGCTTCAATTGACTTAGAAACATGTAACTTTTTTGAGTTGCACTGTAAGAGAACAATTTAATATATTTCTGCATTTTCTATGAGTTTTCTTTCTGAGAAAACACTAAGATTACTTAATTATGCCATCATAAATCCTTGGTCATGACCCTACAGCCCTTTTGGGAAGTTTTTATTTAGACTTTTTGTGATAATTACAGTTACTTCGAAAATCTTAATTACTTCCAAATATACATCATATTTGATCCATTATGCATGGGCCAGAATGTCCGACGTGGCAGGTACAGGGCTTCAGGGAAAATCCCCGATTATGCCAGACGTCACGGCCATCCAGGGCCCAGCCTGGCCCAGGGCCACAGAAGGCCCGCGCTATGGAAACACGGGAACTTCCACAGCTTCCTGATACTGCGGGCACCTGCAGGGGCTGGGGTGGGTCGGCACTGTGCATAGTTGCCAGCGCGGGACTTTTGGCCCGCCCAGCCCCGACCTACGGTGTCCCTGTAGGGATACTGCACACTCCTGCTGGCTCCGCGGAGCCACGGAGCCGGCTGGGGCATCCCCCTGCCCCCACCAAAGCGTGTGGAGGGGGCCCGGCCCCCCCACTCCCCCTGGCCCCTACCCACTTCATCCCCTGGTTGCTGCCGCTTACCCCGCTGGCCCTGGTGTAAAGCGTGTGTGCGCACACTACACCGGGGCAGCCCTGCATGCCCCACCCCCATGCGTTCACGGGTAACGGCACGGCGGCAGCGCAGAGTAGCTGCCGCCGTACATAAAGGGTAAATTGAGTTGTCAGATTGGAGGAGAGGGAATATTTGGGAATATTTGCATGATTTGTAGCTTTAAGAACTTAGTCCCCTAATCAGAACATTGCTTATATAAATGCAGATCTGTTTAGAATGAAAATCATCTTAAAATTCTTGGGACTGCTTATATGTTTAAGCCAGTATTAATATGTTCTAGATGAGATGGGTGTGATCCAGAACTGCCTGAGCTGTTGCTCTCTACAGTGCTATCACTGTGCTGGTATTCACCATCTATTGCTGTTGTTGTCAGCCATTCAGATGTCTGACTCTCGGTGATCCCATGGCACAGCTGTCGCCACGATCCCCGATCCCATACCGCGTCTCTCAGTCGTGCAGTGTTCTGGTCCATCTTGATCGTGTCTAACCACTAACCACTGATCGTGTCTAACCACTGTGCCCTTTGTCAGCCTGGTTTCCTTTTTCCACTGACCAGTCCTAGCATAATTGCTTTCTCGGTTGAGTTGGATTGCATGATATGGTCAAAGTAAGTGCGCCCGAATTTTGTGATTTTGCCTACCAATGATATATCAGAGTTTATTACATTCAGAGAAACACAAGGCTTCTTTATACTGAATCAGAGCATTATTGTCTGCTTCAGCTGGTAACAGCTTTCTGAACACAGGTGTTATCTAGTTGTGTTACTTTACATTCTTAACAGGAAAAGGTAGGGACTGAAGTTCTTACATATTAAAAGTGTGGCTGTACCATACAAAGGCTGCACACCTATGTAAGGATTACATTCCATTCTGTATATAGTTAAGATGTTTAAATCTCAGTGAATCAATGGTATTTAAGCACCAAAATAGTGCAACATTCTCCCCCAACTGTGTTTATGTTCAGTGTGAAAAACACTGATTGCGGACTCAGGCAAGGAGTTAACATGTCATGATGGGCAGGCCTGGTTTCTGTCACAATATCCATGACTGTTGTGAAAAACAAACAAACTAGGCTATCACTTTCTTATGTCCTCCTACCGGTAACCACAAGTCTAACCTTCAGCAACATAAGAGATATTAAAGGCCCTCCCCTAAGAACATTTTTATAAAAAGTCATCTAGACAATAATCTCACATTGAACTGTCTGAGGCCCTGCATCGGGTGCCCCTGTCTTTTGAAAGATGGCAGGTGGCAACTAGGGAGAGGGCCTTCTTGGCTGTGGCACCAAAACTCTGGAATATATCTCCAGATCTGTCAAGACAGTCAAGATCAGTTTCCCTTTAAAAAAAATTGCAGCTTTGGAAGCTGGACTGTATGACATTATATCCTGTTGAGGTCTCTCCCCTTCCCAAACCCCACCCTCCTCAGGAACCACCCCCAAATCTCCAGATATTTTCCAACCCAGACCTTTATATAGTATACTGTGAAATTACAGAGTGCTTTCAGGACTTAGATCCAGCCCAGCTTGTTAGATTGTATTAAAACATAAAATGTAATGCAGAAATAGTGGCCGTATTTATTTTTTATTACCTCATGTCTCATTGTGATATCTCCATCAGTCTCAGGACCAAAGACCTGCCACTGCAGCATTATCATACACTCGGTGTGCCCTGGCTTCTGATATACCAAAAAGGCAGCTGCATGAATTGGCAGGAATTCAAGGATATACTGCCATATAAAATCAATTGTTACAGAGGAGTAACCTTTCAAATTACAGCTAGAGCTCCATTACACTTTTCCTTTTCATACAGCATGTGTTAGTAGAACCCCCCTACTAATTTGGCAGAATTTATTCATTATGAGAATGCACAGAAGCTAGGGGGGGAAATCACAGTTGGTAGATAATTAAAAGGATTAATGAAGTTGGGTAAAATGAATGGAATATCGCCAAAGTGGACAGCTGGAAGCTCCATAGGTTGGTCGTGCTCTCACATGGGCATTTATCATCTCTTGATCTCTCTAAACCAAGCATCCTATCTTGGATTCCACCTGCTGTTCAGCCAAATCCTATATTTTCTCTGGGTGTTTGGCCTTGTGCTGCTCTACATGCATCCTCCCTGCCCTGAATTAGCTCGTGCTAGGGTAGCCAATCTCCAAGTGGGGCCTGGAGATCTCTCACTTTTACAACTCAAGGATCAGTTCCCTTGGAAGAAATGGCTGCTGGAAGGTGGAGTTCATGACTTTGTACCACACCGAGGTCCTTCCCATTCCCAAGCCCCATGATCTCCAGGCTCTACTCACCAAATATCCAGGTTTTTCTCCTTTTAATCAATGTACTGCACTATTTTTACCATTCAAAAACTCTATGCCTAAATATGTACATAAGGCCAGTCAAGGCAGAACTGTCATTTTTCTACCTCTCTGTAGATGCAGTCTGGAGACATACTACTTCTTAAAACTTGTAGGTAGGTTTCCAGCCTCTAGGTTTGGCAATATATAGGGTTGGTGAATCTGGAGATCTCAGGATCAGTTCCTGTGGAGAAAATGGCTACTATGGAGGGTGGACTCTATGGCATTATACCCTGCTGAGGCCCCTCTCCTCCCCAAAGCCTACCCTCCTGTATTCTCATGCAGCATCTCTTTTCTTAAGAAGGTTGGTTCTTATATGCCGCTTTTCTCTACCCAAAGGAGGCTCAAAGCGGCTTACAGTCGCCTTCCCTTTCCTCTCCCCACAACAGACACCCTGTGAGGTAGCTGAAGCTGAGAGAGCCCTGATATCACTGCTCGGTCAGAACAGCTTTCTCAGTGTTGTGGTGAGCTCAAGATCACCCAGCTGGCTTTTTTTTTTGGGGGGGGGGAGCGCAGAATCAAACCCGACTTACCAGACGTCCGCACTCCTAACCACTACACCAAGCTGGCTCCCCTTTCCTCTCCTGTCATTTCACTCTGTATGAAGTTATCAATTTGCCAGTTCTGGATCAGTACCATAATGGTAGTCCCATTATTCCTGCCTTAGCAATCTAATATTAGTAGTAAATTCTTAGGGCTGTGATAATGACCTTTCATTCATTATAATCTGTGATCTTGATGTATTGTTCTGTTTTGTTCTATATGAACCGCCATGAGCCTTAGGGGAGGGTGGTGTACAAATTTAATAAACAAATTAAAATAATAATGTCTTTCCTTTATTCAGCATGGCACTTTCAATGCAGTTACTCTATACAAAGCCCACTGAAACCAATGTATTGATCAATATAGGAGCAAACCAGTAGTGGTGACAAAGAAAAATATAGTGAGATTGACATATTTATCTACTATATACTGTATCTCATATTTTTCCATTGGGAACACCATATGTTGCATACACCCTCTAGTGGTGAGGAGAATTACAGCTTCCCTTTAAAAAATATCTTTCAGGAATAGCCCTATCAGTCTGTTGCAGCAAAAATACGCAGGAATTCTCTGGCACAACAAAGTCCATCATGGATTTGTTTGCCTTTTAGTGCCACAAGACCTCCCCGCCCCCCAAGTATCCATCTGGGGTTCATCTGACTTGCTTGTACCCCAGCTGTGATACATTAATTTAAATATACATACATTTAAAACATGACAATGCCCTTCTGCATGCTACATAGGATAAACAGACCAGACAGGCACTGTGCAAAAGAATTAATGGACATAAATCTACATACATCTGACATTATTAAAATAGCAATATTCAGAAAATTGATCACACTTTAATATGCGACAAGATTCCTGTTTATTAGTGTTGTAAAGCCTTGTTTGATTTCCCACTCCCCCATGTGCAGCGAGCTGGGTAATTTTGAGGCTAGTCACAGGCCCGTCCTGTCAGAGCTGTGCCCATTCTTCCCACCTAAGGTCCCTGCTAACAGACTGATATGGGCCTGACAGTATCTATGTCATTATCACTCCTAGCATCATACCCAGCCCTGCTAGGTACACTTTCCTGGAAGTATGCCCCATCTCATGATCTGGGGCATAGTGCTGGGTCCAGGTGCCTCACATGCTGATGGCCTTAGTTGTATGGGCTTGCATTGTTGAAGGTGCATATGAGGGGAAAGGGGGAGGTCTGTTAAGATGTAGTTGCTTCTTTGGTGTACATCTTTGGATATGGGATACCTATAAGGGTTCTGAAAAGGGACATGTTAATCACACAACAAGATTTGCTCTCTCCCTTTGGTATAAATGCTAAGTGACCCCACTGTGCATTTCTTACACCAGGGTGAGTGCTGTGTGCTCTAAGTGTGCATACAACAGAATCAGAGTTCCATGATCCATACCCTGTCATCTGAGCTATGGGGCATGTTGGCTCAGGTTCATGTGGTGCTGGGTTGCCAACTTTGAGCTAGGATATTCCTGGATCATTGTTGATGGAGGCTGGGGGAAGTGGGCTGTGGGGAGGGGTTGAAGCAGATTATAATGCCACAGAATCCAACTCTCAAAGAGCCATTTCCCCCAGGGTAACAGATCTCTATGGTCTGGAGATGATCTGCAATTCCAGGACATCGCCAAGCCCCACTTGGAAGTTGAGGGTGTGATTTGGTTTGGGGTGGGGGTTTGGCTGGAGAGTCATGTTATTTGCTGTGGTTGTGGTTGTCATGCTGTGCCATACTGGGGCTTGTGGGCTGTCACGTGAATGCTTATAGGATATGCTGCACATTTTGCTGGCATAACTTCATGCTGGTTCTTGGGGAGTACTCCCTAGCTTGGGGTAGTTTGGGTAGCTGACTAACTCCTGCTACATTCCCAGACCCACTCACTCACTTACAGGTGCAGAGGTTGCACCAGTGGTGCTCTAGTGGAGCTCTGTAACATTGCCTGGTCAGCACCTGGCCACAGTGCAACAACAGTGTACAGGAGTGGAAGGGCCATGGCTCAGTGGCAGTGCATCTGCTTTGCATGCAGCAGGTCCCAGGTTCTATCGCCAGCATCTCCAGTGCAGGGATCAGTAGTAGGTGATGTGAAAGACCTCTGCTTGAGACCCTGGAGAGTTACTGACTTTGATGGACCAATGGTCTGATTCAATAGAAGGCAACTTCACGCATGTTCATGGATACATCAGCATGTCTCAGAGATTCACGGGTGAAGCACCTTGTCAGCTGAGTCCCCTGAGCACTTTTGCCTGCCCCTCAGGACTGTGCTGTAAAAATCTCTTTACCTTTTACCTAGTCTATCATTACATTAGGATATATCTATAGAATATGTGAGATCATAATACCCCTCATATGTTTTTGGTTCATCTGGACCTGAGTGTTTTTAGCATATATGAGGGACCGCCTTTTGCTGTATATTCCCCGCAGGGCTTTACGCTCTGCTAACCTATTGGTCATTCCCGGCCCCAAGGAAGCCCGCCTGGCCTCGACCAGGGCCAGGGCCTTCTTAGTCCTGGCCTCAACCTGGTGGAATGAGCTCCCGGAAGAGCTGAGGGCCCTGTGGGAATTACCAGCATTCTGCAGGGCCTGTAAGACAGAGCTCTTCCGCCAGGCATATAGTTGAGGCCGGGCGGTAAGAAGATCAGCCCCTCTTCACAAACTGGCGGTCGAGAGTGTCACCCCCCCCCCTCCTGAAGTTGAGGATGCGGAGAGTAAATGAGTAAGATTAAGCCATCATTGTTGGCACTACTGTAAATTTATTGGAACTTATTGTTATTTTATGGTTTTTAGGGGATGGGTTATGTAAGCCGCCTCGAGCCTTCGAGGGGAGGTGGGGTATAAATACAACAACAACAATAAGATGTCATTTTTTCCCTTTAGATTAGAAGTTATTTTTTCTACTCCACTTTTCACTGCCAGGAGTCTCAAAGCAGCTTACAATCACCTTCTGTTCCTCTCTCCACAACAGATACCCTGTGAGGTAGATGAGGCTGAGAGAGCTCTGACAGAACAGCTCTGTAAAAACAGCTCTAACTGAACTGTGATTTGCCCAAGGTCACTCAGCTGGCTGCATGTGGAGGAGCGGGTAATCAAACCTGGCTTTTCAGATTAGAAGCCACTGTTATTAACCCCTACACCAAGCTGATGTTACATAATAGAAAAGGAAATGCATGCACTGTGTCTATGGCTAGGAAGTGCTTAACATTTTTTTAAAAATATGCATTTTAGGCAGGGATGAAGAAATGGCAACTTTTCAGATACTGCATGGCGATTCAGATTATGACGAACCTTCTGTGTGTGCTTTGTGAGTTTTATGAAGATTGTTATAAATAACTATCAATGCAGGAAAGGTTTCGAGGATTATAGTAGGATAGCCTCTTTGTGGGTTAGGGCCTATTTCCTCAGGTGCATGAATTCAATGTATATATACAGACAGGTATACCTACACACAAACCACCTCTGATCCACCATGTGAGCGACAGGGTTAAAAGGCCATAAAGTGCGAAAGACGAACAGTTCGATCCCCACAGAAGCTTTCCGAGCCCTAGAGCTTCCTTCCTTTGATCTTCTACGTGCATCCTCGGCTGACGCAGCCAGCCCCTCCGACCCAGCAGCCCTTCTGACAGCCGCCGAAGGAGAGAGGCGCTTCCGCCGCGTCCATCAAACTCTGCAGCCAACCTAGTGCGGGAGGCGGGGCTAA